>NC_133776.1:72719110-73026123 GCF_003597395.2 Chelonoidis abingdonii
GATAATGTTTGCCCTCTTCTCTATATTACAACATCACAGAAAGTGAGAGCAGAGGCATTTGCATGGCACTTTGGAGCCGGCAATTTCAGGATTTACATACCAGCTAAGCTAAAATCGTACACCTCGTCATGCTTTGACCACCATCCAAAGGACATGCTCCTGCTGATGAGGCTCGTTAAAAAATAATGCTTAATTAAATTTGTGACTGAACTCCTTGGGGAGAATGTATGTCCTTGCCTCTGTTTTACCTGCATTCTGACGATATTTCCATGTTATAGCAGTCTGGATGATTACCCAGCACATTTGTTCATTTTAAGACTACTTTCACGCATATTTCACAAAATGCAAAGATTTAGCGCTACTCCTCTCGTTTGGGAGGAGTTCCGAAATCGATTTAAGGAGGCGGTTAACTCGATATTAATGACGACGTCGTGTGAACGGATACAGCGTTAAATCGGTATATCGGCCATTAAACCGATTTAAAGTCGCAGTGTAGACCTGACCTAACACATTTCAATTTCCTTGTTAATTACTTATAAAGGCCAGTACTTGCACTGATAGAAAGAAAGTTTTCCTTCTCATACCAAGCTGTTTTAGCCTGCCCTTGTCCAACGTGGACCTTCTTCTTGCCTTTGCTGTGCCTTTCTTCGAGCTCTTTTTCCAATAAACGCCTCTGGAGGAGATCCTTTGTCTTAGATAACTTTCTCTATCCTCTCATCCCTCAGCTCCACCAAACAATCCTGCTTCTCCTCCCTCAGTTCAGGAGTCTGTCACAGTTTTGAAGAGAGATTGAAAAGGTAAGGATTGTTTGCTTTAGGAGGAGAAGACTAAATGGGAGTGTATAAAATACCTCATGGCATAGAAACATGGCTTGGAGACTTCCATTCTCCCTTTCTGAAATTCAAGAACAACAGGACAGCTAAAGTAATGGAAAGGCAGAACATCTAAAAAAAATCAGTCGATCTGTGGAACTCATTTCATTGAGAATGAAACAGGCTTCCAAATAAATAAGTGAATAAAGGTAATGCCAAATTAAATCTGTGAGAATAAAATAAAAAAGGCAAAGGATATAAATCTTCATGTTTCAAGGCATAAACAAAAGTAACTAAAAGAGTTAGGAAGAAGCTAACTATGGGAAAGGAACTCCTAGTTTTTTTGCACTTTCCTCCAAATCAGGAAATGGACCCTGGCTCCTCATGCTTATCCCCTCATCCTATAGGGGGTTGTATTTAGTCCATGTTCTCCTTAACTCCTTTCTTCCTTGGTGCCCTCCTCAGTGGTTTGGAGAGCATAGTTTCACAAGGAAAGGAAGTTTTTATATTGTATGCATTGATTTGTTAATAAATGTTAACTAATTTGTCCTAACAGCACCCCGATGAGGCTGGTACTATAAGTGTCTCCCTGTGATGGGTTCCCTGCCTGGAACTGGGGTACCACTGAGCCTGCCTGATCCACCAGCCTGGGCTCCCTTTACACTGCACTATTGTGCAGCATGCCAAGCCCTTCCCCAGGCTCCAGACTGCTCTTTACTAGCACACATACAGACCGGACACACTCAGCTGCAGCTACACACATAGATGCTGAGATCAGCACTGTATGGGACAGCTCAGCTAAGGCACCTCCCAGTTCCTAGAGCATGCACCTCCTTATGGAGTGTAAACCCAAAATTATGCTGTCTTGTGCTGCACAGAAATCTGTAGAGCATAAGCTCATGAAATTTGCCCCCTCCCTCAATATGGAGAGGAATAAACACAGATTTCTGCCCCAAGTTATGATTTTCACAGACTGGTTTTAGACAAAAACAAGTTTATTAACTACAAAAGATAGATTTTAAATGATTATAAGTGATAGCAAATAGATCAAAGCGGATTACCTAGCAAATAAACAAAAACGCAGTCTAAGGATAATTTACTAATGAGATTGAATATGAGTAGTAAATTATCATCCTAATTGTTGGTTTAGGCAGTTTTTCAGAGATTCTTGAAGGCAAGCTGCACTAGCTTGCAGCTTAAAACTACAGGTATTCCTTTCACAGGCCAGAAATCCCTCTAGCCTGGGTTCATCCCTTCTATCCCAGTTCAGTGCTTGTTACTTAGGTGTTTCCAGCAGCCATCTTGGGTGGGGAGTCAGTGAAGAAGAAACATGATGATGTCACTCCCCTGTCTTAAATAGCTTTTGTATATGATGGGAACCCTTTGTCTCCAGGCTTAGTTGGTTCCCACGCCTTTCAGTGGAAAAATACTGGTATTCTAAGATGAAGTCCCGTACTAGGTGACTTGGTCACGTGTCTCTGTAGGGCCATAGCAGCCATGACTCAGAGACTGTTTGTAGTGTCCCCAGGAAGGATCCCAGTGGGAGATTAGCATCTTCTAAGACATATTGTTTTCCCTAATGGCCCTTCCCAGCCAGCCATCTTGACTGATTGCATACTGTCTAGTGGGCATTCCCCAGATATAAACACATTTGTAATAGATGCATAGACAATATTCCTAAATTCAGATACCAAAATGATACATGTGTACAAATAGGATAATGATATCTCTATGAAGAATATGTGGCATAGTGTCACACTCCCTATTTTTCAGATGGGGACACTGAAGCTGAGAGGTGTGTTAAGTGATCAAGGACACAAGGGAAGGCAATGTCAGAGTCAGGATTAGCACCGAGGAGTTCATGAGACACACACCCTACCCACTAAAAAACAATCAAACAAACAAATAAAAAAACCTGAGTACAGACTCCTCCACCATCCCTAGCACTTATTACATTTAAAAAGTAGACAAGCCAAGAAAATAAAGTTAATTAAAATACAATGACCCAAATCGTGTGCTCATTAGCTCTTTGAGTATGGCCTGTGCTTACCACCTGTGGGAGTAATATTTGAGGCTAATATTAGAATTCTTTAGAGCCACGTGTGTTCGTGCACCCTCATGCAGTCACCCTCATGTTGCTTTGTATTTAAGAAACTTGTCAGTCTTTCTTGTTTAAAATATCTGAATAAGAACACCCAACCTCCTGAACAAAAAAGCTGCAGCTCTGTATGTTGCGCAAAGTCTGATTTATCTTTTAAAAGGCTTCTGCTCACATAGTTTGAACACCATTAAGAAACAGTATGCTTTGTTTTTAGGTGCTAAAGGCTTACTAGCATGGATTTGTACAGTATATAGAAAACCTTGATTAAAACTTGAGAGAATTCCAGTGAAATAAATTAGTCTGCTTCAATTTCCTATTTGTCACAAA
Source organism: Chelonoidis abingdonii (assembly GCF_003597395.2). Taxonomy (NCBI): domain Eukaryota; kingdom Metazoa; phylum Chordata; order Testudines; family Testudinidae; genus Chelonoidis; species Chelonoidis abingdonii. Next base: position 72,722,351 of record NC_133776.1, read on the forward strand.
CCTTATGCTTCTCAGAAACCAGTTAGTATTTTATTTTGACTGTTACCACCTAAAAACATGCTCATTATGTTCTAGATCACCAGATTTAACTTCTAAAGTATTAGAGAATCATAGGGTTACTCAAGCATGCATGGACTGTTGTTGGGATAAATTCATGGTCAGGGTTAAGAATGCTTTCAAGCCTGAGGTCAGCAGCACTGTGCACAGCTTCACGCATTTTTTTTCTTTTACTTCAGTGGGGTTTTTCATCCAGTTTTCTATTTGTACAGAGCAAGTACAGAGTGAGAACAGAGACAAAGACAATTTGTAGCAAATTCAGTGACCTTCAGCAGCTGGCTCTTAGAGCAATCTGTTCTGTCCCTTGATAGAACAGGTAAACAAAGCTGTTGCATGACTGCACTGGGGTCATGTGTGGCCTGATTAGATAAATGGTGATCACTGTATGCAACTAAAACTTTGCATATTGTGCAACCTTTCTTCCCATACCCTTACAATCCCTCCCTTGTACTCCTTTATGATTTCTTATCTAATGTGACCACACAGTTGTATCTGAGTGTGATAGACCCAGGCCAGTTGGGTACAGCAAAATAGCAGAAGGCAGATATACTGGCCACTGGGTTAACAGTTTTCTGTTCCCTGACTGACCAGAGCAGGGGCTGCTCCAGGCTAATAAGAACACCTGACTCTAATTAACCTGCAAAGAGTCAGGTGAGGCCATTCAGTTAATGTGACCAACTGACTTCTAATTAGGCCTGCTGATACTATAAACCTCACTTCAGTCAACAGAGAGACCAGGGTCAGAGCGAGAAGTGCTTGAAGGACTGTACTGACGATACCCTCAGACCATCAGTTAAGAGCCCTAGAATACGGTGAAGAAGGAAAGCAGAGCTGTGGGAAGTGCCCAGTAAGTACCAAACTGCTACCATTAGGTCCCTGGCCGAACCGAAGAGGGCGGCCGGGTCCCCCACCCACTACTACAAAACATCCTGAGGAAGTCAGCCCTGTAGCAGCAGAGCTGACAGAGACTGTGGGATTCTCTCACCAACCTCTTCGCGCTAATGAAAATGCTTCATAACGTAAACCGGGTGGGCAAAGACAAGGGCTACGTGGAGGGTCACAGTGAGCCACTGAGGCTAGCATAAACCGCCTAGAAGCGCAGGACCCACGGGAGCAAGGACAGAGCTCTGCCACACTGAGGTACCCTATTAGTTCCCTGTACTGAAAATAGTTGGCCACAATTGGCCTGATCTAGAAATTATTAAAGTCAATGGAAAGGCTACCATTGGCCTTAGCAAGTATTGGTTCAAACTGTATGACAATTCAGATACTGTAGTTTGGTAGAACCTATATATAAATGGTGATGATTATATCATGGATTTCTATCATAGGAGCATGGCCAGTGGTTCTTGTGTATGACTGTGACTGGAGTCCCAGGGGAGCCACACTGAGGTTACTTAATTAGGCTAAACTGCAAAGAATGGGTCAGACAATCCCCAAAGCTGATGGATATTCCAATACTTAGATTTACCAAGCCAGCACAAAACAGCTTCTATAATACCTCACTGATTACCCAGCACCAACTACACAGTTCCCTTAAAGCAACCCAGCCTTAGGGCTCCACCCAGATACCCAAGTCAAGTATGATGAGCATTACTGAAAATCTGGTTAATCATATAAGAACGTTCTACCGATTCCAAAGGATCTGACACATTACCTCTCAGGTGAATGAATATTCCAGATCTTACCCAAATATATGTTTACAACCAATTGTTATTAATTAAACTAAAATTTGTTAAAAGAGAGAGAGTATTGGTTAAAAGATCAGTATACATACAGACATGAGTACAGTTCTGAGATCAGATTCATAGTAGAGGTGGTGCACTTTGTAGATGCAAAGAGTTCTTTCAGAATTAGTCCATAGATTATAGTCCAATGTCCATATTCAGCGTGATCCTGGTGGGACTGGAGATCTCAGTCTTACGATTTAAGCTTCCCCTGCATGAAGAATCAAGCAAATCTGAGATAAAAAGGATCAGGAACCAAAACACCTTTATACAGTTCCATGCCTTCTCTTGACAGCTCAGAGTCATTAGGCGAACAATAGGCAATCATGGAGACTTTGAAGTACACCTACTTCCTAATGACACTGGTCATTAGCTACTTGGATTAACATAAGGCAATTGCCTATTTTCCACCATTCGCAGATGATTTGCTATATGTTTAAAAGAGAGATAAATATAGTGATATAATTAAAATTACAGTTCATTTAAATGTTAAGATTTCCTTTTGATCTCTGAATTAACAGAATACAGCATAGACAGGGATTGTTTGATTTCATTGTTAACCTCTAGCAATATATATGTAAACACACAAAACACAAACAATATCTATGAATATGTCCCTAAAGGTTGAATCTGGGTCAATTAGCCTGCAAGCTGCTAAACCCTTTCTGGCCATGTGTCACAGCCTGTGTATGTAGAGCACACAGGCAGTGTGGGAATTGTTGCACAATAAGGTAACTGGAGCACAGCAGTCTCAGGAGTGCAATGTAATAGTCATGGAAGAGGATGAAGGTATCATTCTCTTGTCCTTGCTACTGCTGAGAGAGTCTCCAATCCAGTTTGCTGAGTATACTGAGAGCAAGATAATGCCCCAAAATGTGGCTTGGCTTTGTCTCGTAACCAGAGATGTTATTGTACCGTTAGTAAATTTCCTATAAATCATTCTTATGATAGTAGTAGTTCTTACTGTCATTGTAAAGTGTAAAAGATTGAAAATTGGTCTTATTTCTAATTTGTTTTTGTTTTCCCATTTTCAGACTCATTAACAGGTAAGCCAACCCCGCTGTTTGTGCGGTTATACTAATTGCTGCAGAGAGGGCTTTCTTGCACCGTAGCTGCTTGTGTAAAAAAAGAATGACTCTTCTTTTGGTCCTTTTTTTCTACGCAGGCAGTACTAGTAGAAAGTTTCAGATGTTGTATAGTGCGCATTCAGAGAATTATTTATCATTTCTTTTAGAGAGCTCAGTAGTGTCCTTGGCTATACTTTGACATTGTGAAGGAATACTTGGAGGACTGGAAATGAGAACCGCCAGCTTCCAAAGGGCTCACAGTTTCTTCTCAAACATGTTCATATTATGGACCCTTCTTGAAACAGGTGCCCGGTCATGGCTCATTTCCTATCTTCCCAACCTCCTGATCCTGATTTAATGCCTTCCCATCTTACCTCCTTAGAGTAGCTGCAAGTAAAAGTATTATTAGGATAGCAACAAGGAGACAAGATAAAAATAAACTCCAGTGTAATGGATTGGGTGTCACAAGCTGTTTCCCCCTCATTTTGTATCAGTGCCGATATCTCTTCTCCCGAGGTGTGGGACGTTATATGTATTAATACTGAACCTTCTCTCATTGCCTGTAGCTCTCACGGCTCTAATCTCTCCAGTTCACTTTGCAGTGCACTTGCTGTCCCTCTACTTTTTTGGCTCCTACTGCAAATTTGATCATGGTTGAATTTACATCAAAGAAGCACTGACAAAAAAAGAGGCATAGAACACTCATTCAGGAGACTTTGCTTTTATTACTTCACATAGTTTAAAAAAAGAAAAGGAAAGGAAGAAAAAGCAGAGTTTTTGGAAAACCTAAGAAAGTGATGGGGTAGGTTACAGCAAGCAGCAAGTGTCCCCGTTTTATTGAGGGCTTAGCCAGTGTAATGGGAACAGGTCTGGAGACCACCTGGAAATGTTCTCTGGACCACAAGGAATTCACAGCCCACTGAGAGTTACCACCATCTCCACTGGCTACTGCTTTCTTTGAAGAGAACTGATGCAGTTCCCCTTAATTCAGTGCCTTCTGCATTCATGGAGTGGGACAGCAGGGTTTGACCCTTGGATAAAAGATAGGGACAGAGCCTCCTTCCATTGATGGGATTCCCACTATTGTGTCCTAAGCATGTGTTTCTGTTATTGTGCAGTGTTGTCATTTGCTGTAGGGCCATTGCACATTGAGATCACTCTTGCATCACTGCAGAAATGTTTTCTGAAGAACACTCTCCAAAGGGAAGGCAGTAGGCTCATATTTTAGGGGGCTCATGTTTAAAAGGACCATATTTACAAATATTGTATATCATCACGATCAGTCTAGTGATCTCCAGCAAACTCTTATAAGACAAAATCTCAACTATTGTTAACAGGGTGAACTAAAGTAATCACGGGACTAGTACATTTATAGTGAGTTATTACAGCAATGGTGACCATGAGGTGTGTCTGCCAGAACTATTAGATGTTGCCTGTTCATCTGACATACGCCTTGACTCCTCAGGAGCATCAGAGAAGTCTGAATGACATGGCCCATACATGTTCATTCCCATCAGAAGTCTGGTGGCAGAGGCAGCTGCCAGTGTGGCTTAGGGTAGAATTTGGTTCCACAGTCCCCCATTTGATGTGTGCAATGTTCCATGAGAAAAAGACTTAAGATGGGTGAGTGCAACTTTGTGCGTGTAACACATTTAGTGAGTGTTTGTGACAGAGGAAAACTGGGGAGTCAAGCTATAGGAAGGGATGGGACAGGATGACACAACCAAGGAGAAAGAGGCAGCCAAAAAGAGAAGTGCAAGAAGAATGAACAATCAGGAAAAAGGGATATAAGTAGGTATAACTGAGAGCAGAGCAAGGTACAAAAGGAGGGTGAGAGAGGGGAAGGGAGAAGATTTTGGAGACAAGCACTTCTGGCCATGCCCATTTTTTCTCTGTGGATGATACAGTCCAACGTCTTGTCAGCTCCGTGAAAGGGTCTACATCTTGTCTCCTGTCATGATCATAAATGCCTTTAGACAGCAGAATTGCTATTTCCTCCACATCAGAGGAAAATATTGAGCAACAAGGGAGCTCCCAGAAATCTCTGCTCCAGTATGGGACATTGGAGCATCTGAACCAGTATGGGTCGTTGGAATGAAAACCAGTCACACTCTAGGATTCCTGTTGCCAGTTTCTAATTTTTATTTGTTTATTTTGCTTGTTGGAATGTTGGTGAAATCAGTGGGCAGCATCCTATGTTTTTAGGATCAAGAACTCAAACATTTGCTGTCTAACTCAGAGTTATAAACTCATAGATTCCGAGGCCCAAAGGGATCACTGTAATCACCTAGTCAGCACTAGAAAGGGGAGGACAAGAATTTTGCAGATGCTTACAGTCACTTGGAATCATGATATGAAGCCTGTATAAATGCTCCCAAATAAACATAGTACTCCAAATGTTAAGGCTACAGACAGCTGTTGGGAAGAGAGAATTCATTCATTCATTTATAGGTGGACAAAGAGCATGTGGGGAGGGGCAGAAAGTGGGTGGAGCCTTGGCTCTGACTCCCGATGTTGGCCAGCAAAACTCAGTCAATGTGTGTAGGGGCAGTATTAATCAGCTAGTGATAAAGACCAGTGGCAGATTTCTAACCTCTTAAAACAATGGAGGAACAAGGAAGGAATTATACCTCTCTGAATACACAGAATAAATTGTAAATACCCGATTCAGCCCTTCATATTGGAAAGCAATTAGGAGGTCTCTGAAATTGAACATTCAGAAAGTAGCTATCTCTAGAAAGGATAGTGATGCATTTCAGCAATGAGATTGAGATATTGGAATCTAAAAATAGGATTAGATATTTTTGAAACACTTAGAAAGCTTTCAGGTGTGAGCTTAAAAACTAACCGAGGGAAAAATTGTGCCATGTTGCCAAGAGCTTTTCTGGCACTCAGTGCCACAGGAAACAAGGCACATTATTTTATGTGGTGTTTACAGCTTCTTTTGAGATGTATTTTTCATTTTCAAAACAGTATGAGAAGAATGACTGATTTTAGTCAGATAAGGTTGCAGCAGCATCTCTTAAACATTGCCCTGTGGGTGAGGTAACCTGGAAACATTTAACACAGGTGGAAGATTTCCAGGATTACAAGTAGGAATTGTTCACAAAGTATACTGTGCTTTTTCTGAGATTTATTGTACCAATTTGTCAGACATTATGTGGAAGTACATTTCTATAACAAATCAAGGATATCTAATTGCAGGAAACAGTATTAATTCCAGTAGCCCCTGAAATTATTCTGCTAGCTACATGTACTGTTAGAAATAATATGTCCATGCCATGACAGTACAAGAGAAGATTCTATTGCATTCAGTTCAATTTATAATTACAGAATATGTCAAGTAGAAAGCACTTCATCAGCCCTTTGAATACCAAGTCTTTGTGATGTTCTAAATGGTAAAATGTCTAACAATAGAGCAGTCATGTGGCTCTGTTATGTACCCAGATCTTGGCTGATTTCTTAAAACAAAGCAGAAAGACCTCTGTTTGTAAGGCACAGTATTTTGTGAGAGTCATCCCAACAGTTTCTATACGTCACTATATACAAGTCCACTTACATAATAAAGTTAGATATTTTTCAGTACTAATAGGTGGACAAGTTACTGTCAGTTTCTGTTTGATACAGAATTAAATTGCTTTCTGTCTCCTGTATAGGTTCTTAAATTGCTCTCAGGACCTTCCAATAGTGCACGGGTTCTCAAACTGGGGGCTGTGAGGTTATTACATGGTGGGGGGTCGCAAGCTGTCAGCCTCCACCCCAAACTCTGCTTTGCCTCCAGCATTTATAATAGTGTTAAATATATAAAATATTTTTAATTTGGGGTGGGGGGAAGGTTCACTCAGAGGCTTGCTATGTGAAAGCGCTCACCAGCACAAAATTTTGAGCAAAGAAGCAGGACCTTTCACAGCAGCCAGCTGGGGTCCACCTACCTGCACCAACAACTTCCTGGTGTCCTCTCCAGGCTTGTGTAGAGACTTTGGGACTATTGCCAATCGGGCAATACTGCATTAAATGATCTGACTAATATCTGTTGTGTGAAGTTTGTTCTGCAGGGCATATTTTCTACAGCTCAGAACATATTGAAAAAAAATGCTTTTAAACTTTCATTGAAACTCAAATGCAAATTTTTATTCAATGGTGTCCATGCTTCTCTTGTGTTAGGTTTCCACAAATATTGGTGGGGTCAAGACTAGAAGTACTCCTGAAAAGTGCATTTTGACCTAAAAAATTGGAATATTATCCAAAATAAAAAAATTAATTTTATAGTCAATTTTATGTAAAATTCTGTGAGGGAACAGAAGTTGCATCCTCCGTTAATATAACTGACCAATACAGGGATGATTTTGAATTGTATAACTATTTATAATGTTTTCCATACTCCTGTGTTGGTGAATTTCATAAAAAACCATCCAATCAGGGATGACAAAGAATATTCCAATACTTCTGAAACTAACAAATCCAAACCTGAGGATTCTGAATGCTCAGAGCAAACTCTCTTTATACATAATGATCAGACCCAGAAATATTTGCTGAAGAGATTCCCAAATAAATCTGAATAACAAATATATTTGGGAATTTCACTAACTTGTTTCACAAAGAGGTGAAATTTGATGAACAAATTTATAATTTGAAATTATTCACTCTGATCCGATAGTTCCTAAACTACAGATCAAATCCTAAGGATCTTGGTCAGTGGAAGAACACTATTTTGATACTTCCTTGTTTTTTTCTTTTAGTGTACTCCCATTCCTCATTAAGCATGGAGCAATGGTACATAAGGAGACAGTGTCTCACTTATGATTAAAGGCACTAAGTATAGACACAGGTCAGTGCAACCTGAACCTTACAGCAATGCATGGGTGATAATTGATCCTGGAAACTAACTAACTGTTTTTTGCCCCCTTATGAGGCTACAGTGATCTGATTAATATTGTTCAGGCCATTCACATTTAGTTTTTTATTTATTCTTATTAAGAGCTGAATGTGCCTCTATTTGGGGGAAAAACAAACAAAAACCAATAAACCCAGTGGACTGACTTTTCTATGTTTAATGTTTATGAATGTTCAGTAAAATAATTGCACAATACAGACAACGCAGAGGGAAGCACATTAATTATAACTGTTAGCTTTACCTTGGTTTGTGTTAGTGTAAATAATCGTTAACTAAATGGCTTGGATGAACACTCCTGCTCCCTCTCTCACTCCTTAGATCACTGTTACAGACACATTAGCATTCTATCATTGGCCGTTTTGTCTAAAAATGTTTACTTCCAGAAAGATTTAAAGTGCTATGTGTATAGAATATTGATGACTATTTTGGAATAAAATCTGTAATGTGCTAGTATTCAGTGGATTGTTGGCAATCCCGTATTCTGTTCATAGGCTAAATTCCTGTTGGAGTTAATAAAGTTCTCCATGTAGAGGAATGAAGTATTGGGTCTCATTGTCAGATTCACTGTGGAGTGGGGAAAAAAGGAGGATGGAAGAAAAATAAACAGAATCTTTTGCTCAGAAATCAGATCAAATCTGAACTTACCCTTTTCAGACAGCCTCAAAAATTCATTGGATCCTTTTTTAAATTTTAGTTTTGGTATTTTAATTAATGACAATATTTAAGGGAACCTATAAAAGCTAATGCTGCATACAAGTGCAGAAAGTCTGTCTGCGTGCTGAATATGATGTTATATGTGATTTTAAAATTGCTTTTCTCAGCGGTGGTAGTGAAATATCCTAAGTCTTGATAGGATTCATTTGTCTAGGAGCAATCTGGGCTACCAGCGCTCTTCAAGAGACAAGACATTGAGTCTGGATTCATAGGAATATAGGCACTGCAATCCCAGAGCAGAACATTTAGACCACTGTCCTGCATCTCACAGTGGCCCATGCAAAAAAGAGAAATGTGAAAGTCACCCTGTAATGGATAGCTATATTGTTACCTGCTCATAGGTAAATTTCGCCATATCCCAATAGTTGGAGATTGGCATATAGGTTTATATCTCTTCCAACATCCATTTTTAAATACTTATTGATGTAGCTCTGGATATTCTTAATATCCATTTTATATGTCCCATTTTTAAAAACACTGCTAAGTTCTTGATGTCTTGTGCTTTGTGGTTTAAAAAATAAAAGCTAATGATATTGTCATGGTTGAAGAGCTGCCTGAACCTCTGTCCCCTTTCCAGTCTCTCTGAGTGCACCTCCTCAGGTGTTAGGTCTCATGCCTGTACCTATTGAGGGTGGAATTCTGCAATTCTCCCACTTTAACACTGGGCCTTGTGTGATAGTACTCTGTGTATCAACCGTGCTAACCCAATGGAATTTGGCACCTATGGTCTTCTCTTCATGAGACTGTCACCAGTGATCTACAGTGACAAAACGGCCTTCTTAAAACAAAAGACTTGTTTATTTTAACAGTAAAAACAAAGCTTTTAGAGAGAGAGGGAGAATTTTAAAACTATACACAGTTCACATGTCTGTCTATTTTACCTAAATTCTTATGATTCCCTGATGGTCACATAGGCAGGTCTAAAGTCATCAGATGTTGTCAGTGTGTGTATGTGGAGGGGGCGGGAGGCAGTGTCCTTGAATCTCAGTCTGGTTCCCTTGACCATTAACCACCTTTTCTTGAGAAAGTGAGCCTTTTAAACCCTTACACCATTCTTTTTTTGTTCTGTGCTCCCTGGTTTGACCCTTCTCAAAACCAATAGGCTCTGGAGGAAATGGAGTGAAATCCTCAAAGCCAATGGTGTCAGCCTTGTCCTTTAACAACTCTCAGGTGTTTGCTGAGAGGTGGCTTATTTTGAGCCATTCTTTTCCTTCCTATCTCTTTTTCCAGGAAGGCTCCTGTTGGGTTAAATCAATATAGTCATACAGAAAAAACTCCAACATACAGTATTCATAAATGATTACAGAGCAGCTCCAAATCCAGATACCATCTGTTAACCCTCAACCCAACATAGATGTAACAGGGCATAAAAATCTATCAGATTAGTCATGTAGCATCCTGAAGATGAGGATTAGGGATCTTTTCCAAATTAGTAGCTTTGTTATGCCCTCCTGAGTCAACTTTGCAGATTTTTTATAGAGGTGTCCAAATTTTGACTCCACTTTTGAAAATTGGGACCCTAATGTCTCTTGCCTCAATTTCTCTTTCTAGATAATACTATTTGCCTACCTCACAGGGTACGTTGAGATGGACATTTCTGGCAAAACGTTTTGAGATCCTCAAATGGAAGGGATTATGGAAGTGCAAACTCTTATGTTCAGGAGTCTCTGTATAACTTGTTCACATGGGACAAGAAAGGGAAACACCAAAAGAGCTTTTACAGCTTTTCCAAAAATGGGTAAAGATTCCTTTAGTTAGTCAGCAAAAGCAAGTTAGTCAGCAAAAGCAGTTTCTTTATAAGAGTAACAGGAAATATTAAAGAGGAACCCCTACCATCCGGACATACTGAATGTGCCTAAGGAATGGCTCTATGGTGAAATTATAGATGAAACCAAATCACAAAGTTTGGATCCAGACTTTTCCCAAGTTCAGAGGATTTGGGGTTCCTGTTGTTGTGAATGATACATTTCAGACCAGACCGAACAATTCAAATTCTAACTTTCTTCAAGGTTGGGTATCTTCTGATCAGAGTGCATATACAGACCCATCTATAGCCCAAATGAACTTAAGAGATTCTGACAGCTTTGATAAGCAGGTGTTACTTTTGAAGGCCTATCCAAGTCAAATTGTTGCATCTTATAATGTTCACCCATTACTAATACTAAATTGTGGCTTAAGGTTTTTTAAGAAACATTTCTACTGTTTCCTCTGCTTGAATCTCCTGCAATGTGATGACTTTATTGGGGGGTGGATACAAAGCTCACAGCCTCCCTGGGTGCAGAAACCCACCCTCAGATGCTGTTGACTTTGTTGCTCATTCTGTTGGCATCTCCCCGGCTTCTTTAGTTTCTCTTCCCTGCTGAGTTACATAATGAATGTTCTCACAACTCCCACACTCTCCACCCATCCACCCACTCTCTCTCTCCACCAGCTAAAAATAGAAAGGAAGAAAGCTAACTTGTTGGAAGGCTTTACACAATGCTGCTGAATTGCATTGCAAAATAAATAAAATAAATCCACACATTCTGTAAACATTTCTGGATTTGCCATAAATGTAGTAGCAGAAAAGCAAAACAGTTATGTCCCAGCTTTAATACCTGCAACCTCAGTCTAAAAGAATGCTTGTCCACTAGGAGCTAGTCTGAGAACACCAAACCTATATTCTGTAGATCAAATAGTTGTCACATGGTAATGGATGGGGCTGGTTGAAAAAACCCAAACACTTTCGGTTGGGGGAGAGGAGGGAGTTATCTAAAGTCAATTTTTTTAAACAAATAATTAAAATATTGGAAAATTTTCAATCAGCTCTAGGAAAGACTTTTGATTATTTCCAAGCTGGGTTGGATTTCAACTGGTGATCTAGAGGTGAAAGGTTTGTATGCCATTAGCAACTCCTGGAGCCAGCCAATTCTCGTCCTTGTTATTTTGAAGGCATTTTTCACTTGTGTAACAAACTGATGGAAATTGCATGTCTTTCTCATGTTAGATTTGGCTGACCAAGAATTCTGAAACCTGAGACCCTGCGTCTGAGCACTCAGTAGAATGCACTGTGGCTATGTTGTAGATATTTTTCTTGGCTAGTATATGTTACTGTTTCTTCAAATTCATATATGGTTCTTGAACTGACCATACTCCAGAAACTTTTGATATCCTCCCAGAATTCCAGTACTTTTGGACTGTCAAGAGTAAAGGAAGTGCAATCGGCAAGTATGTCCTTTTCAGTTAAGCTTTGCAAGCAAATATTCCGACAATGGAAGAACTGGTGAAAATTGATATTTTCAAATGATTCTCAAAAAAAACAAAAGCATGATGTTTTTGCACTAATTCTTTTATGATGAAAACTTGATATTTTCGTCTCCGTTCACCTCTTACTGAAAAAACTAGTTAAGCTTGGCTTGAGAAAATCTTTTTCTTCCCCTGGAGCTGCCTACACACACACACACACGTTGTGTTTAGCTGAGGTATTTCCTAAACCAATGGTAGCTGTAAGGTTCTTGAGATCAAGCTAGGTTGCTATTTAGCTGCTACTTTTGGGAAACAGAACAGGTAGGCAGTTGCCTCTATCTATTTCACATCCATAATTCTGTACTTCCTAATTTGAGTGATTTATTAAAGCAAGTGAATTACACACAGTACTGGTTCCTGGCAGATCATTGTCAGCTGTAGAACCAGACCACCTGAAAAGATATGAAAATGTTTACAAATTCAAGAATGCTCAGCCTGTTACAACCTCACTACTATGGCAATTCAATTTAAATGTTTGTGCACGGTTGTAAAGCACTTTACAAAGCACATTTATTATCCCCATTTCAGAGATGGGGACTCCAGGTTACACAGAAGCTAACAGGCAAACCACCAGAAGTGTTCATTAATTTTGTGTGCCCGTTATGAGACACATCAGTGCCTCAATTTTTCACTAATGTTGAAAACAACAAGGAGTCCGGTGGCACCTTAAAGACTAACAGATATATTTGGGCATACGCTTTTGTGGGTAAAAAACATGTGAAGAAGTGGTTTTTTACCCACGAAAGCTTATGCCCAAATAAATCTGCTAGTTTTTAAAGTGCCACCGGATTCCTTGTTGTTTTTGTGGATACAGACTAACACGGCTACCCCCTGATACTTGTCACTAATTTTGGCAATTCAAAGTTGACCACCTAAAAACTGAGGCACTGTAGCAGTACTAAAAATTTGTTCCTAGCTTACTAGCTCCAGGCCATTCAGATATTTCTGATGACCTGTATTCCTAACTACTGGGCCACACTGCCTCCCCACAAAGTAGTGATCTAAAGTAGTTTTAAAAAGGAAGGTGGTATCTGAATACTAGTTCTGTGCTTTTTTTCTGGACTCTTTCCACACCAGAACCATTCAGTGCAGAGTTGGAGATGCCATGGTACCTGTGCAGAGTTCACTTTGTAGCAGGGGACAATTCTGAAGTGCTTATGTGGTTTCTTTTAAAAATTCTTGTGTAGTTTTACATAGTTCTGTCCACAAACAAAGGAAAAATCAGATAACTCCCAGAGCCTTAGCCCACATTCTGGAAATAGGCTAGTAAAGGCTTTTCTTAGCCTTTCCTTCTTCTCATGCAATTGAGGCAACATCATGCTTTTGGTATTGTTGTTTGTGCTGCTGCTATACCCTTGGAGAATTTTCCTGGTCATTTTCAAATGCCGATTGTTACCGACATTCCTTTTCAACATTTGAAGTGTGTGCTGCTTATCTCCCCCCAATATGACCTAGATTTTTAAAAAAAATTCGTTGTAGAGAAAAAGGCTTTTCATGGTTTAAACAGTGCAAGGAGTTAAAAGCACTGTGACTGAGTTACCCGGGGCTACATCTTAACGAGTTTACACAAAATCAGAGTCCAATTATACACTGTGTTTGTTATCAACTACAATGAGAAGATAAGAAGGAAAGAACGACCCAGAGGGTAGGGATTGCATATGCTGTCGTGGTTGGTGGTAAAAACAACATCGATTACATTTGAATTTTGTTTTTAAATTTAAAAGGAAACCTCACAGTTTTGCTCTTTCAGATTCAAATAAAGAGCTGATGTTGGGGCTTAAGATTCTCTAAGCAATTTTGTCTTTCATTAATCACAGTATTCTGTAACAAATATAGGATTTTCAGAGAACACCAGGCAGCAATCGTTATGATAGCCAGTTCAGATTTTGTGGGTCAAAGAAAAATATTTTTTCAGTGGTTGTCTTACTAATTTGGAATTATTTTGCTGAATACTTACAGTGTGTGTGTGTGTCCACGTTTGCCACTCTCTGCTTTTGTAGGCATCAGTAATTCTTTGTGCAGAAAATCACTGCCTGGCCTGGAGTATATATTGTAGCTTTGCCTGTTTAAATTCAAAACTTTGCAATACATGTTGCCCTGTTTGATACATGGTTCATTTTGAGAAGAGAGAGAGGCACACAGAGAGACAGGAACTGTGATTTTTAACGATCCTGTTCTTGAATTTTTGGTCTTCATAAGTCAGCAACAGTATAAGGCGTCTCGTTATTGACAATCCATCTGGGCTGGCTAGCTTATGGTTTGTTTCTCAATATAGGATGCCAAGGAATATCTTTCTTATAGATATTCAGCTAGATCCAGTGAACAATAGGAGGAACTGAAAGAATAAATATCAGGGCCTAAATGTTTTTTACCACTAATCTTGATTACTGCTACTCACCTTACTTGGAATTAACTGTGAAAATCAGCTGAAAGCTTTGGTTAGTTTTGAACTAGGTTGTTGGTCACCTCCTGTGTTGGGCCATCCATCGAGAATCTCCCTCAGATGTTTGCATGTTCTACAATGCCTGTCAATCTACCCCCACTCCCAGCCCAAAGAGCCTCATACCACATTCATTATCTGTATTAAGATGGCATCTGATGCTTCCATTGTACTAGGTACTATACAGACTTAAGTTCCACTTCTGCAAACTCAGGCATATGTGTAATTTTGCTGACATCAGTGGATGTAAGGGTCGTCATGATGAAAGTCAGAGACTGAAAGAACAGCCCTTGCTCCCAAAAAGTAAAAATTTAATTTTAAAACAGATTGCAACAGTGATTATAAGGAAGTGTAGGAAGAAGGGCAGAGGAAGCAACAATAAGAACTTGTTAACCTAGGCCAGCTATGTCCACACTAGATGAGTGAGATACTGTGCTCACTGGTTAAGCTGTGTCTTCAATGGGTGAATTTCACAGAAACCAGAGGTAGGTCATTTTCTGTAGCCATCCTCTAACTCTGGAATTTCCTGCTGACAGAAATACTCCTAAACCTAAACTTGGAGACTATTACAGCAGATCACATTACAAGAATAATAATTTTATCTAGGTTTTCTGCCACCAGCTCTGGAGTCCCAAGATAGGTTTTCTCTATCATCTGCTCATTAAAGTTGTGGCACTGCTTCCTACATATGGGAATGTTAGTGGATCTCAAATCATGTGGTGTGTGCCTGGGTTCCACTGTGAAGGACAAGATATAAATACACCTAATTGTAATGCAATTGCAATGTCTGTCTTCAGCACTGGCTTCTCAAGTATTTAACACCTTACCTTATTTAAGGGTTTGATTTTCCCCCCTTAATACCCCCCTCTTTGTTTTCACTTAGCCAGTCTGCAAAAATGGCTGACTCTAACATTCTGGCTAGACTCTGAAAAAGCAACCACCAGAGGAGTGACTGTGGGTTAAACTGAGCCTGAAACCACACCAGTTTGACAAGTAACAGTTATTTCAGTGCTCTTCCTCCTCTTGGGGTTCGTGCTCCATTGCCACTAAGAAAAAGGCCTTGTGTGCTCCATTTCCACTGAGAAAGCCATATGCCACGCTCAATGGATGATGTGTTTCTGGTTTTAAAAAAATGCTCTCCAGTATATTTCGTCTAAAGTATTGCAGAAGAACATTTATCGTGACACCAAAAAAGCAAACTAACTCCCTCTCCCCAAAGCCCATAAAATATAACCCAAGCCTTTCTGTTCTACCTTTCATTCCTGAAGTAATGAATTATGCAGACTATTTTGTCCTCGGTGCTCTCTGTGAGTTAGGGTTAGCGTAGTTAGGGTGCCAAGGGAATTACTTCACATTGACTATGGACATTCGTGATCAATATCATCAAGATGGTGCACATCATCTTAGATAGTAGAATTCTCCAGTACTTGCTTAGGAACAAATATGCGTCTGCTTTTGTATCTACAAGGACAATTCTAAACAATGCCTATGTGTCTAGGGAAAAAAAAGATTTTCTGATATTTGCATTAAAACAGAATATTTGAAGCTAAGTAAACTCATTTACAGACACAGAATCAACAACTGTGCTGAGCCTGGGACAAACATGCAAATCTAGAGGCACCATCTACATAGTCAGTACAGTGTCAGATATATGCAAATTGAACAGTTACAAAGAGCCTTTGTGAGACTGCTGAGTGCTGGCATGGTGAAGTCAGAGATCCAAGTCTTACATAACCGCATGGGGGTATGCCCAGCAGGAGTGTTGTAAAAAAGAATTTAAAGGCACTACACCCAATTTCCAGTTCGTACATTTCAAAGGACTGGAAAAAACAACCATTGAATGCCCTACAATGCATTTTAAGAAAGAGGTGATAGACGTATTTAGGGCAAGATCCTGATGTATAATATGGCTGCTTTTCAATACTCTGGAAACACAGAGGCACTACTGCAATATAAATGTTAAATGACAAACAATCTTGATAACAAAATGTCCCTAACAGGCAGGATGGGGGAATGTCTAGCAGGCACAGAGCCAGGATAATTCTACATCTTCCTTTCCTATCACTTTACTCGCACAAAGGGGAGGAGCAGGTATGGCTGAAAAACTGTTGTGATCCAGCAACACCTGATCGATGTAATAGCCCCTTGGGGCAATAATCAGTCCGTGTAGGTTAGAGCACTCATGATGCTTTGCTAACTTGCACTAAAGAAATGGCTATCTCTCTTGCAAGTCCTAGGAATTGAGAGAGTACAAAGGTGGCTTGCAGCTTCTCTGCCCTTCCCCTCATGTTCTACACCAAAAGCAGCTTAGGTGAGCCCAAAGAGTGGGGCTGTACTGTTAGGAACAAAGATTAACATTTTTTTGTTTCTCTGTCTCAAAAGCTTGCTGATTTCTTAAGCATTTACAATTCTGGTGTTTTTACTAATTTAGTTTCCTTGGGTTTATCTCTGTCTTTGTCTGACAATTTTCTGTTCAGCTAGCTCACCAATGCAGTAATTGCCAAAATAGTTACTGAGAAATGAAGTCCTCCTTACAAATAGCATTATTTTTGTTACTGTTCTCCTCATTGTGCTTGAAAGCAGCCCTTGGTAATAAAATGAACATAGTAAACCATTTATTGTTTTACATAAAACTATCAGTATAAAATGCCTTGGCTCCAGAAAACAAAACAGAACAAAACAAAAAAAACCAGCCCCTCCCACCACCACCACCACTTTGGTGATATACATTGTTGGCTTCCTTAAACACAATGAAAGCAAAGCTTCCAGTTCCTCTGAGATATGATTCCATGGAAGATAGTAGTCTGTCCAGAGGCCTCAAACTGCGATTTGAGCTGAATAAAAATCTCCTTAACTATTTTGGTTAAATTATCTCAAAATTAGTGCTGACAAAAATGACCTTGATTTTTCAAAGGCATCATTTACCCTTTTGCATGTTTTAAACGGATCCCAAAAGAACGTGAAATTATTTATTCTACTTTACAGGAGGCTTTTTTTTCCACACAAAAGATGCCAACATCTGGAGGTTCATTTATGATTAGTTCTAAAACAAAGCAACTAATTTATTCTGATGAGTGAGACAGTCATGCCATACTGTATTCCTTTCCTGGCAATCTCCCCAAAGCACTCTATCGAAAAGAAGAAAAAAACTGCTAAGACGACAAACTTTTGAACACAAGGAGATAACTGAGGTATTTAGGGTTTTTTTTTCCTCATGTCATGCGGGAGATGTTTCTTTTAGCTGACTTTTGAGGGTAAAAGTACTTGGGCTTGCAATTTATTTTCAGTGGTGTCATGAGAACATTTTATGCAAGGTTAGTTACAGAGGTTCATACTTCTCGGCTAATTTTTCAGTTGGTGTAAATCAGTATAACTTCAGTGGTTTATACCAGTTTAGGATTGGGTCCTCTGTGTTTTGCTTTTCTCTCAAGTTGGATAATTTGGAGACATACACATAACTGGCATCTGAGGAGAATCAGATTATTGTAATTCAGTGACTCTACTGGAAGATTAGCAGGACTAACGCTTTGCCAGTTACATCCAACCTTTACTTTACAGGACTTTCCAATCAATGTGGGCAAATTGGGGGTGGGGAGTGAGGTTATTGCCTTTCTTGGCCTTTTGGTTAAGATCATGTGCTGTATGCATTTAATTTCTGACATGTCTTCTAGTAGGAAACTGTATCATGGATTAGATGATCTAATAGGTGATCCTATTAGAATGTGAGAGACAGGGAATTTCTCAGTTTTTCATTTGTGTGACAGATTGTAAGAAAATGACTTAATTTCACATGCTTCTGTAGCTAAGGCACACAATGAGAAATCAGTATATGTGTGTTCTACACATTTATACCATACTCATCACTAGGGTGCTGAGTATGCTGAACACCTACGCTATGTTCCCAGGTCTGCCACAGACTTCCAGGATGACCTTTGGCAAGTTATTTGGGTTGAAATTTTCCAAAGTGCCATCTAATTTAGAAGTATCTCAATTTTTCAGGTGCACAGATTGGAAGACAATGGAATCACAATGGTGCTCAGCACCTCTGAAAATCAGACCTCTAGACATCTCAATTCAGGGATACACAATTAAATAGTGGACACTTTTGAATAATGTAGTCTTAACTCCTATGTGGCCTTAACATCCTTCAGTTTTCCCATTTTTCAAAAAGGGGTAATGCGCCTTCTCTACCCAAAAAGGGATCTGAGGCTTATTTAAATAATGTTTGTAAAGTGCTCAAAAACTGTGATGGAATATAGTGCTGTGTGTGCAATTTATTTATTATTATTATTGTGGTGTCAGTGATCATAGTGGGGAAAGACAAATGCCAAAAATGATCTTGAAACTCAGTATCTGGTAAGGTTTCTCTTTGGAGACTACATTTATATTACATAAAATATAAAAAAAAGAATTCCTTTTTCCTCTTCTCACTTATATTATTCTAAAGCTCATTCTTCTTAAATAACACAGAGAATTTTCTTCCTCATTGTTTCTTGCTAGACTGCTTATTTCCTTAGTCTGAGAATTACCATTTCACTTTAGCATGAAAGATTTTATTGCCCACTCAAAGCAGTCTTTGTCCAAGAAAATAACCAGACATTTTGGCTGGCTGGAGCCTGGCTTCAGCCTAAGAAAACCCTCTCACTATTGACCATTAATCCAGAAGCATGTCCTTGCTAGGCAGGGTGCTTAATTCTCTCTCCCCTGGGGAGGCATACTCTGAAGTGCATTCCACTGTCTAGCAGGCGAGATGGAGAAAGCCACAGTAAATAATAGGCAATTCCTAAACTGGTCAGCAATGCTAGGAATTAAATCTTAGCCTGTCATTTGCAGCAGGCTCTATGCTACAGTCCAGCCTTATACTCTGCGGTACTCCAAAGGCAGCTGAACCTGTTGGGGTTGAGTTTCTGCCTTCTTGTAATACCAAGAGTTCTAATGTGCTGTCTGGAACTATTTCCCATCACGTTTTTCCAATTCAAGCAATAGACATTGTCCTTATGGTGTGAAGCTGATGCTGTTGTATTTCTGAGCTCACACAGAGGAGGGAGGATGGTGTGGGAGAAGAATGAAGGTGGTATAAAGCTTCCCAGTGAGTTACCCCAATCTGAAAGCTCCTGTGTGTTGGTATGGCCCCCTGCTGTAAATTAGAGCAGCCTTCAGTCTGCTGTAACTTCCTCTGGCTGCTACCAATCTGAAGAAGCTGGAACCGCACGCAGGGACTGATGTAGGCATTTCCTGACCATGTCCCCTTTACTCTGCCAACACCCCTGCACCAACTCTAAATAAGAGGCAATAGTATTCTATACACTATCTCTACAGCAGTAGAAAATCCCTCATGCACTGAGATGATCCATCTGGGGCCAGAGACAATAGGTCTCCAGCTAGAATAAGCCAGTGATGTGGTATAAAGGATCTGGTTCATCACAGAGTATATCCAAGCTACTGCTAGCATCAGTCCTTTATTCCAGTTCACCTTAACAAATAACACTTACTCTGTACATATTGAAAAAGATACCAAGTAGAAATTTAAAATATGCTTCTGCTTGATTATAAATGCTGATCATTTCTGCTGCAGTAAAATCCTTTAGAGTGATATTAAATCATAGCATCTGAAGAGCAACTGGGGGAGGGGGAGAGAAAACTATCATCTCTGCAAATTTGCATAGCTCACTTCAAAAGTAAAATTGATAAAGTAATAGGTATGTCATAATGCAGAACTAACTTCTCTCATGCTGAGAAGTCTTTTTTTTCTTTAGCTTGTTCACCTTTCCTAACGTTTTTAACCTACTTCCAAAAATCTCTCTTGCTTGAGGAAGAGGGTATAGCTTTAGCTTGTCTGCTTTTTGTGTGTGTTATGGAAAGAAAAAGTTGACAGCTGTGGTCTGCTCCCAGTCCAGTGCTAAATGATCACAAGGTCAAATATAACACAAGACCATGTTGTGCTTGGCCTCTTTGCCTACTCCATTAATCTCCAACATAATGGCAGCACTTATCCCCAGGTAGTAGGTAAAGAGTTCTGTTCTGTGCCCCAGTGATACCAAGGTTCTAATAACTGGAGAGCCATAAAATGGCTTTTAATGGTACTTAGTGCCAGAAAACTTAGAAGTTGTTGTGCTGCCTTTATAATCACAGTTGCAAAGGTCTCAGTTACAAAGATAAAAGCTGTAGAATCAATGCAAAATGTATAATTAATACATGGAGACAAAGTAAATACTTAAAGGTACATGCACTCTTCAAAACTAACGATACATTTGAATATGGGTTGTCAGGTTTAAGGTACTGTACCAAGGTAATGCACAAGGCTTCCTTAACCCCTGGGCTGCCATAGTCATTTATGGATGCCCTCTGTGAAATCTTCCCCAATACCCACCATCCCTGATCTGCTTGCTAAGACAGACAAATACAACCTTTTGCTAGTAGCTTTGCTGCAAACTGGGGTGGGGAGAAATAGCAGACAAAACACCATTGATGTAAAAGCACGTTTTGATCTTCATGTAATTATTGGCTGAATTTCTGGCTTGTGTTATGTTTGCAGATTTATTTTCACAGTAGAGGGTGGGTGATATCTTGTCCTTGCTTGTGGAAGGTGCATAAGGGGCAGAGAGTAATTGCCATGCTTATGGTCCTTGGTCCATCTTGTTGGTGCAAAGCAGAATGACTTTAGGTGGGCTGGGAACACAGGCTGTTGGACAAACTTAGCTTCTATAGTGAAAAAGTGCAGTGTGCAGCCTGGTTAACATGTGCTGTTGACTACAGAACTTGTGCTGATTAGACAGTGGGGTGATGGAGAAGCTAATCATACCCTTTATGGTCATTGGGGTCAGCAGGTAGCTGAGGAGCTTTGTTGAGGTGCTTCTCAGTGCTGTGCTGCTGATTGGCAGCATTTGGGAGAGGGAGGGGAGAAGCTTCCTACTTCTTCTCTCACACCCCCAGGGCAGGATTTGGTTGTTTCTATGAATGTATATGTTGTATCATGGTAGCCCCAGTCAGGGATTAGAGCCCCACTGTGTTAGTTACTGGAAGATACATATCAGAGACCTAGCCATCCCCAAAGAGCTTAGCTTTCAGATCCTGTCTATGAGTCCATGATAATTATGCTTATTAAAATGTAACAATAGATTGTTACTATGTACGTTGATAGGAAAAGAATAAAATTAAATACATATTTTGAGTAAATCACTTCAAATAGAAGGTTGAAATTTGTAGTCGCAACTTCAGGGTTAATTGCTAGAATCTCTTTGGAACACAAATTTGATTTACTTTTCATACTTCTTTCCTCTATGCTGCTTTCCATTAGTGCTCACTGGGGAGTACCCTGCTGTGGTGTCTAAACAAGACCTCCTCCCCATCCGATCCACAATTTCCTCTTCTGTGCAATTACCGTTCATCTTTGGTCTGTGTCATCACAATTGTTGCCGGGTAACAGCTTGTGATCACTGCCATTATGATGATGTCACTGCTCTGATAGGCAGCAGGGGGAGGAGCTGGTGAAGAAATCTTTTGTCTGTACAATAAATAGATGAAAAACAGTGTTCTATGTGAAAGAGAAAAAATACAGACAAAAATATTAGGTTTGAATACGTGGCTCATCAGTGTTTGTAAAGCTTCTCAGCTGGAGCCTAGATTATTGTCAGAGCACTTAAAAATATCATCTTTGTTTTATTTTAAATACTCTTTGGAGGTGAATGAAAGGAATGGAACCTAACCAAAGGCACTGCTAGCAAGTAAGCTGCACTCACTCCTTTTCTTAAAGAAAACAAAATCTAATTGCTCATTTTTCTAAAATCCCAGGTCCAAAAGCATTGATTCTGGGCCCCTTGACATGCTTTAGTGAGAACTACATTCAAAACGAGGGCAAGAAGTGAAAGGCCTGCACTGGCACAGGTACAATTGCACTATCTCAACTATTGTTGCTCACAATTAGTATTAATAAGGCAACATGGGGTGAAGGGAGGGGGAGAGTTCCTGTGCGCTCTTTTCTCCTCAGTGGTCACTCTCGTCGGGCACTGCCAGTTAAAATTAACGTTGCACACCTAGGTAACAAATGTCTGGATCCTTAGATTGAAAGTAACGCTGTGATCCACCTGGAGGGGGTGGTGGCTGCAGCAGGAAAGATCAGGGCATTTCTTGTTGAAAGTTGTAGCTCTAGTGCATTTCTAAACATGGGAATGTGCAGACTTCTCCCTATCTTTCCCTGGTGCTGACACCTTTTCATGGTATCACCGCAAAGACTGAAGCAGCAGGTCTGTCTCTCCAACTACAATCAGGGCCGGTGCTTTCATTTAGGCGACTGGCACCCACATTATGTGGGGGGCGGCAGGCAGCTCCGGTGGAGCTGCCGCAGTCGTATCTGCGGAGGGTCTACTGGTCCCGCGGCTCCAGTGGACCTGCCGCAGGCATTTCTGCGGAGGGTCTGCTGGTCCCGCGGCTCCGGTGGACCTGCCGCAGGCATGCCTGTGGCAGCTCCACCAGAGCTGCGAGACCCGCACGCGGGGAGGCGAAATGGCCCAGCGCCTAGGGCGCCAGAAACCCTGGCGCCGGTCCTGACTACAATGCAATCAAATGATTGAAAATCTGGGCAGGCACCTGAACATAAATGTGCAGGCTAGTTTCTTAAGTATTTAAAGTGAACAAAAGCTCAATGAGGATCATGAATATGTCATCCTCTTACAGAAAGGGGACTTAAGGTGTGAAAGCAGCAGCATGGAATGCTATGTAAATCTGATTTGGGGAATAACTCTGCCTTATGGTTTGGACTATCTCTTTAGGATGTTGTTGGATTTCTATATTTCCCTCTACTTTGTTGTTCACAGAGATGGTGCTGAACCCAAGTGCGAGATCCAAACACTTTGCTCCCTTCCCACTCCTTCCCCCTCCCCAAACTTCAGGGGTATTTGGTTCAGTGCAACTTTGTGTTCTAAAACCCTTTGCTCATGTGAACTCAGTATTTCAATAATAACACTTTAATAGCCCAAATTAGTACTTAGATTCTTGTATGCTTATTTTACATATGTATGGTGTGCGGGGCTTGAATGTCTTATTAAGGTGCTAATGTTTGAAAAATGGCCACTATATTTTGTCATTCACTGCAACAGAGGAAAACAAAATGATCTTTTTTATTTCCCTAAGTTATGCAAGGCAAATAGGCAAAGTCAATAGCTCTGTGACAAGCCTGGCACCCAAAGCCTTGCTTCCTTGAGTAAAGTCATGTCCATTGATGGCAGTGCTGGGACTGGATGGAAGGCTAGCTCCTGGGTAAATCAGTTGTATGAAGTCAGAACAGAAGATTGATTTATTCAGTTTGCTTCAGTTTGTGAAGTTGAATGGCAAAGCAAAAGAGAACAGCTAGTTCCAGTTACAAGAATACATACTGCAAGCGTCCATTTCAGTAACTAGATTTGTTTTACTAATGTTATCGATTTTGCTTCATGGTAATTGTAATGTGAAAATCCATGCAAAAATCTGTGTCCTTATTTCCCCATGCTTTGGTAAAAGTGATTTGATGTTTTGTACCTTGCCTTTTAAAACAGAATCCTGTAGCACCCAACTGATTGGCATGGAAGCAGACAATGCATAGCTACACTGAAAACATACAGCTAGTAGACTGAATGAGATGTCACCTGAAGAAGAGCTCAGTGTAAACTTGACAGCTGAGCTCTTTCACCAGCTGAAGTTAGTCCAGAAAATATATTATCTTACCCACCTTGTCTGACCGTGTGATCAAGGCAGGAAATGTAAATTCTAATTACTGCATTTCTATCACAATGAATAACCATCTGTGGTACAAACATTGTGATCTGTGATAGCTAAGAAGGGGGATTATCCATTAACTTGTGATAACACTTAAGTTCAAGCAAAATCTGTGATAGAAAAAAAAATAGCCTACATCCAAGAATTTGTACTTTACAGAGGGGATAAAACAACAAATGAAATGCTGAAATGAGGATAATAGCCCCTGAAAGCTTACTGGGATTGTTACTATTGACTGAACTGTGCTATTATCTACCAGCAGAATTTGTTCTTAATGTAGTCCTCATTTCTTGTTTAATTCCATTGAAGCATCTTAGTTGTAGGTTTAGAAATTCAATGCAACCACACCATTCCAACTGTTTACATGCTCCTAGGAGTCAAATGCTTCATGAGGCTAAATCCCATTCACTGGGATCCCAAGAAACCTAGTTATTTTGTAGAATTTGCTTATTTTTTAGCATTTTAATTTCACATTTTTAATGCACATTTTATTTCTCTGAAAAAACACCCTCCTCTCAGTGCTAGATGTAATCTTGTAACCTAATGCTATTTTTATTCTCTTTTTCTTTTGAACTAGAAGCTTTAGG
This sequence comes from Chelonoidis abingdonii, assembly GCF_003597395.2. Taxonomy (NCBI): domain Eukaryota; kingdom Metazoa; phylum Chordata; order Testudines; family Testudinidae; genus Chelonoidis; species Chelonoidis abingdonii. The sequence goes on from NC_133776.1 coordinate 72,746,872, forward strand.
CATAAAATAAAGACAAACTTGAAATTTTGCAGTGAGTGGCAAAAGAAAAAAAAATAAAAACTATTGCTCTCCATAACATGCTGTACCTTTAAGCCAGGAGCCTTGAGGTCTAGACAAGGGAGACTATTTGCAAAACAAATTGCAACTGCAGATCTCAGACTTAATAAAGTGGTAGCCTTGAGGTCATTTTTTGAGGATGGAGACAGAAAGGAATGCAAACTAGTGATAGGGACACAACCTCTTCTCCATGTCAAAGGAATGCAGTTACTGCTTATTACAAAATGTCAAGACAATTGCTTAGTGCTCTGCTTGCTCTAAAGCCATTCTACAACCATTTCATGTTAGCGGTGATCTCTTTCAGAGACAGTGAGACTGGTTTGCTCTACTCTGGTAACTTGTTGCTGTACTTTAGGTTAAGTCAGGGTTTCTCAAACAGGGGTTGTCACTTGGATAAGGAAAGCCCCTGGCGAGCCGGGCCGTTGTGTTTACCTGCCCTGTCTGCAGGTCCGGCCGATTTCTGGCTCCCAGAATGATGTTCACTTTTTTGCAGCAGTATTATACTGTTGACTCATATTTAGGGCTAATCTACACTGGCCTCCGCTTCCAGCAGCTCCCATTGGCCTGGAGCAATGATCCACCAGTGGGAGCCGCAATCAGCCTGACCTGCAAACAGGGCAGGTAAACAGACCGGCCTGGCCTGCCAGGGGCTTTCCCTAAACAAGCGGTGACCCCTGTTTGAGAAACTCGGGTCTAAGAGGCAGTATTTCCCATCTTGCAAGCACAGAGTCTGAGTGTAGCAAAAAGGTTTTAATAAAAGGAGGGAAATAATGTGGCATTAATTTGGGGAAACACCGCAAATAGGGTTTATAAACATAAACCATGATCAAAAGACTGACCACGAAGTAAGTTTGGCAGCGTCCTTTCCCTCCTTCCCCTTTTTTTCCCCTCTTAAGTCCAGTAACCCAAAAGTCTCTTTAACATGCCCATCCCTTCTCTGCACCCCTCTCATGGTCACTGTCCTTGGACAGTGCAGACCCAGAGTTCAGAGATGAATCTGCAGAGTTCACTTCCTGGGTGGATGGAGACAAGGGGGTAAGGAAGCATCTTATTTGCTCCACTGCTTGGCCACTCACTTGCTGCCCTTCTCTGCGGGGCCCTGATGGCAGCTTACCACACCTCCCCACTAGCTGCCCTGCTGGCTCTCAGTGATTTCAGTTGTTAGTAGGGGAGCCTCACTGCTGATGCACACTGGGTGATCTCTTGCATCAGAGCCACTGTCCCAAAGCAGGTTTAATATTTAGACCTAGGTATCAGTGATTTCAGCTCTGCAGCTTTTAATAAGATTCTCAATTGAGTCTAAATTAGCTCTGTTATTACACAATGGAGAGAGACAGAGTCAAATGTATTTGGGGTCCTTAGGCAAGGCCCACAACATCAGGTACTAGTACCTGTCCCCATCCTCTGTCAACTCACTAGTCTTTGGAACCCATGACCCCTGCCTACTGAGTGCTGTTTAGTTGAGGATGAGTCCCTCGATGAGGAAATGTCAAGTACAGTTCTGCTGCCCTTGATTTGCACAACAAACATAACAACCCTTTATTACTCCTGCCCCAATAACAAGGAGATTGAGGATTCCACACCAGCCAAAAATGACCAGTTGGGCAAGCAACCCATCATATTGAGCACCTAGGCAGGGTGGGTGTGTCCATGCAAATGAGATCAGCTTCTGAAGTAATTTTCTACATCTCACTACTAGTTGTCAAGGGAGAACTCATTCAGACTGCTTACAATTGTTATGTGAAGTAGTAGTATGCATTAATACTGTTATTGGGAGATGAAGGGATACCATTACAGACCTGGCTGAAAATTCCAGACTGCAATTAGTGACTTGTGGGAATGTTGAATTTAATTAGAAATCTCACAGAATGATACAACGACTCTTAAATTCCCATCAGTTATCAACACTTAATACATGGCCTATCTTTGACTTTATTTTTGATTCCAACACAAACAAGAGTGCCTGTACCAAGCTAGCAGTTCCCTTGATATATAATTAAATGCAATCCAACAAAGATACAGAGAGTGGTAGCAAACCAACAACCGTACTCCCTTACAAAGGTGCCAGTGAGAAAACCCTAATCACCTGCAAACAAAACCTCTATTTTTATCCCCAGACAAACACTTCCACCCCAGATGTTTGCCCCTATAGGCTTTGTAGCAGGCCTAAAGTTCAACACAACTGGCAAAGTGGATTCCAAAGACAGATTCATTTCAGATATTGTTTACAATATGCAAAGGGAACAATATTAACTCCAGTATTCCTTAAAAAAAGGAAAACATCTGCTATAGCATGTACAGAAAAATGGTGTTTGCTGCTGCTATCTAGTGAAGATACAGGAGGTGGAGATTGACCTAATACCTGTCTTGCAGGATTGTTGTGGTGCTTAATTAATATCCACATAGTGTCATAGGGTCATGGTGCTTTGAGATCTTTGGCTGATAAGCATTGATGTGCAGATGTTAAAAAGCATGCAAAATGGGAGGGTTTGGATTGGTGGCACATCGTTATTCCACTCGGTATTTTTAAAGACATTACATCATTTAATTGCAAATTGTTAATTTACTTTATACAATGCAGAAGTTCCATAGGTGTGTGGTGGCAGTTACAGTCTATTTTCTAAATACATCCTGCTTTCTAAATACATCCTGAGCCATAACTGAGCTAGAGCATTGCATCCAGGTTCATGTGTAAAGTTGACCCTCTATGGGTGGGTCCCCCATTAGTATGGAAGGGGAAGTGCTTTCTCCACAGCAGTGTTTCCTAATCCCCTTCTGTCCATGGGTTGTGGATGCCCCTTCATTGGGACTATCATAAGCCTCTGTCCCAAATCTGGACCTTAGCGTCCAAAATCTGGGTGCTTAGCATGAACCTCCAAGCTTAATTACCAGCTTGGATCTTATCTCTCTGCCACGAACCAGGAATCAGTGCCTGGTACACTTGAGCCCCCCAAAACCTTCCCTGGGGAACCCCCAAGACTCAGATGCTTTGAGTCTCCAACAAAGGGAAATAAACCACTTCCCTTCCTCCTCCCTCTCCCACCCAGACTTTCCTCTCTGGGCTAACCTGAGAGTATTGATGCAATCTCTTTACATCACAATACCAAGAAGCATGTCTCCTTTATTCCACAAAGAGACAAACCCCAAATACAAGGAAACAGAGATGATCCTATCTCTTCCCCCTCCCACCAACTCCCTGGTCTGCAGAGCTACCTCCGTAGATCTAACACAAAGAGAATTCCTCCCCTTGTTCTTAACCTAGCCAGAGAGAAAACTCAAACAAGTCTTACAAAGAAAACTTATATAAAAAAAAAAAGAAAGAAGACATAAGAAATATAACTCTGCATCAGATGACAATACAGGGCTATTGTATATAAGAAAATATGATAACAGTCTGATCCAAAAAGATATCCAATTGAAACATTCCAGCAAGTTACACACATGTAAATACCCCAAAACAACAAAAGCCTATATTGTTTTTCTACCTGTACTTACAATTGACACAGAAGATTACGAAGAAGAAGAAGCTTCTCATAGCTGAGAGACAGACAAAAGACCCAGAGCCCAAAACTTCCCTCCCTGACTTTGAAAATCCGGTTCTTCTGATTGGTCCTCTGGTCAAGTGTTTGTTCCCTTTGTTAATCCTTACAGGTAAAAGAAACATTAACCCTTAGCTATCTGTTTATGACAGGGACACTGCAAAATTGGAGTCCTTATGCAGGGCTAGAGAGGAACTGGAAACTGATAGCTTATGTGGTGTCCACCCCTGCAGGCTGGTTGGAAATCTAAGAGGAAGTTAATATGTCTGCACTCTGTAAATCCCCTCGGGATCACCTCCATGAATGCTCCTGAGTGTCCCCGCCAGCAGGTATAGGGGATTTTGGGGAGCAATTACCACACAGGTGGGGCCAATTAATTCTTTATTAAAGGAAAAAGAAGTGGTGAATTTAACAGTAAAATACAAAGGGATGGGTGTATAGGGTGTTACAATAAGACATGATGGGGGGTTCTTCTTGAACAGTGTGGGAGTTCTAACAGTGGCTACAGTAATGGGGTTCAGCACAATGGGATACAGTACAGTCAATAAGCAACTCAACTTATATAGAACAATTCTAGATACAGTGTGAAGTGCAAAATGTACAAAAAGAAATGCAAAATAAAATGCTAGCTAATATAAAAATGGCTAACAATCTTGGATAGAATGTATTAAGTGGTGGTGGCCTTATATACAATGTAACAAATGTATTAATGTAAATACAAGTATATCAGCAATATGGGTGATAAGTGAATTATGCAATGTAGAAAATTACTGACTTAATTTGCTGTGATAGCAAGAGTGTACCTAAAAGCTGGGTCAAGGAAAAGGAGTGGGGTGGGGGGTGAATGATAGTGGCAACTGATAGAGGAGAGTGGGCTGGAAGCAGCGAGACACTTGAAGCCCTGCAAGGTAGGACAACCGGCTAGAGAGAGGTTTAAGCAAACGGGGAGAGTATGAGCGGGTAAAAACAGACAAATTATACAGGGGGAGAAACAGCAAGGAGTTTGGGAAGTTCGTGGCAGCAAGGAGTGTAACAGAGAGACAGAGAGAAGCACACGGGGCGGGATTGGAGTGGAGGAAAAACAGACAAAGTTATACCGAGGCGAGAAGCAGTAAAAACCTTATCTACTTAACCAACAACTAGGCAAAACAACAAATATCACATTCTAAGCAAACTATAACAACAACATATACGGAGCAACAGAACAGCAAACTATAACAAGGCAGGTGAAACTCAAGCTTTACACTCTATAGGACACAAAGACAAGGCAGGTGAAACTACAAGCTCTATAATCTTAACAAAACTATAGACTTATTAAACAAAGAAACAAAACCTATGGTGCACCTTATTATGGGGAAGTTACAGAGGGGCAGAGTGGTATGCCCAGGGATGGTGGCTGCAGCAGTGGATACAGCTGCAAGCAGAGAGCCCCGAGGCAAAGCCCACAGGAGCAGAGCTTAGCAGCGGCACAAACTTATTTTTAGCAGCAAAGTGCTGCGGAGTTTAGGAGAGGTTTAAAGACACAGACCAAGGTTTAGCGGAGTCTGTGTGCTGGGAGACAGAGCCAGCAGCTAAAATAATAAAATAAAAGAACAGAGAGTTCACAGAGAGATTCTTACCAGCCCCAAAGGAAGCAGCAGAGGTAAAAGCAGAAAAAATCAGAAGGCTAGGTAGGGTCTCAATAATCAGGAGATCTCTCAGGCAGCAATTCGTTCTTCGTGGGTGGTTTTTTCAAAAACGGGGTATGCTCAAAAATAAACAACGAGAGAAAGGACCCGCCAGAACCCTGGCTGATCAGACCAGGCAGCAATGCAGAAACCTTTCGATCTTAGTTTTAAAAATGTCTGTTTAAAGGCAAACTCAGGCGGTTTCCGCCAGTACTTTTTGATTGCTCCTCTTGATACAAGGAGGAGAGAGCAGGGAAACTGTAGGTGAGCACAGAGACATGTCTGGCAGAGTCCTGTGCATAGATGACTCAAAAGCACATGAGGCCTATGACTCATGCCAAGATCTTAAAAACACAATAGGTCTTGCAGCCTCCGACATGCCTACCCTACACCGAGCCCAGTTACACAAGGTGATAACAGGACTAACCCTTTGAACAGGGCAGTGGTCCCACTTAGCACAAGTGGCCATCCCTTTGAGAAGGGCAATGGCTCTTGGTAAACAACTTAACAGCCAGGGAAGGGGCAGCCACAGGAGGAGAACAAAATGGAGTATGGGGACAGCTGTAAGAAAAAAAAATGGAATGGGGGATAGCTGTAACAGACACTGAGCAGTTCCATGGAGACACATCTGATGGCAGCACATCTCCAGCAGCAGCTTTGCTGCTAAATTAAAAGGGGGCCCGAAGGATGGGAAATTGTCTATTCAGTTGGCTCTTACCTATGGACTCTCATGATCTATGGAGTTTGGGATGCTATTTATTTTTAGCTGTCACTTCACCTTTTTATGTAAGAAAGGACTAGGGATCAGTGATCTCCCTCCCTAAACTTTCATCTGTTTCTGGAATTCAACCATTTTATGGTGCTGCTCTATAGATTTCTTTTGGATACTAGTTTCTAGCTAGGACTTCTATCAGAAATGCTCAACACTATTAGTGATGCTGTCACAGCATTTGCAGCTGGAACAAGAAGCAGATGTCTAGGACATCTCTCCAAACAGCTTCTGTTTTTAAGATTTGCAGCATCAAAGTTTAACTTGGCTAATGTAGCATTTTGCCTCATGTCAGAAGCCAGGTGACAAATTGTCTCCTGGAGGCCTTTTGCTTGTTGTGGTGAATTTGTTGCTTTAGTGGCATAACCCTGGTGAATGGCAAAGCTTTATCTGGTGATTTGCAGGTGGGTATTCAATGATATACAATAGGTTTACCCCTTTCTGATTTGATCCTTTTAAGGCTTCACGCTAGCTGATAGCAACATTAGGGCACGGATAGTCTCCTGTTTATACAGTATGGAGAACAGGGAGATCTCTGTGTACCACTGGAATACAAATAAAGAAAGCGGCTCCACTAGCAATATTTGCTCAGTCATGTTGCACTTGCTGCTTGTTTTATAGTACATGTTAAATAAGCAATTAGTAAATAATTATATTTATCATAAAATATGTCATTAAACGTATAGCAACATGGCTGAGTTAATGTGGCTTTGATCGGTTTAGCTTTTGCATTTCCATATTTTGATGACTAAGGAACCTTATTATTGTTCATCTTAAAAACTTATCATATATAAAATGGGCCTGATCTCCCCAGTCTGGTTTGGTAACAATTTGAGATGTTAGTGAGCTTTCATTCTTTCCAAACTTCTATGTTAGCAGTCTACTGAAGTCTTTTTGTGTGTTTAACCAAAATCACTATATAGAAATAAATTGTAGCTCAAAATTTCATTTAGTAATTAGCATTTTCTAATGTTATTTTCTAACTGCAGGAGCCATGCAGTCAGCCTGTCTGACTTGCTGTGACAATTTTCAAGACTAATGAAGTCAATTACAGTGTCAGTGTAAAATATATTTGAAGTAAGGGTCTATAGATTCTGTATGAAAGTTGGTAAGCATTGATTAGATTTTGGCATTTCTTTCTACCTTAAATTCCCTTATACATTTATTCTCTGGACCCAGGAATTCAGTTCTGTGTCTGACAGCTGGGAAACTCCCATGGAAACACACTAAAGCTTGCTTAAGCGCAGTGTTACAATTGCAAAGTCATAGGAATTTTATGTTCATGTATATAGGTGAACAATAGAATGTCAACAACTGGTGCAAATTGAATAAAGGACCTAATGCAGTGTTGACATTATAAATGATGATAATAAGAATAATTAATAATAACCCTTTGCTAACAAGGTGGGAAGAAGGGTGAATAGATTTCAATCCACTTAACAGGATGAATCCTGTAGCATAGCAATTGTTTATACTATGGAAACATGTTGCACATAGAAAAATAAATCACAACAGAGAACATTTTAAAATTAATAAATAACATACAGATTCCAATCAGATCAGGGAAATGGGATAACAAGTTCCCAAAGTGTTCCAGAGTGAGAGTTTTGAAACATCAATATGATCTACAATGATGTTACAAATGTATTTGCATTCTGATTTCTGCTACCACTAATGCTGGCAACCTTCATCCACTTATCAAGTGTTCTGTGTTTCCTTTTGTTCAGATTTAGAAAAGCCTCAAATGCAGTGGATATGGAATGGAGACCAGAGCCAGTATTTAAATCCATAATAATTCTACCACAATTTTATTCTGGGTACCTGTGCGGTTTCAAGGGTGCAGAAAGGGACAGGGCTAAGTAGAAGCTGTTGTACACATGCTTACTTCAGAGCTCTGTGGATATCCAAGTGTTAAAACCAGATGGTTTAGGTGTCCATTTCAAGCTTTATCTGAGACCTATTGAAGTCACTGGTATTCTGTCCACTGTGCTCATCGCTCCAGGCCAATGGGGGCTGTGGGAAGCATATGGAGCAGTGAACCAAGGCCAGCGAGAGCCACGATCGGCTGGACCTGCGGACGTGGCAGGTAAACAAACTGGCACGGCCCTCCAGGGGCTTTCCCTGAATAAGCAGTGGACTGGCTTTGAGAACCACTGGTCTAGATAATACGTAGTACTGCCATGAGTGCAGGGGACTGGACTAGAAGATCTCTCAAGGTCCCTTCCAGTCCTACAATTCTATGATTCTATGGCTTAGGCAGGCTTAACTGCATTTCTCCGGGGGTAAGAATTTTTCACACCCCTAAGGGACATAGGTTGACCTAACTAAGTTTGTGAAGACCAGACCTTAGAAACCACTGTATATTAACCCTGGGAAGTACTGACTTGTGAATTATTGACCAATGTAGCTTGTTGCATTTACAGAGGCTGCACTCCAAAATCCTCACTCTCACTGAGTTGTAGCTCTCAGCACTGGAATGCTATCCTGTCAACAAATAGTGGGGAAAGCTGAGGAATTTGATGCCAAATAGGAATCATTGTGTCTAGGTGATGGAGAGAGCAGCATCTAGTCTAGTATTGGAGAAGGGATTACTAATGTAATCAGGATGAACATTCTCATTCTTGCTATTTTTCTGTGATAGGCTTTAACTAATCTTAAATCCCATCTTCCTTGCCCCTTCTCTTCCCCTGAAAAGCCATATGTATTGAATTAAAATACCTTTATGCCAGGTAAGGACACTAAAGTACATTTGCCACTGCTTATCCAAAATGTTGATGCTACAAAAGGCTCTTTAGGAGGAGATACCCTGCCCCACCCCCAGAAAAAGAAAGCCACCACACATACTGTAGGGAAAAATCCTGCATGGCAGGGGGTTAGAGTGACACTTTCCATTGCCAGTTCCTATGATTCTACATGTATTTTTACACTCCTTTTAATCATCAGTACCTCATCCTACTGCGATGGGCAATGCTTAACATTGAATATAAATCTGATGAAATGACAGGCAGTCATTTTTAATAAAGATTTTGGTACCTAATATCACACTGGAACTTACATCAGTCAAAAATGTTTATAGGTACCAATACCCTTCCTAGAGTCATAGGTCTGGGTTCCTGATTAATATGTGTGTGTGTGTGTGTGTGTTATGTTTTCAGGTTCCTAGTTAAATGCTGCAGTACATCATGTCAACTCTTATTAGCTCAGCATATTTTTCTTCCTCCTCCAGTTTATGATAATTAGCAGGATCTGACAGGTGAATACAGAAACCATTTTTCTCTGATAAAAAGATGCCTCAGTCTCTCAATTATAGAAATGTGATGAAGTAATATGCACTGTTTACATATGAGAAAGCAAAATTGCCCAGTTATGGAGGATAACTATATATTGTATATTCTGCGTCCTTTCTGAGTTCTCCTCACATCCCTCCCCGTCTTTTCTTTTTCTTCCTTAGGATATTTCTGCTCAGAATGACGGAGAAGAGTAGACACACTAATAAAAATGTTTTCCCCTGCAGTCCATATTTTTAATCATTGCAAGTCATAAAACATGAAGAGTCATAAAAGTGGACATGCTACAAGAGGGCTATGTTAAAGTAACATTAAGGTAGAGGCAAATTATTAAAAAGCCAAGGTTTTTTAAGACTGCTGGGGCTATCTTCAGGGTAGTCTTAAACTCACCATTTTGTGTCAAAACACTTGAAATGTATTACATGGAGGCTGAACAACTGATGAGCCAAAGTTGTCCCTTGGTACCTCTGTTTTGCACCACTCTGGAAGCAAAGAGACTTAACATAAACTAATTGACCGTGTAATGATTCTCCTGGTATAAAGGGATCCTCCAGTAGCATCACCTTCCCCAGGCAGTCCCCATGGTAGAATGCACAATGAGGGGAGAAAGTATAGTTGGACCACTGCTCCATGTATGCAATTCCTGGTTGTTGCATCAGCATTTTGAGAGCTATTGCAGCTGGCTGTAGGGTACAGCAGCCCATCAGAGAAAAGGTAGCAGATACATAGGTTTGTTCCCACTCTGCATTCAGGAACTGTGCCCTCTGTTTATAGTACTGGTACAAATGTTATATTTTAAATCAATTTGCATTCAAAGATCAATAAGCAAGGGAATAATGCTAAGTTTGGATTTATGGGAGAAGTGACACTGAGATGAATGTAAAGAAGGACCAGTGAAAAATGATCACAACTTCTCTGGACTTAGAACTAAATTGAAAGAAATAGTATGGGTTACCTTACCAGTACTGCAGGGCAATGCAGGTAATCCCTATTTAAAAGCTTTTCTCTTGAACCTGAGGCTAAGAATACTGTGAATTGCTTTCCTGATCATCTGCACTGTTTGTAACCAGGGGTCCTGTCACTCAGATATCATTTTTGGGTGGAACAGCTTAATACAGAATGTGGGAGAAGGGAGTTAAATGTGGAAATAATGCATTTTTTGGAGGTCCCCTAGAAGTGAAATGTAAAAGGAAATGAGTCTAGAGTTTAGCGTTACTAACAAATGTACTCAAGCGCTGCTGATCTGAATGGTTTTTTTAACCTCATTGTTCACAAAGTGGTAGACAGAATCCTGGAAACCTAGGAGGGTGGTGGTGGAGTGTTGAAAGGTTAAAAGGATTTACTGTTGCACTGAAGAAAATATTAAAGCAATGTGATTTATTAAAAATTGAGAAACTGCAGGCTTAAATGAACTGCATTGCAGAATTCTGGTAGCAGCAGCCAGGGAAATGGAAAGGATATTTTGATACTGTAGTCACCATATTTTAAATAAGTATCAAGGGAACTATAGACTTACTGCCTTGAATTCCGTTATGGAATGGAAAACTACTGGAAACCTTAATAGAGGCAAGATTACAAAATACACATGTCCAGCTTACTGAGTTACTGGGCACAGCAAATATAGGCATAGAAGAGTTCACATAAGTAGTCTGGAATTCAGGCAAAAATCTTATATGGTATCATATAACAACATATTTAACATAACACCAAAGCATGGAGTGCTGTACGGTAAGAGAAAACAGTAAAATTGGCATAAATTTAAAAGTAGCACAAGAAACAAAGGATATCAATAACATTTTTGTGACATAGAGGAGAAGTAGAGCTGGGTGGATACCACACAATTTTTTCTTACAAGGATTCAATAGAGTGTAACTGCATTTGCTTTGTTCATAGTTTCCCCTTTGATTCTGTTTTATGAACATTCTTTCAAGATCTTGTTTGTCTGAATGCTTTTGGAAGACTGACTTTAAGCTTGCACACTTGAGCGCTCAGTTACACGTCTGAGTATCCACAGCACGTCTAGATAGACCTCTCTCTACCTCTCACCAGAGTCCTGGCACAGAGACAATGAAATAAGCTAAACAAGATTCTAACTTTTGCACCTATGTTCATGTACACACGTGCACGCACACGCACACACACACACACACAATTACTAGGTGTGAATCTGATGTTCAAAAATTAAATTTTAGCTCTACTTCCGACTAATACATTTTACAGAACCTATTTTTCTTCTAGGAAAATGTTTAAATATCTATACCACACTCACACACACACCATGAGTGTTGAATAAATATAAATAATGAATCACTTTCAGGAAATCAATATATACTCATGGACATTCCAGAGGTTAAAAGGAGGCTGAATACACAGAGAATGTTTTTAGCTTAAAGTTATTCACTCATTTTTCTTCAGGAGTAACATGCGATTTGCCCAATAAATGTGATATGCATGCCTACTAGTGATCAGATATTAAAACAGACAACTAATAAGCAAAAATTTCCATTCAGTGGCTGGGCTTATGTACATTTTGTAGGTTTCTGTAGCTCACGAACAAGTCTGGAGAATGTGTTCTGAGCTGTCAGCTGAAAGTCTCTCATTCAATCACTAAGATCGTGTCTGTTTTGGGTACAAGCAACCTTGTGCAGTATATGATTTCGAAAGTGACTAAATTTTCTGACAACATTAAATTAAAAAAAAATGGGGGCAAATAGATGAATGTAGAGCAGGCAGCTGAGTGTATAAATGCCTTTTACTTTTTTGAGCACATTGACATATACTGGAATTTAAACTAAGCAATATATATGGCTTGTGGGAAATCAAAGTGCTGCATACAAATTTGGGGAACGATTGGGAAGATTGTATCCATGTGTGAGAGAAATTTAAGACTACTTGAGAATTACTGTGGAAAAAATATGCTAGGATACATGTGGAAAAAAATTCACAGAATAAACTGACCGGAGTTAGGTTGGCACAAACTAGGAGGCATTAGTGAGGCCGTGTGGAGGACAGTGTGCAGTGTTAGTGGACTTCTGTAGAAAGGACATTGCTGAGATTAAAAAGATTTAGCAGAGAGTAACCAACATGATTCAGCACTCCCAGCTCCAACAGGCCCAGGGAATGAGGGACTGACCTTGAGTCTCAAACTCATCCCACACATAGCAGCATGGTGCACTGCCACTAAACTGCTGTTAGTAATGATTACAATATAAATATTAATAGCACCAGGGACCTCATATAACCCATAATCACATAGAAAGTCATAACAGGGGTTTCTGAGGTTTAATCCCACAAGCATGAAAAATTACAATTAAGGATAAAATCTTCCTAAATGTGGACACAACAGGGTATAGGTAGATCAGTGGTTCTCAAATTTCATTGTACTGCGACCCCCTTCTGACAACAAAAATACTGTATGACCGGGGGTAGGGGGTTGGTGTGCAGGAGGGGGTGAGGGGTGCAGGCTTTGGGACGGAGTTCAAAAATACTGTATACCGGGGGGGGGGGGGAGGAAGGAAGAACCTGAACCCCATCACCCCAGGCTGAAACTCTGATGCTTCAGCTTCAGCCCTGGGTGGCGGGGCTCAGGCTTTGGCTTCAGCCTGGGCTCCAGCAAGTCAAACACTGGCCCTGATGATCCCATTAAAATGAAATTGTGACCCACTTTGGGATCAACCCACAGTTTGAGAACCACTGAGGTAGATAATAGTGCTTCAATGTGATTAGATAATGGAGGGCTAATCTGTACCTGTGGATTTGCATGGTTTTGCCTTTAAGAAGTTTTCATGTCCTCCTAGTGACCCCAACATGTACGTCAAGTGGCTAGGGATTTTGCTGAGGGTTTGGTCCAATCCCCAAACCATGATTCAGAGCTGCTACTGGAACATCAGGCCTTCGGGTTAGTCTGCCCCCACCACAGAAAGCAAATAGGCTAGTGGATCCCTGTATTTGCAGCTGCTCTGTCTGTGGCATACCTCCAAAGCTCCTTGCCACTGCCTCCCTGAGTGAGTTTTTCTTTGCTTCCGGTTCCTGAACTGCAATAATTATATTGTCAAACGTTTCTACAGCCGCAGGAGATGGGGCAGAATTTGCGGGTTCATGTTCAATGTAAATTGTGTAAAAGCTCTGAACAATGTAAGTTGTACCTACTGCATATTTCACAATGGCCAGCTTTAACATCTAGAGATTTAGGTTGTCCATTGAGGGGACTGAATATAGTGCACTCCTGTCGGGCCAGATTAGAACCAGTCACCAAGACTTCTTACCTTGTGGAGAGGAGTGCACAATTCCAGTCCCTTTCCAACTGGACAGTTATCTACATAACTAAAAACTACAAATGACACCCTTTGTCAGGGGCCCAGGTTTCAAACCCAGGTCCTTAAGGCTGTTGAGCAACAGCCTTGTTTTCCATGTCTATTAGATGCTCAGGTGAGGGAACTGCTGCTAATAGCCCACTGCCAGATGCTACACTCACTGATTCATGGTAAGGTAACTAGCTGCAGACTGCTGATTGGATGCCACGGAGTCTAAAGCTTCATGGTCCTGTCCGCCCCCTTGTCTAAACAAGTAGTTGCTAGGCCTATTGCTGACCAGACCACTGAGACCAAGATCCTGCCTCCTCACCTAGTTCCTGCTTTTTGCTCTTGTTACCGCACACTATTCGTGGCCCTGCTTCGTTGCTACAACTCTGGGTACTGATTCGACTTTGACCCTTAGCATGAGTTCTGACACTGACTTGGCTTTGACTCTTGATATGACTGCTGACCATGACCCTGACACTACTCTGGGCTCTGTCCACTAAGTCAGACTATCCACAAACAGTCCCTGACATCCTTGTAGGCAATAGAGAGGCTGTGGGAATGGGAAAGGAGGCTGAATCTAAGAGCTGGTCCTTCTAGGTCAGGGTTCAGATACCTTGAGAGGGCAATTCTGAGGGAAGCTGGTGCTGCCACACTGTTCTGTATAAACACAGAGGGCTTCAAGTCTTGGAGGTTCTTTAAAGCAGCAGATCCTCTGTTTTCTGTTAATACTGTCGATTCAAAGAGCAAGTGTCGAGGTATTTTTCCCACTTTGAACTTTAGCGTCCACAAAGTGGGGACCTGCATGTACCCTTCTAAGCTTAATTCCTAGCTTAGATCTGATAGCACTGCCACCAGCCAAAATATAGTGTTTGGCACACTTTCTGTTCCCCCCAAACCTTCCCTGGGGAACCCAAGACCCAAACCCCTTGGGTCTTAAAACAAGGAGAAATAAACCATCTCCCCTCCTTTCCCCCTCCCAGACTTTCCCCTCCCTGGGCTACCCTGAGAGACTACACTGATCCAAACTCCTTGGATCTTAAAACAGAGAGGAATTAACCTTCCCCCCCCTTTTTTCTCCTCACCAATCCCTGATGAGTTTAGACCCAGTCCTCTTGGGTCTTAAACAAGGGGAAAAAATCAATCAGGTTCTTAAAAAAGAAAGCTTTTAATTAAAAAAAGAAAAAGTGAAAATTATCTCTGTAAAATCAGGATGGAAAATGTTTACAGGGGATTCAGCTCATATAGACTAGAGGGACTTCCCCACCCCCAGCCTGAGATTCAAGTTACAGCAAACAGAGGTAAAGATCCTTCCAGCAAACTACACATTCACAAGTTAAGAAAACAAACATAAGACTAATCCACCTTTTCTAGCTAGTACTTACTATTTTGAAACATGAGACACTGATTCAGAAAGATTGGAGAAACCTGGGGTGCATATCTGGTCCCTCTTAGTCCCAAGAGCAAACAAGGAACAAAACAAACAGCACAAACAAAGACTTCCCTCCACCAAGATTTGAAAGTATCTTGTCCCCCCTTTGGTCCTCTGGTCAGGTGTCAGCCAGGTTCACTGAGCTTCTTAACCCTTTACAGGTAAAAGAGACATTGACCCTTAACCATCTGTTTATAACAGCAAGGAAAAAGCCAGAAAGAGTATGGAGCCTCCAGAAGGTGAGCATCTTCCAATGTGTGCTGTAACTCTGAAAGGGAAAATAATCACTAAATTGTTTTCCAGTACTTCTTTGAGTTTGCTTTTGTCTCTGCTGTCCCAGCATTTTATTAAGCTGTCATGTTTTTTTAGCTCTAAAAATAAGACACTGTGCAGAAAATGTTTTGTCTCCAAAACATCTGAAAGCAGCCCAGAAAAAATATCCTCCCCAAAAAGGAGAGACAGTTCAGAGAGATAAATTGACCTCACTGAATAAGAAGGGCTTGTGTGATAACACCATAAAATATGACAAAGGCCTGTTTGGGATGATTTAGCTGGGGTTGGTCTGCCTTTGGGGAGAGGGTTGGACTAGATGACCTCTTGAGGTCTCTTCCAAGCCTAATCTTCTATGATTCTGTGTATGAGGTATTGCTGGAGCTGCTGGTGTGACTACAGAGGATGGATCTGACAAACAACTGCCCCAAATAAATACCATGTGACAAAAACCAAACAACTGCTGTGTCTTTAAAATGCATCACAAAGCTCCATTAATATTTATACAAATGTCCACATAATGGGAAAAGAAATTGGATCAGATCCTTAGCGGGTATAAATCCAGCTACTTCAATATAGCTAAGGCAATGCAGACCAACTGAAGAGTTTGATCTATTATACACAACTTTGAGAAAAATTTCCCTGAAGCAAAGAAATTTATAGAAAATACTGCACTCTTATGGAGGGCTAGCTCATCACTGCTGTAAATTGGTGTGGCTCCTTTCATTTCAGTGTAGCTATACTAAGTGATGCCAGCTGAGGATCTGTCCCAGAAGCTCTGACATTTTTTAAAAGGGTAAAGTTCCAATATTTTAAATTTCCAAGTCATTATTTTGCATGGTTCCAGTAATGACATTGATGGGACCAGCACTGTACAACTTGCCCAAGTGATCTGCAAATACTAATATCTCTACTTATTTCATATGAAAACAAAGCAATACCCAACTAGCCTTTGGGAATATGGTACTTGATCCTGCTCCCACTGACTGTAAAAGTCTGAAGGCAGATTGCTGTGATAGATTATAATGGTTCCAGAGGAACTCATACAATCTATTTTGAAATAAAAGCCTTCCATGAAGAAGATAAAAGCACAGCGCACACAAAAATCTGCATTTAAGCAACATTAATATGGTGGCTAGGGCTGGTCAAATAGTTAAAATCTTGCAAATGAAAGCACTGAGGTCACTTTGCTAGGATTCACGGAGTCATACTATTCATGGGTATTCAGATAAGATCCAGTTTGAATATCTTTTAAACATTTATATGTTCTAGCATAAAGGGTTATTTGTCTGAAAATTTGCACCAGAAGTGCATCTTCAAAGCCCCACTTAAGATCAGACCACTTTGTGATAAGCACTGTGTGACAGGTTTCTGTTACCAACCTGCCTGAAGCATTAGGTGATCAGGCTGAGGCCAAAGGATCATTAGGGGAGGAGATGAAGGAGCACACCAAGTGACTAAATTTTAAAGCTTTATTAATAAAATAACAATGGTGAATGCTGGGTGTTCCCCACATCACTCAGGGGAAGAAACAAAGTGTTAGTGCTTGCGCCCTAACCCACTTTCATACTCACATGTGCACAACCCAAGGCTGGCCAAGCCTGGTATAATATTAGAAGAAGACGGGGAAGGGTGGACAAGAGTCATGTCCTATGCATGGGCCATCCAGGGTCTGCTGTTGATCTCCGACTTGCTTCAAATCTCGGGAGGGCTTTAAGCCCTGGGTTCTGCTGGGACATTTTGTCCAGGGACCTCTGTTCCCTATGCTCTTTGTATCAGTCCAAACCATCGTTCTGTGGCTTCCTCAGCTTTCCCAAAACACACCGGCTTCAGGGATGCAAAACTGTTGTTTTTCCCCTTGCAGGCCTTAACCATCTCACTAGTTTTTGAAATCTCCTGCAGTCTTGTTCAGCTTACTTCTCTTTTCTCATGGTTGGCTGTGGGTTGGGTAAGATACAGATATGGCTGCAGGCTTCTTGGTGGCATAGAGTCTATTCAAGTGCCGTGACTTTGGAGTGGAGCCCACGTCTTATCTTTGGACTGAGCTGAGGCGTCAAGTTAACCCAATTCTCTTCTCCCTTCCTCCCCCTTCGGCCTCTCGCAACATACAAAGGAATCTTTCACTCCACACTCACTTCATCCCTCCTCAAAGTCCTTTTTAGTTCGTTTCAAAGCATTAGCAATATACAGTGCTGGTGCTTACCCAGGGGACCCTATGGGGGGGGAGCAATTTTATTGTGACAACTGTACATATACTTAGTAAGTGACATATTCTGCCCTGAAGAGCTCACAGACAAGACAGACCAAATTGTGAAAGAAAGGAAGTTTTATCCCCATTTTACAAATGAACAACTCATATTCAGTACTTTGCTCATGGTCACACACCGCGTCTGTAGCAGAGGTGGAAAACCAGATCTCCAGAGTACCAGTCCAGTGCTATCCAATCTTTTTCTCTTATATTAAGCCTCTTCAGTTATCCACTATATTATTTTTCTTATTAAAAGTGCTCAGTCAGGGAGCAGAAATAATACCAAGTGACATAGGCAAGCAAACAAATACTACAAATAAAGGATAGCCATTGAGATAAGCACAAGCAAACAGTTACAAAAATACACCCAAAACTCTTCAGTTTGAAAACCCGATTAATCTAAGGTATTTTGCAATGTCTTACAAATAACTTAAGATTGAAAGGACTAGCTTTTTATTGATAAATGTCAATAGACATCAATTTCATTATGCACTCCCACACAATGATAAAATATTTCTATCTATACTGTTCAAAATATTTGGATAGGCTATGTAAGAGAAATACTGAATCAGAACTTATTAGAGTTTGATTTTAGAATGTTTACTTCATATATTTTGACTTTGTGATTACAATTTGTTTTAAAGGTTGTAAAGCTTTAACTTCTGGAATTTCAATATCTGTGGTCATTAAACAATTATTGTATGGCCCCCCTCACAGTTTCCCACAACTGTGAAAATTTAAATTGATAAAACAAGAAAAAAATGCTTAAAACTAATCATTAATATTATTTGTCAAAATAATCTCTTTATCTCTCTATCTAAAATGAATCTGCCAAAGCCTACATATAATGAATATATTCAAAGAGGAACAGTTTGAGAAGGATTTGCTAGTATATAAAGAGATGAATAAACAACACATATTGTTCACAGTTAAGTTCAACCAGTTGCAGCTGTGACATAAACTGAGGAGTGGAAGGAATGTTAGGAATTCCATATCCCTGTTTCCTACCTAAAGCAGGCTACGGCATGGTTCCTGCCTTGTGATCTCCTGGTGCTCTGCTCTGCCTGAGCACTGATACCAGGAGAAAGTGATTACAGTCCCAGTTTCTAAAGGGTACTCTGCTGGTGCTACTCAGGATTTAGGAGTCCAATCACTTTCAATAGGCAGCAGATTCAGTATGGGCTGAGAGAAGAATAAAATGCATGAACTGGAGAGGAAAAGTGGTACTGAAATACAACGTGGGAGAGAGAATGGTGAAAGGAGGAGGGAGATGGGTGCATTTACAAGACCTAGAGAGTAGAGTGACAGATACTGGGTAGAAAAAGATGGAAGCGAGGTTGCAAAACTCAGGTGACAGTCACTGTTTTTTCTTAATTGTCTCCTCCAGAACTTATGTTTGCACCGTAAGTAAGTTCAAATTTAATGCTGGAACTCCATTACACTCTCTTTCACATCATGTTTAGTATATTACGGGATTCAGAATAGTTAGGTACTGTGGCACATATGGTATGTGAAATAACCACCCACTGTTGATACTCCCTGCAATCCATAGTGTGTGGGTTAATTACAAAGCCTATTGGCCTAATTTTCCTAACTTTGTGTTTAAATTGAAGCCAGAGTATAATGATATGTTTAGAGGTATTTTGTGCGTGTGTGTATGTTTACTTTTCTATGTGGAAGTTGGGTGACCAGATTCCAGATTTTATAAGGACAGTCCCAATTTTTGGGTCTTTTTCTTATATAGACTCTATTACCCCCCCACCCACCCACCGCCTATCCTGATTTTTCACGCTTGCTGTCTGGTCACCCTATGCGGAAGAAAAAGATAATTCTTGATGATTTGTACACATCTATGCAATTTTAGGTTTATTTAAAGGGTTTATTTAAACACATTTAAAAGATACATTTTGAAATAATTTTGTAGTGCTAATAGTGTGTGTGGCACTTGTACATTTGGTCATGTATACTCAAAATGTAGCTGTGCTTCAAAATCAGTTGTACGGGTGCAGCAGAACTGCTCAGACATAATTTAGCCACCTGGTGCAGAGAACTCCAAACTGTGTTAGAAGAATGCCCAAAAATCACTACCAAAACTAATCTCCTACCAATTAGTAAAATTCTCCATCCATAGATTGACTTGCTGCATGTGCTCCTTCCCCAGCAACTCAGCATGGAGAGAACATAACCAGAAATACCTAGGCTGGTTAAGTTTTCTTTTTGTATTTCATAAGGCTTCAAATTTGCTGCTGTATATGCTGCAGATTTCTTTACTCCACAGTCACCACTGTGACAATTTAAAATGATTAAAAGGCATACGTGATTCTGTCTCAGATAATCCCATAATGCCACAAAGTGCCAAAAATATAAGTATGTGACACTGGCTCTTATTGAGTACATTACAGCTGATTTGAAGCTGTCATTCTCCTGAATTATATAGGAAGCCTAAAATAAGCACATTTCTGATTCTGGAACTGGGATGTCAAGCTGTAACCATTCCTCCTCCTTTTCCTATTTTATATTATTGGTAAGAGTTTCATATTTAGCTATCTATGAGACCTCTGCAAAACTTATTTAATGAAATCCCAAACCAGGTAAAAATCAGCTGGTTTAGAGTTTCATGACCAACTTGAAGGAGCTCCTAAAATTTCCCTGCAGTATGCAATAAATTGAGGTAGACTTATTGTATGGGGTACAAACTACAGAAAACGTAGTGTTGTTATAAGATTTTAACCCCTATAAAGGTGGTGTTGATTAAATTTTATTTCATTTTAATGAAAATGCTAGTATTGCAAATCAAAACTTAAATCTGAAATGCCTTTGAGGACTGACCCTGCTGAGTGTCTCATTGCTCTACTTTGTATGTATCCTGGTAAGGCCAGATTTCATTGAATTTAAAATCTGTCACAACTACTCTCTGTAATTGAGATGATGATATGTGCACAGCTCTTGTAGAATATTAAACGTGACAAGATGCTAATTTGTTTGGAGACCATAGATGTCATTTTTCCATGAAGGTGGCACCATACGTAAAGTGTAATCCACTTAAATACCAAATATATTAATTATAATCAATTATATTAATGTGAATACCAAATTAATTTCATACACAAAGAGAGATCCCAAAGTTTATGCTGCAGGGCATTCAGAATTTCCATATTCTTTTTTTTCTTCCATATTATATCTATAGCAATTAAGTTAAACTTCAGAGAAGTTTTAAATAATTTGGCTCTCAGTCATCAAGGTAACAATGTCACCATGTCCTGCTCTTTCATTTGCTTTAATTAGAGTGCACTCTAATGAATGACTGTTACAGTGTCTAGCAAGTTAGATTTGATAGCCAGTGCTCAATACCAGTTTTGAGATGTTTGTTTCACCCTAGATGAAGGTTTAGTAGATTGCCTTCAGTGTTGAGATGTAATATTGGTCTCTGAAATGGGGTCACCACTGGTTTGGGATTTCATTTTCCAAAAATTGCCAAAGAGCTTGGGAGTATAAGTGCCTTTCGCCTGTAGGTGACCTAAGCCAGACATGGGTGAAAATGAGTTTCATGATGTGATGGATACCCAATCACTCTTCTTTGGGTGTAAACCCCGCTACCTCATAGGCAAGCATTAGGCAAAACAAGGAATTTCCACTAGGGGCTGAATCATTTCCACTAGGGGCTGACATAAATCAGGCATACCTGGCCCTCAGCAGATTTCTTACAAATAGAGCGTATGGGTGAGAGATGAATAAAAGCTGATACATTGTATGTTCCCTTGCTGGCTAGTAAAATGTATCACTTTTTTTCTTGATGTGTCTCCCTGAGGCAGATGTGAATCAAAATGTTCTTAGAAGGGTCAAGGTTTACCCTTCTCAGCTGTGCCCATGGTCATTAATTAAGTTCCTTTTTGGCCATGCTCTTTTTCTTCCTTGCTTTAGCGAATGCAACTTTTATTGCAATGAAATCTCTGTCCCAATAGTTTGCAGCCCCCTAGCAGAATGATACACCCTGGGACACTAGAGAAGCTGTGCCCTCCTGAATCTTTCACCTGATTGAAGTAAGCAGTAGGCTGTTGAATACAATTCACATCTGTGAATGAGACACAGTTGTCATGAAATTTCCTTTAATTTTCTTTGAGTTCATCTTGAATGTGTGTGTGTCTGGGGCAGTGCACCTGTGATGTCTCTTTCTAAGTCGATTGCCCACGTTGAAACTCTTCTCCATTGTTGAGATTCCGAAAGGAGACTTAGAAACAAATGCCACCTTGCTGAAGCACCCCGGTGTTTTCTCCTTAAATGGACTGGATAGAGCTAGTAGGGTTGAGTGCAATGCTGCTGAGTGGGCCGCTTTATTTTTATTTTTATAGTGTGGAATAATGTGTTAGTTCTAGACTTTCCAAAATACAAAAATAAGGCAAGAAATTAGTAAATAGATAATTCAGTGTGTCAGGGTCAAACTGGGTTGATATACAGTCTCTTTATTCAGGAGTGCTATCCCTCAAGGAGCAGTGAGTGGACAGTACAGAAGAGCTAGAGTGCATGTACAGCGGTGGACAAAGCGCAGAAGAAGCAACCAGGGACTTGAGAAAGAACCATTAAGAAATGGAAAGCTGATGTGGTAACGAGGTACCATAATATTTCCCATATTTTGTTATGCTTCAGTCCAGAACTGACATCCCTCCAAATAAGGATCTGATGCTCTAGAAAAATGACATCTCTCCTTTCCCCTAAAATGCCCCTAAGCATTTAGGCAATGCTGTGAAAGAGGGGGAATAAGCAGGAAACAACAAGAGAAGGCAAAGTCTCTGTGATACTTGCAGGGGTTTGCATGGCATGCCATTGCTAAAGTGCCAGGGAGGGCCTGTCTACATAGGCATGGTGAGTAAGAAATGCTGTGATTATTGTATGACTGTTGAGGCATGGGAATATTTTCTATCCCACGCTCTGGCGCGTCCAGTGGTGATACTATATGGGTGAATTTAAGGTAGCTAATTGAATGGAGATGAATAATAAAAAAAAAATACATCTCATTAAGAGTCAAGCACCCAAACAATGGTTAAAAAGCTAGTTTACAGGATATAAAAGCTAATTTCAGGATACAAAAGCTAGTTTCACTTCAGTCCTGACCATTTATTCATAAACCATGAAGGTCACTAAAAATACAACTACAGGTGTCAAATGACTTTTATATGCAATAAACTCCAAGACCCCTCACTAACAGGTGCTCACTATCTAGTCCCTAAAGGATGTTTATCAGCAACAGAAAATGCTAGCACAGTTCAGCACAATAATTGGCGGTCTCTGCTCAGGAGAGACACATTGCTGGTTAGAGCAGGTGTGTAATTTTTGTCTGGGCGGGGGAATATATTAGTGGAGTGGTCTGGAAGTCATCTGTGCAGCGTCTGTCTATGCAGTATTCCCATCCCTGGTTTAGCTTCTCTTTTTTATTATCCCTGAAGATCCTGAACATAACTCAAGAAGACTGTTGTGATTTGGTTCTCTGATTTAAAGAGCAAGGAGCATTTGTTCATTGAAGTCATAGGAGACTTCACTGTAAATTTCAAACAAATGCAAAAGACAGTCTTATTTATTGATTTTCAAAATAGCTTTCCTCTTAAATGCATATGCCTAATCTTAAAGGTCTGGGAGTTTTGTTTGTGCGGGGACTGTGAGATTGAGCCCAAAGAGATTTTTTGCTATGAGTAAGAATGTTGTTCATGGTTCCTAAGAGGAGTACTTTATTAAATTTAGCACTTTTGCTATAAACTATGTATGATGTCAAAAACAGGAAGAACGGATGCAAATCAAAACAAGAAAGAGAAAAGTCTATTTACTGCATTTCTCTTCTGCTAATGTGCCAGATGGTAATTCTATGACAACAGTTATATGCTCATTGAAAACAAACAAGCAAATATGTGCTTACACATGAGTTTACACTCACCTTTTATCTGGACTGTTGAAAAAGTGAAAAACAACACCTTGGTTTTATTCTTTGAGACAGGGAGAAACAGCCAAGAAATGGTTAAGGACTGTCTGTCTGTCTGTCTCATGATTCTGCTGTGGTTTAAAGGAAGGGGTGCAATCTTTTTCTGTGTGGGTGAGAGGGACAAGGGGAAAGGCCTTGGGAGCCTGCCTTGGTCAGAGGACTACCTTAGTTTTTGTGTTGTGTTTGAATAATAAACTGTATCCTGAGACGGGGCCTGAAAGAGACTCTGGAATGGCACTTGTTCTTCCTTGGGCTGGGGAGGGAGCCCACCACCACCTTACAGTCCTGCATAGTTTGGAGCTTAAAAGCCAAGGTAATAGATACCTTAGAAATAAGATCAGTGGATCACATAGATACACAAATCTGCCCAAATGAAAGGTAGAAGCAAAACACCTTGTCTTCCTTTTGATTCCCCATAAGCACCACTTTCTAAAGAATTCAAAAGGATCTGGCTCTTACACATGGAAAAAATATCTCCACTAAAACAAGATCTACCACTCTCCAAATCTTCACCTGAAATTTTTCTCAAACCCAAACAGACTCTCCCATGCTATAACAATGGAGGACATATAAGAACTTAAATAGTTATTAGTAGGATAACCCCTTCTGAAAATGTTGAAACTTGGTTACCTCTTATTTTGTATTTTTTTTATTATTATTCTTTGAACTTTTGGTGTCAGTCACAGGAACGGGAGGAGGCATGTGCATGTCTTGTGGAAAGAAGGATTTCCACTTTAAATTCACACACTAAGGAGAACTTAACTAAAGGTAACTGAAAAATCTCCAAAACATAATATGAGCAGTTCTAGTCTGAGCTGGTCCCTATCTCATTTCAAAGAGATACAATGAAGACTGAAAGGACAGGAAATATGGGGTAGCAGTTAAATTTGAGTTTTTGAACTCAAGTGATCTGGGCTGTATTCCCAGGCCTGCCATCTATGACGTTTTGTGTGACCTTTTTCAAATCACGTTGACCAAAGTATTCAAAAGTGTTTAATAATGTTGGGGTGCCTTCATTTCTGAGTGCCCCGCACAAGATGCCTACAAGAGCTGGTTGGGAATTTTTCAAAAAAACTATTTTTCATTGGAAACTACTGATTTGTTGAAACTGAAACTTTTTGTGGGAACATATCAATTTCAAGAAAACTTTTTTTGGAAAAGTTTCTCTGGCTGGTACTTAGGAGATGTTTACTTGGGGTGTTGGAGACCCAGGTTCAAGACCCAGTTCTGACTGAACCTGCGTCTTCCACATCCCAAGTGAGTCATGGCTGGGTATCTTACCTGTCTCTGTTTTTCTGTGTAAAAATTTCAAAACTTCTTGGGTTCATCCCATTGCAAATGGGATTTTTTTTTTAAATATTGAAAATTTTTACCAGATGGAGTAAATCTTTCCTGCCCAACTCTAATACCGACAGTAAGGTAGGCATCCCAAATTAATGGTTGCTTTTTGAATATTTTGGCTATAGTCTCTATCTTATTTCCCAACCCCCTCTATAAAACAAGGGAACTAATATTTACTTCACAGAGGTGTTTTGAGGCTTAATGCAATAAGGTTTATGAAGTGCTTTGAAATATTTAAATGGAAAAAAATACAATTACTAAATACACACACATGCACACACAAATAAGGGGTGTGTGTGTGTGTATGTATATATATATATATATATATATATATATATATGACATGCAGCTATAGAAACTTAATCATCTGTGTCATAACCTTTGGTGAACAACTGGCTGCAGATGTAGAACATTAATAGACTGTAGTTATTATGTATAGCTATGGCAGATCATATTACTTGTACATTTACTGGCATACAAAGTCGAAAAAGGTAGGATTACACACCCTTCAACCCTCAGCTAACAAAATGAAATTAGATGATCTTCTACAAATCACCCTCTGGAGTAAATCAGATTACAAGCAATGTGTGTCCACAAAACCCAAGAGAGAACAAAGCTATATGGATTCAAGTTAGTTCCTATAATAACGCAGAGCAGAACAGTTTCTCCAGCTAGACTTCTGAATCTATTACAGAGAGGGAGGAACATATGTGCCACTAACCTCCTAATAAAACAATCAGTAGCATATACTTATTATGCTAAAGTGGGCATGAGGAAGTTCAAGGGTTGGTCATTTTTCTAACTACCAGCCAGGAATGAAAATGATTCTACTACTAGCCAGGGAGAAAAAGAAGAGAATGAGTCTCATTTCTGGGCATAGGTAAATTCTTAGTAATTGGCATACTAGAGCCTGATCCATCCCTGATTTACCAGTGACTTTAATGGGAGCTGGACTGGGGCTATTGATGCCTCTTTATTATGGTATACAATTGAAATTACACATAACAGAAATTGGCAGTCCTCTGCTGAGTTGCTTGGCCTGCTACCCAAGTTAGAGTTCAGAGAGGTCATTAGTCCACCTGTGAATGGTGCATGAAAGTTCTGCCTGCTTATATAGACATGTTCTAACTGGGGGGAGGGAAAACTCATTCTGGATAGTAGACACCCTAATTGAGAGCAGTCATTTGTCAGGGAATAAATTTTTTTTTTTCATTTCAGACATCATTTTTTAAAATAACCAGTCTACTATCAAAATAAGTACTTCCCTCATTTACTATCCATCAGCTCCACTCTGCTAGTATTCAAATGATTATTGAACCATTTAGCATCTCTCTCAAAAACCTTTTTGGCTTGGTTACCCCCTAGTGCATGCTTAAGCAAATTGGTGCTAAATAAAAAAAAAGTGATATACAATCCTAATGAAAATGTTAAAGTGTAAATTAACCAACTCTTTCAGGGAAATCTTCTTTCTGCCAGAAGCTCAGGTGGTGTGGCTTGTTTCCTGCCTCTCAGTAATTCTCTTTCCAGTAATGCTACTTTAAAGTATCAGTTTATTGGAAAGAATTGACATTATGTCCATTTCTCCTTCTATTAAATGAAAAAGGGATTTTCCCCAGAATCTCTGCTATTAGGAATCAATATTTAATACACAGAGATGGATCCCTCTTCTAGCTTTCAGGATCATTCACCAAAAAGAAGTAAGCAATATAGTTTGGTTTTGGGTACAGATAACTCAAGATCTTAAATTCAGATATGGACTTCCTGAAGGTCAGAGGATTTAGTTTGATTATAGCAAGTATCATGAGTAATAAAGTTCGGTCTGGAACTGGATTCTCAAGTCCCCATTAGGCTGGTTCAGACTTATGCCCCAGCTTAAACACATTTCTAGTACTGGGACATTTGCTCAGACTAGCAAAAAAACTAACTAACTAACTAGCCATAACAGCTTGAGGCCAAGAAGCAGTAGAGTAGTCATATTTTCATAGGTACGTGGTCAAGACCTAAGTATGACTCCCACTTAGTACAAGCCATTTAAATGTTATAAACAATGATAATGAAATAATAAATTAATTTAATAATACAACATAAGTAGTAGGACAAAACAAATACGATCTTTAGCTTTATTCATGTATGACTTGCAAATACAGCTTATGGCAGAATGAAATAAAAGTTTTTATCTTGACTGTATGTGTCTGACTGCTAATGAGCCAGATTGTTAATTAGACTAATACAGGCAAATTAGTAGGATATTAGATAGCTAGAACACTATACTGCCCTCTAGCAACAGGATGTTTAACTGACTAATTCCTGGTGGCAGAGTGCGCAAGCTGATTTATGGACTGGATCAATAAACTTGGCAGTTAAAGGTGGGAAATGCAAACACATGTGCAATTCATAGACTCATACACTCTAAAGTCAGAGGGGACCATTATGATCATCTAGTCTGACTTCCTGCACAATGCAGGCTACAGAATCTCACCCATCCACTTCAATAACAAACCCCTAACCTATGTTTGAGTTATTGAAGTCCTCAAATTGTGGTTTGAAGACCTCAAGCTGCAGAGAATCCTCCAGCAAGTGACCTGTGCCCCATGCTGCAGAGGAAGGTGAAAAACCTCCAGGGCCTCTGCCAATCTTCCCTGGAGGAAAATTCCTTCCCGACCCCAAATATGGCAATCAGTTAAACCCTGAGCATGTGGGCAAGACTTACCAGCCAGCACCTAGGAAAAAATTCTCTGTAGTAACTCAGATCCCATCCAATCTAGCATCCCTATACAACATTGTCAACTTGTCATGTGGTTCATGGAGTACTGATAAGTACCGATCATGAGATAGCTTTTGTAGGAAGGGCTCGGGAGGGGGTGAAGGGCTTTGGACCCATGAACCTAGTGAACTGTAAGCAGCATATATTTTTAAGTAGAAATATAGTAGATGGATAGAGAAAACTCATCTAAATATGAGATCCTGAAACACTTGGCTCACTGGATGTTTAAATCAGCTGCTTATCCTATTCCTACAACACTGTATAAAGTGGCCACCCCAATGATGTTTTACTGAGCACAGGTACTTAGAATATCAGTGCCAGAGATGGAAGCCTGTTCTTGCAACCTATGCTGGGTTGATTAGGATAGTAGAACTTTAAAATCTTATTTGTTGGGCCCATAGTGTTAACACTATCCATGGACCTGTTCTCCTTTGAATTTCCTTCTGGCAATTACTTTGTGAATGCGTTGTTGAGGACTAACACCTTGTCTTCTGTCATAATGCTGTAGAGATAAATTTTCACTGCAGTGTGCAATGTGATACAGCTGACATTGAAGTACAATTAGGATATAAATTATTTCCCAAGACACTGAAAGATACCATGCAATATATCATGATAACACTGTTTCCAATGGAATAACAACAGCAACTACTAGTAACACTGGTGGTAATCTCATTATTAATAACTTATATTGTCACTGCAGTTGAGGAGCTGCAGTTGTGATTTAGTGAAATGAAAAGTGTGCAGAGAGTGCCCAGCCATTCAGTTAACTTTCAAAAAAAACCATTTTTTGTTAGTTTCTTAGTTCATGCCATTGTTATGGATTTTGCGTTTGATTCATTCTGTGAAATGAAAATCTGTACCCAGCGGGGGGAGGGATAGCTTGGTGGATTGAGCATTGGCCTGCCAAGCCCAGGATTGTGAGTTCAGTCATTGAAGGGGCCATTT
This sequence comes from Chelonoidis abingdonii, assembly GCF_003597395.2. Taxonomy (NCBI): domain Eukaryota; kingdom Metazoa; phylum Chordata; order Testudines; family Testudinidae; genus Chelonoidis; species Chelonoidis abingdonii. The sequence continues at coordinate 72,775,460 of NC_133776.1, forward strand.
GGAGATTTAGTTGGGAATTGGTCCTGCTTTGAGCAGGTGGTTAGACTAGATGACCTCCTGAGATCCCTTCCACCTTTAATAATCTATGATTCTAGGAACATAACTTTAAAAAGCTCAGTAAATCTTTCTTTTTTTTTTTTTTTTTTTTACTTAGTGTTCAGAATAAACGGGTTGAAAAACATAACCTAAGAGGTTAAAGGGACATAGGTATGTACTGTGGAGAAGGAAGATGATTAAGGAGGACTATGATAGGGTATACAAACCCCACACTGGCCAAGAAAGGGTAAATGAGAGCCTGTGGGCTCAGTCAGCCCCTCCTGCTACACCTGCTGTAGGTGTCAGGTCTGGAGAATGAAGCTAAAAAGGGGAGAACTTCCTAGATTGGTGGTTGACTGGGAAGGGGAGCAGATCTCCAGCTTCCACATGGTGAGAGTAGGTTGGCTGGAATCTGGAAGCTGAGTCAGAGCTGCCCTGTGGTCATGTTGGCCTGAAGAAGGATTATCCTTTGAGTTCCTTGACAGTCTGCTGCCTGTTGGTGCTGAGAGAGACTGTTGCCTGTCAGATCCTCCCTGAAGGAAGGTAGGCCTGGTGCGGGGAGCCCAGATGAATGTTAACTAGAAAAGATTGACTCTGAGTGAAAGGGCTGGGTCTAGCAATGGACTGGGATGGACAACCTGCCTTTTTGATTTTGTATTTATTTTGCAACTTGGATACCCTGGAGTGAGTGGAACATTGGTGTGGTTTGGCTGTAAGGCTAAGTCACCACAGCACCAAACCATGTTGGAGGCAGCTACTTGCCATTGAGGACCCAGAGGGAAACTGAGGCAGGGTGAGTGGTGCAATAGGGGGCCCCAAGGGTTGCTTTGGCAGCCGATGCTGACGTAAGGAGATATGATAATAGTATATAAACAACTGGATGCAGTGAAGAGCTGTGCTATATCACCATAGTACAGTCAAGTTTAAGCATGGTGATTAACATTGTTGGGGGCTGGGTTGTAATACATTTTTTATCTGTGTGGGATTTAAATATGTTAGATAGCCAAACTGAAAAAAAATGCTTTCTCCCTGGTAGAGTCCCCACCTGTGTTAAACAAGAATACAATCATATTTAAGCACAGCTTTCCACAGTGAACATGCACTCAAAGAGGAAAGGGAGAAGTTAGTCTCAATAGTAAATTAGCCCAGAAAGAGAATAGGAAAAAATGATGCTGAATTGTAGAACAACAGCATATATACCTGCACACAGTCAACCTGCAATTGGGCAAGAGAACAATCTTTCAAAAAAGATTCTGGGCTGTAATTCCTTAAATATATTTGATGTACTGGAGCAGACTATTAATCCATCATATTCAGTCTCCTGCCTGATGGTCTCAGAAATATGTGATACTGTAGAGGGAAAAGCCAAATATAGTGCAGCTCGCAGTTTGTACAATGCTGAACATGGGTTTATGGTGGATATTCCTTCAGAACAAATAAGGATCTTGTAGGAGTGACTCAGGGACTGGGTCAGATTGTCTAAACATACCTTTCCAACACCTAACATGTATGAAACTTTAAGTATAACCTGATTTTGTGAAGACAGTGCAGCAAGTTGTGGATGAAATATAAGATCCTGCCTAGCATATGGAGAGAATACAGAGAAGGGTCTGTAGTCACTGCTCTGTTCAGTGTGTTACAGCATTCTGTTTGTATGACACCAGAGAAGTTCAACAGAACCAAATATTGAAAGATGAAAAATTCTGTATGAGAAATTAACTCTCAAGATATTAATATCAGATTTTTACTCCTGCCTTCCTCTTTCCTGTTACATACAGTAACCAAATCTTTTTCACACTAAGCTCATCTCCCAATTCCAAAGAAAACAAAAATGAATAGAAAACCAACACCAATGTATTTTGAAATATAGTGGTAGCACTCATCTAAAACCAGGAATAAATAAAACTTGCTGGTTTCCAAAAACATTGTAGAGCAAGTTTCTGAGTTTTGTTATTCTCCACCAGATGTCACAGAAGTATGTTGCTTGTCTGAAAGTAATTAGGAGATGTATCTGGAATGTGAGTCACAGCATTTCTTTCAATGGGGAGTTTGGGGTAGAGAGGAATAGGGGGATTTGGGTGGCAGACACCAGATGTTTTCCTCGTTTACTATAGAAGTAGTATTTTAGTAAATAATTTTTGTTTTGATGGTATATGTGAGTAGTAATAGAGAGGACATCAGATACTGGATTATTTCTAAGAAGCAATCTCTATCTGAGGATCTTTAACTTAGAGGTGTTCCTCACCTGCAACATATCTCCAAGAACAGGGTAGGGGAAGGGGAAAACCTTGACAACAATATTTTTCTTCAAAGGTGTGTAGTCCCATCTCAGTAGGGTGGGCCTCTTTAAATCCACCTAGAGGGGCAGGGAGAAGCCATCATGCCATCATTCTGTGATAGAAACATGCCAGGGCCCCCCAAAGAAATCCCAGGCCAAACACTATGGCATGGTTGGCAGAGGAGGGCAGCAGGCCTGTTTCCCTGAACAGTGACCCACTAATTTTGATGAAATATATGGGCCCAAAGAGTCCAAGTTGTTAGCATAACCCAGTCACTGTCCAACATTAAATGGTGTTAAAAAGGGTTTGGTGTACAGAGACCTCCGCCTGCTTAGTACCGTGGTCAACACACCAGTAAGAATCCTTTAAACCTTTTATTAAAAATACAGAAAAAGAAGGAAAAACAGTTAAAGTATTTGAAATGTAAAGTATCAAGTAAAGCTTTCATTTTAACAACATCCTGCATTCCCTTTCTCTTTAGCTGGAGAGAGAGATTTTAGAGGGAATGCTGCTCAGGTCCCTCATCGGACAGTATTTTAGATGGTGGTAACTGTTGTTTTGGGAAAAAAGAGAAATTGTTAGTTGAGATGGGCTGGAGCTGTTAATAAAATCAAATCAAATAAAAACAAGACACATACACACAAAAGGGGAGAGAAAAGACCAGCAAATAAAGAAAATGCAGCTTCTGTCTCTAGAGTTGACTCTGACTTGTAACCTCACTGTTGGAAAAAATAAAGGCTGAGCACATGGTCTTGCCAGCTACTCTGAGACTTGGCAAACTTGTACCATCATCAGGCTATTTCAGGCTTTGATTTTAGTTGTCTTTATGGTTCACAGGCTTACAGCAGTGCTGCAAAATACACAGTACAGGCCATCAAAGGTAATATTTTAGACAGAAGGCAAAAGGTGAAGGGGTAAGGAAGAAAAAGGACGTGTGTGAGAGAGAGAGTGTCTTGCATCCCAGGTGGGGTTGGGGCAGGATTGTGTGCAGAACTTAAATTTCACCACTTTTGGAGGAGCATGTTAAGTACTTGATGTTATGAGGAAATACAGTACACGCTCACTATAATGAACCCCTGGAGATCCAAGCCATTTGGTTATTATAGGCAGAGGTTCGCTACATTGAAAGAGAAGGGGATCGCAGAACTCCCTTGGTCCCCGGGCTGTGGTGTGAGGGGAGAGAGAGCGAGAGAGAGAAAACACTTCTAGCCCCAGGGCTGGAATTGCTCCTCTCTCCCCCCGCTGCAGCCCCAGGGCCCGAGTAGCTCTGTGACCCTGCTGATTATTGGGGGGATGGGAGGAGGAGGAGTGGTGATGTCATCTAGGTTCCTCTTTCTCTGGCCATGGTAGGTCAGGATTAGGATGACAAAGGCCCAACGTGACATGGTGGATCCTGGATTTCCAAGAGACAGTGGAGGTGGCAGCCGTGATGGTGAGGCTTACTCCTTTCCTGTCAGATATCATCTTCTACTCTTTCTTCCCCACAAAATCCTTTCTTTTTAATAACACCGAAAGGGAGTGATAGGCGAAATAGCACATCCCCAATTAGACCTTATTTCTGATGCACCAATTTTGGTCCTTTGATTTCTGGTCTCACACTTTCCTCATTTACCAGGCATGATCTTAACAACGTCCTTGAGTTCTGTCAGTAGGCCTTTTTGTTTGGACTAATTCAGTCTTTCTACGTCTCTTTTGCACCTTTTCCCATCAACAGCTGTTGTTAGAAGTCATTGTCCCATTTTAGGAACTTTCCCTCACTTTTTACCTTTGAACTCACAATTAGGATGAATTGGTAGGCCCAATTATTACACCATTACCTGACTATTGAGTGCTGAGAGATGGAATAAAATAGGTCTATGTAGTCTCTCTAGCCCCTGCTCTGATGGGGTGATGGTGATAAATCATCTGCCCTGAGAGGAACTGGTGGGACTTTCATTTTCCCTCAAGCTAGGTGGGCAGAGTTGAGATGTAGGGGAGGTGAATAGAGCTGTATATTGAAGAGTGATAAAAGGAGAATAGCCACAGTGTTCATGCCTCTGTGCAGCTTCAACAAATGCTACATTTCAGTGACCTCAGTCATTAGCATCTTTTCTTAATGTCTCCATTGAGAACAATTTTCTGAATACTGGATGATATCATGTTGAGCCTAATTGCTATAACCCTTTGCACTGGCCTCAAGGTGTGTTGGTGAGGACTGGATGTCACTTTGACTGAGAACTGTATTTGGGCCTGAACTGCTAACTTCTTTTCCATATGCCAGGGAACCTTAGTTTAAGGCTGTGACTTTTTCAGAGTGGGTGTGAAACATGCTAGTGTGCCCCTGGGAGAACCAAGCTTTCAGGAGGGTGCCACAAACCCTGGCACAGATTGTGTAGCTCACAGGACATCTAACTATATTATTAATCAATACTATTTGGGGATGGTGACCATCTTTTCTCTCCCCACTCTTCTTCTTAATACAAACAAAACAACATCTGTCGGTTTTCCCTCTTGTGTATCCAGTGTTGCTCTCTGCATGGCTTTTGGCCAGATTAGCCATCCAAATTCCTTTATCATTGAAAGAACCAGGCATTGCTTGGACTTTTTGAAAATATGTGTTTATCCTCTAACCCTCTGTTTCTCAGCTGGAGGGTCATGACCCAGAGAGATGTCATGAAATGCTATTAGCTGTGTTGCAAGGAGTTGAAAATGTTATAATCTAAAGTAAAGAAAATCTTACTTCCCCGCTCCCCCATACACCCTTATCCTTCAAAGTCAACTATTCTCTCTGAACCACTCAAACCACACATACAAATAAATTATATAGACGTCTCATTGTTCTCAGTGATACACCTTTTTACTTTAATAGTTAATGTAAGGGGGTTGCAAACATTTTGACTTTTGACTTTTGACCAACCTGAGAAGACTGAGAAATAGTTGTTCTAAGCAATAGACTCTATGACTCCGTATATGGAGAACAAAAATATATCCAAGGATCTGTGTCATTAAAGCATGGAAAAGACACAGGGCAGTGATGGCCGATTAAAGTGTTTCCCCCTACAAAGGTCTGCATTGTTCACATTGATTTGCTTTCATCAGGTCCAACAGCAAAGCAATAATTCATAATGAACGTATTTTGAAATAGAATGGAATATGTTTAACAGAAGGGGCTGTGTGAACTCAGGCCATCAATCATTTCTCCCACAATTCTCATTTTAAACTGTCTGCCTAACAAGAAACATTATAGTCTAGTGACATATTGACGGGAGAAGTTAGTGAGCCCACTTGAAGCTGTAGGTTTTGGTTTCATTGCTCAGTCATTAAGAATTGCTTGTAGGGATCAGCATGAACTCCCATTAATTTCATAAATCACAAATTCAGAAAAAATCAATCCCCAAACCACCCTTTCTAATTTTCGCTCCTCCCTTGTGCAGTGTTACAGCAGCAGTATTTTAATAGGGTGCACTAGTGAGCCCCCAGCCCTCACTTCTCGATTTCTTGTGATGTTCCATCACAGCAGAGTTACTTTGACTTTTAGAATGATCACTAGGCAAAAGAGAGATCACAGTTGTAAGGCCTTGCTTATGAATTACAATGTTCTGAAGCTAATTATATATAGCATGGACCCAGCATGGAAAACGGGAGTGACACTTGTGAACCAGGCAGTGCTGCTTTTTTTATGTTTTAAGAATAACTTGAGCAATATGGTGGTGTTAACTTTCAAATCAAGTTTAGGAGAGAAGTTGTTCAGCCTCTGTTTTGCACCACATATAATTTGGCTCTCATAGGTTGTGAGACTCGATTAAAAACCATTGGGTTTGTTTTTCCTTCCCTTACAGGTGAAAAACAAATTATTCCTGTTTAATGCCAATGGAAACTGGTTTTCTCCTTAACTGAACATTATTACGAACTCAGGGTGGAATCCACCCCTATGCAGAGAGCCATGCAGTGCCCTCTCTGCTGTTGAACTACAGCCTCAGTGTGGAAATATAGCTGGAGGGATTGCAGGGTGTGCCAAGGCAGTGGGCGTTTCACCAGCTCTGAGGAGAGCTATGGGGGAAGCACTGTGGAGGGAACACTATGTCCTGCTGGCAATAGTAGGTTCTTAAGCTGATTTTGCCTGGGATGCAGACTGAGGCAGCTGTCAGGCCTGGCCTAATTTGCTTCTCGGCTTCAATGATCCTTATGAGGCTTTGCAGGGAGGCAAAATTTCTGGAGCATAGGTCTACCCTGATCATGCCTTCTCCAACTCCAGTCTGCCCCCTCCTACCCACCTAGCCTGAAGAATGCTCACTGTGCTGCTCTGACTAGGGTGACCAGATGTCTCGATTTTATAGGGACAGTCCCTATTTTGGGGTCTTTTTATTATATGGACTCCTATTACACCCCACCCCCTTTCTCGATTTTTTCACACTTGCTGTCTGGTAACCCTAGCTCTGATGGTGGCAGAGTTGTAAAAGCCAGTTCTGAGCCTAGGGTCAGGACTGTTTACTGGAGACATTCCCTGGGAGATTGACCCTGTGCCTGACCCACAGCTCTTTTTACACCTCTCTAGCTGATGATGAATGGGGCTTGTTATTTTAAAATTACAATTTCTCCTGAAAAACAACGGCTTCAGTTAAGGCAAAAATATTTTTGCAAATCTCAAATAAGTTTCCCCAAAACAAATATATTGTGGAGATTTAATGAGCCCCTGACACTTCCAGCTTCTCCTGACCCTAATCTTTTCACCCGGGTGGGTACCCTAGAGCACAGAGAGGGTGTTGGCACTCTTCCCATTAGCTGATTCATTAAGGTAGTTTTCCAGACCTGCATTACAGGCTTCTGCTGTAGAATATAACATTATTCTGTTTTAATACATACCTAAAACCTTTTATGTATCTCCAGTTTCAGAGTCCACCAAAGGGATAGTTTGTCCTCTTCATGTGTGAGTTATTTCTGTTCACAAAGGTTTCCAGCAATTCCCCCTGCCACCATCCTGTGTAAGAGTTATCCAGACCATTACCAAGTACTCATTTACACTTATTATAAAGCTAACCATAAAATTCTGGCCATGAAGCAATCAATATTTGATGCAGTTAACGTTTCATAAAGATGAAATATCACCTTCTATAGCGACAATCTATGAGGTTATACAGATCTTTATGGCTTCATAAAATATTTTTTCTTGGTTGTTTTCCTCATTTCAAACTTTTTTTTTTAAAGGCTTCTTTAATTTACATCTTGGAAAACACCCCATCATGGGTTTAAAAAACGTGAAGAAAGAAGTGTGTGGTGGAACCTTTCAAGCTTGTGGCTTAATTAAAACTGATGTGGAAATTGCCCAGGGGGAAAGAAAGAAAGCAATTAACTGCAATTTAGGGGTTCAGCACATGTCGCCAATTCCCATTCTCTTTTTAGTTCTTTTTGGTACCAGTCAGTCCCTAGGGCTTCCTTGAAAGAGCAAAACCTTCCAACTCAAACCAAAAGCTTGACCCTGATTCTCTGAATATTATATTACAGAAGCTTGAGGGGGCCTCTTCTCCTGAAGCAGTATGAATTTCCTGCTGGCCTGTGGCGGGGTGTGATTCCTCATGGGATTTTTTTCTGCTCACCCAGCGTTTCAGCTTTGTAAGGGAGAGTGAGCCAAAATCACATATGGGATACACTTGGAAACTGAGGGTCTGATCCAGCTTGTAATGAAGTTAATGGAAGTCCTTCTATTGACTCGAATGGAATCTGTATGAGGTCTTAGTAGTCCTGAGCTTTGAGGTAAACTCCTTATTGGTCCTGTCAGTTCTCCGTGTTGGCCAATTGCTATGATTTTTCTCCTCTGTGCTCTCTTTTTCTTATTACTATATATCCTTGCCACTTGCATAACCAGTGCGAGATGGTGATTTGAAGCCATCAAGGCAGAGATAGATTGTAAGGGGAAATTCCTTCCCTCTTTATTGCATGTGGCATAGGTGCTGAATGCTAATTAGACATTTGGCATCAAGTAATCTTTTGTAGTTAATTGTTTTCAGTTGTAGTACCTTTCTGGTGGGTTAAATAGTGCATATTATAAATACCACAAGCTTGCCTTTGTGTTAGCTGCAGCCCCAGCTGTAGTAACAGTGTTTTGGAGAACATACATTCTGAAGTTATGTCCAAGAATGAATTTTTGCATATCAGCAGAAAGTCAGAGAGCTTTGTGGCACATCGGGTTTATTGAAATAAGAATTTCTTGTCTCATTACTAAGGATTTGGCTTATGAAACTTCAGCAAGTCATTGTATAGATTTATCTACAACTCTGTTAGTACCATTTCTTAATCCACCTACATTTTGCTTCTGCCTTAAGCCAAAATGTCATTCATTGGCAACTAAAGGACTTTAATTGGAAGACAGCCTGTTAGATTAGTCTCTTATAAGAAATTTTTTCCACAAGAATAATTATCTCCACACACTTTTCCGGGGCTGATAACTTATTTTCCTGTTTGTCTTGCAGTTTTATATCAATTACCTTAACCGAGTGCATTCATCAGCTGAACTGGTGTGATTAATTAACTCCACATACTGTAAGTCTGAACCAGGAGCATTTGGTGAAGAATAGGCATTTTACTCTTCAAACCTATAAATATAGACTGGTATTTTGAACTACAAGATTTGTCCAGTCTCTCTCTCTGTCTCTCAGTAGGGTGCCTAGGTGGATGGAAAAAACCTAGATGAGAACTATTTTCTGTCACAACATGCAGCTCTGTCAAAACTGAAACACTTCATGAAATCATGTTGATTTTGCCAATATTTTGTTTGGAAAAAACAAAGTTCCACAACATTGAGATGTCCTGCCTTGACAGTTTTGGACCAAAATGTTTCAATGTTTTGTTTTGAAATGACTTTTCATTTAGAATTTTTAAAATTATGTATTATATATTATAAAAGCCAAAATCAAAACAAAACATTTAAATATCCCCCTGCTTGTTTCCTGACTTCTCCTTTGTAGAGAATATAAAAAAATTTCAGGTTTTGTTCTGATCCTAAACTAAACTATATTTTGAAATCTCAAATTTTTTAGTGTAACACAACTTCTGCTCTCCAGATAGCTTTAGTGTCTACTCCATACAGAGGAATCAAAGCATATTGAGCATGGATTGTTAACATTCCACTAACTCTCTAGCTATCACTTCAGTTTCAGTATTTACATTTCTTGGCATGAATTTCTGCAGTAATTAATTAAATACTTGCACTTAGTGCTGTTTACATGGCCATTCCAGAGGATATTATTTACAGGGGTGAGGTGTGTGTTTGTGTTCAGACTGTCTATATTTTTCCCTACAAATTGTCACTGAATAATTTACTGCAGTAGTGAGCAAGAGGCAAAGTTCCAGGAGGGATGAGTCAGAAGTTTATGATAGAGATTCTGTGGCTACCTCCAAATGAGTACTAATTTACATGCTTATAGGCCCCAGTTTAGGAAGGTAGTTGAGTATAAATTTAGGGGGACTTCTCACATGTCTATATATCTTGCGGTCTTGCTGAATTGGGACCGCAGAGAGGATATTTTTTTTAATCTGAACTAGTTCTTACCACTGAGACCCATTAACCTATGTATCTCTCATTATATTGAATTATTTGGTATTATTTACCAAAGTACTACCTCAGCCCCCACAAACTGGTATTTCTACTGCTGAGTTAGTACAATGAGGCATAGAATGTTTTGAGCCATTTAGGTAGGAAAATACATTTACAGTATCTACAGAGGAGTTTTTATCAGTTCATTCAGTGAAATGTGAAAACAAACAAATAGCCCAAAGAAAACCAGTATCAGTGTTAAATATAGAGATACTAAAATAAATGAATACATTGCTGCATGACAGCAAGATATGGAAATACTTTTTGCTCATTATTGGTAATCCAGAAGTCCACTGACTTATTGAATTCAAAGGGTAATTTCTGTTACTTCTCTTTTTCAACTTGTTGGCTTAAAGAGCTAATATCTACTATGGAGAATCCTCCTTTGTGCCACTAGCTTTAATTATTTTTTTCTTTTTTGCTCTTTTCCTGCAGCAGAAAAACTTGGTTTCCTTGTAAAGAACAGTAATGGTTGCCAATTGATTCTTCATTCACAAACAACAAAGCTATAGCACATGAATGAATCACTGAAGGAAATCTAAGGGCTTTAGGGCATTTTGCTGTACACAAGAGACTTTTATAGCATCCAAAAGATGAAAAATACCTTCTCGATAGACGTGGTATGATATAGTGATAGACAGAGATTTGCTGCTGCTCTGTGGCTTATCAATAAATAGAGACATTCCAAATGCAGAGGTCTTATTACCTTCCTGTGATTATGGCAAGGCTTTGATGTGGATTACAAAATGAAGATAGGGGGTGGGCATGCATAGTTTAAGATATACATATTAAAAATACATCAGTGCCCTGAGATTCTACATGATTAAGATAGGAAGGAACCTAGTGTTTTCATATAACTTCCTTGAATTTATTTAGAATACCTTCACACTCTAATCACAGGAAACTAGATTTTAAAAAGTTGCTATTCCAAAGAAAAGATTGATGCCAGAGCTTCCTGTTACCGTTAATCTAGGTGTTTATGGTGCCTGCCGTTCACTGCACGTTTGTTTTCACATGGTCCATGGGGACCAGAATATATTACTTAACCCACTGCCCAAAAATCTGTATTGATCTCAAGAATAAAGACTGTTGAGGCATTCATTTTTGTAGCAAGGTAGTCAAACTCATTTTGTGGAGAAGGCTGAATTACATTTTAAATTATTGTCTCTGGGTTGTGGCTGTAAAGTTGGGGCATTTAACCCTGAAGACGTTTAAAAGAGTTTGTTATAGCACTTGCTCCAGAAAGGACAGAAATCTCCCTTGGGCCACATCTACTCTACGGGATAATATCGAATTAGCTAAAATCGGTTTCATAAAACTGATATTATAAAGTCAATTGTGCGCGTCCACACTAGGCACATTAATTCGATGGTGTGCTAGTGTCGATTTCTGGAGCGGTGCACTGTGGGTAGCTGTTCCATAGCTATCCCATAGTTCCCTCAGTCTCCCCCGCCCCTTGGAATTCTGGGTTGAGAGCCCAAGTGCCTGAGGGCAAAAAACATTGTCGCGGGCTTGTTCTGGGACAGCCGCACCCCGCCTTTTGAAAGCAGCAGACAAAACCGTCGCGCTTTCACCTGGTGAACTGACAAAACGCCTAGAACAGCAAGCATGACCCCCAGATCAGTAACGCATTCGTGACTGTAAACAACCTCTGCATTCCGTCGTCTATGGAAACCATGAAACGGCAAGCAGAGAGAGGAGGCAGCTACGGCAGCGCGCGACGAGAAACGATAGGACAGGAAGACTGAACCCTAACCGCGGCCAACCTCGTTTGGAGCCACGCGGTAATGGGCAGTTCTAGCCATGAGACGCGATTTGACGCGGAAAACACACAGACGGTGGGACCGCATTAGTGCAGGTGGGACATTCGCAGTGGCTGCGAACTTCGCACGTAAGGCACTTCTTGAACTGTGACTGCGTTCCCGCCCAAACGACATAAACTAAAAAGAGCACCCTCACAGTGGAGAACGATGCAAAGCCCCCTGAAGCTGCAACGCCAAACAGCTACCTCAGTTCAAACAAATGATGGCAAATCTACGGGGGCTGCCCTGCAAGTAGAGCCAAAGCAATCGTAAGGCTCTGCACGAAAGTTGTACTCCTGGAAAACGTGCAGGTCAAGTGGATGGCTTGCTGCCAAAGGAATCCCTAAACTGTGGGGGCAACATGGAACCCATAACCATCCTTGGCCACAGAGTGCCAGGCAACCCAACAAAACCCCAAAGGGTAACTTCAATGGTGCGCAAGCACGGGAATCACAAAGAGTTCACCAACATCCAGGTGGAGGCCGGGAAGGGTCAATGCCGCGTCTTCAAAAAGCACAACTCTATGAAACGGCGCAGCAAGGGAATTTTTTTTTTTTTATTTTTTTTTTTCTAATTTTTTTTTTTTTTTGTGTTTTTTTATACTTCCAACAAAAAATAACAAGTGGGGATGTGAGATCCTGTCGATCGCTGGTACCCAGCCTACCCCTTGAGCCTAATTGCCTCATAAGCCCTACACAGGCACCTGATCAGGCAGACGTTTAACTACAGTACAACAGAATGTGAAGAATGTCATTTTGCGAAAAAGCATTTGGGGGTGGCGAACAACTACTTGCCACGCTCAACCAAAAACCAATGTCCCGTGTTATGCTGCTAGTTGTGCTCCACAACCTGGAGAGTAAGGGGAGACATTTAGTGGGTGGAGCTGCCAAATCACCGCCGCTGATTACGAGCAGCCAACAGCCAGGGCGATAAAAGCACACCAAGCGTGCGCATCAAGAGAAGCCTTGAAGAAGATTGCACAACGGCCAGGTACGGTGTGAAGCGGATTGTTTCCCCTAGACCCTCCCCCCTTGATGACTATCCCTTAAGCAACCCACCCTTCCCCTTGCTTATAGCTTCATGAAGAAATAAAGTCATAAGAGAGAAAAATCATGTATCGTGATTTAAAAGCATCAGTATCGTTTAAAAAACAGTATTCTTCTAAAATCATCTTACAATCCCACCCTCCCCATTGGATATCTTAAAAAAAATATAAAAAGAGCAGAGAATATCAGTACCGCTGCCGCGTGGTGGAAGAAGAGGAAGGAAAAAGGCCATTACACATCAACAAATGACAGCCTTTGCTGGACTAGTCCACGGTGAGTGGCGTGCAGAACCTTCCCCACGCTGTCAAATCTGAGGCGGAGAATGGACTGCCGAGGGATGAGGTGTTAACAAGGGGCTGCAAGCGGCACTCTGTACCATCGCTCGCTCTCTAAGCACCAGTGTCAGAGGTCAAGTTTTGATCACCAGCAGCTTCACGTGTGCATCCCCACCGCTTGACTTCTCTGCCACCGATCTTCCTGCCGCCACCTCATTCCGAGCGTCTTCTCTATCCCTTCATTTGGCATCTTTCCTGTCTACTTGCGTAGAGCTCCTCACTCATTCTGATGCTCTTCATTTTTGGCGTTCTTCATGATTTCTGCAGAACATTATCTCGCGTTCTTTCCTCTCCGCTTCTGACTGACTAGGCCTTCGAATGGTAAGGGAGGCTGGACATGACTGCGCGCTGGGGAGGAAACGGGAGGAGAAATGTAAAAGATAACTTGTTACGACATCTGTCCTTTACACTGGAATAACACTACACCTTACATAGCCATTGATTCACTACAAGGCCATTGCATCTTAATATTGAGTGCCTGTGCTCGGTGTTGAGATCTCACAGACGCAGTCCAGGCATCATATCAGCTTCCATGCGGCCATTGGTAAGGCTATGTTTGACTCTCAGCCAAATAAACAGGCCCACGATGCCTTGTTCCTGTTAAAAGACAGCAGAACCAACCGCCCCCCCTTTCCCCACCCCCACTGCATGGCGTTATCATGTAAAACACTGGTAACATCCCCCCTCCTCCTCTTCCCCCCCCCCGCACCGCGTGGCTGGTAGCTGGAAGATTCCTGCTCGCCAAACGCAGAAAGCTCAGCGCTATCCTTCCTCCCTCCCCCCGCTTTGCTACGTGCACGGAAGGATTGATTTAAGCGGCAGCCCAGTAGGGTAGGAAAATCGCCATGTAGTATCCCCCCTAATTAAATTCCTGAATTTCAACCAGGTTACAAAATATATAACTCTCTGAAATACAGCGCAAGATGCAGAACATAGTTTCTTGAATGCCACAGTCACCAGAGCAGACGCAGCTGTGCTTTGTGAACAATGATACTCGAATTACTGTTACATGCATAGCGAGGAAAAGTGTCCTACAATGGGGACGGGATAAGCTGCCTTGTCCAGAATCTCTGCAAAGGCTTTTTGAGTACCTCCAAGAGCGATTCATGGAGATTTCCTTTGGAGGATTTTCGCTCCATCCCCAGACGTGTTAACGAACTTTTCCTGTAACTTACTGGCTGCGAATGCATCACAACCCGATGGAAAATCAAATCACATAAAAAACGCTTGTTTAACCATGTTGATATTTACAAAGGACACTCCACCAGAGGTCCTTCATGGCCTCACTGTCTGGGTAGTGGCTGGGTGCGGGAGGAATTCTGGTCACAAAAAGCTCCTGGTTGTTGGGGCTAATAGTGCTGTGTGCTCTGAGCAAGCTCTTCCTCCTCTTCCTTCCTCCCATCTTTCCCCTTCGCAGAATCCCATCCATGTTCATATACAACCCCGACTCTCTGAATCCACCGGCCAGGGGTGGTACTGGTGCGCAGCCCCCTAAAATTGAATGCAGCCAGCATAGAACGCATGTTTTCGGCCCTGACCCAGACCTTCCGTTTGCTTCTCTGTTTTCTGGTATGCCTGTCTGAGCCCTTAACTTTTACTCGACTGCACTGAGTCCCTGCTGTGGCCTTTTCCCGCATAGACTTTGAAATCTCTTTCAAATATTTTTTCATTTCGTCTTGTTGAACAGAGTTCTGTTAGCACTGAATCCCTCCCCGTATAGCGATCAGACGATACCTCTTGTGCCGCCATGCTGGTGTTTTTTCGATTCTCAGGAGACTGCATTGTTACCTGTGCTGAGAGCTCTGGCGGTCACCTGTGCTGATCAGAGCTCCACGCTGGCAAAACAAGAAATTGAATCAAAAGTTCGCGGCTTTTCCTGTTTACCTGGCCAGTGCCTCTGAGTTCTGATTGCTGTCCAGAGCGGTCAGAGGTGCACTGTGGGATACCTTCTGGAGGCCAATAACGTCGATTTCCGTCCACACTAACACTATTCCGAATTAGTAATATCGATTTTAGGGTTACTCCTCTCGTTTTGTAGGAGTAGAGAAAGTGATTTAAAGAGCAGTGTAGTGTGGACAGGTGCAGCATTAAATCGATTTAATGCTGTTTAAATCGATTTATCGGCGTAGTGTAGACCAGGCCTTAAAATGCATTAGCTCTGCCATGTCTGCTTTAGGAAGGCAAAGTCATTGGTGGTGGTACTATCCTTCAGTCACCCTGGATCTCCAACAGATGACAATGGGAGGTTTGCACAGTATACTACACATCTGAGTGTCACATATCTGTGCTTAACTAATTAAACAATCAGGAATCTTTTTGGAGTGGGTGAGAGTGTGCCCGGAGAAGAAAAAAGAAGTTAACTGAGGCCCAGCAAACTGGTTCAGAGAAAATAACATATCCCCATCCATATTTTTTTACCAAGCCTTGAATTTTATCATTATAGGCATTCTAAAATGTTTTGGCCAGAAAAACCTTGCTTAAGCCATTTATCCTGAAAGTTCTAGATTATTTTTGTGAGGAAGTTTGGGTAATTATGATTAGCTTTGTATCAGCATCCAAACTGTTGGATGCTGACCTGACCCAAACCTCTGAATTCACCCTCAAATAGAGCACACAAGAGTGTAACATTATATCTACTTTTATCATCACATCTTCACTTCATCAGTGTCATTTTTGAGGCTCAGAATAAGAGGGACAGATGTCTATTTTGAGAAGTTTTCAAAAATGCTTTTTGACAAGTCATGTCTGGACCCTGATTGTCACTCAAATTGATGCACTTGGAACAGTGGCACTACTAAACAATGTTTTACTAATCTGAACAGAATAGATAAATGTCATTCCTTATATATTTTAATACCAAAGTTACACTGTGCTGGAAGTTGTTGAAAACTTTTAAGAACTGTGTAATACCACCTTTCACAGAATGGACTACAAAAGTGGGCTGTAAATTGTACAGCCAAGAGCTAAATTAAAGTTTCTTTATAGATACTTTTTGGGAGGCTCTTGTCTTAACATTCAAATCCAATTTTAATTACTGTAGGTTATGTCCACATGCAGTAAAGTATTCCAGGTATTGTATGCTGTTCTACTTTATTATTACTATTTAGATATTTAGATACAAGAGATGAAAAGTTAATGATTATAGTTCAGTATCTACAAAAATTGAAACATTGCACACTTAAAAATAACCAACCCCCATTACTTCTCAAAGGTCAGAACTCTGCTCAGCAGAATGATGCGGGGAGGCAACAGAGTGCCAATTACGGTGTGGCAAGTATGCAAGTGCAGAGTAAAGGCTGCACTAATCTCTCACTGAAATATTGTCCCTAGGTGGACCTTACACCAGTGGTATATTGGCAGAGTTCAGTGGCTGTTCTTCATGTTCTGCCTCCAACTTCTCCCCGCTCCTTACATTTCCTTACACCAGAGAGGGCTGGCAAGAAGTCACTCCTGTTGGCTTTGCTCCAGCAGAGAGTTCCTGTCTGCCAAAAGAATTCTCTCTTGGGGAATTACAGCCAGAATTCTTCCCTTTTTCGCTGTCTGAGCAGTGTAAAAGGGCTGGAGTATAAGGCAGGATTTGGCCCTACATCCCCATCACCAATAAAACATGAGGCCAAAGTTAACGGATAAATACAACCTAAGCAATCATATATCGATATAATGAAATAGTTACTGTAACAAATGGATGCATACCAGGAAATATATGGAGCTCACTTTAGTTTAACTAATAACCTTCTATGGATATTTTATATCTTAATATTAACCTCTTGTATTTGGACAAACCAGTTTCAGAGAGACAGATCAAATTACAACAGCTCTAATACTAGTATCTTAATCTTGGCTGCTCGTTTATTCAGCTATGAGTATTACTTGTATGCTTGTGAGTGTAAGGGAATGAGGGAATTCCTATCTCTAACTTCTGCGTACAAGTCTTTGGTATCAGCAGGATATCTTGGGCAATGGTGATGTCTGACTTGTGGCTTCTTGATTGTCATTCTGTTTCACATCTGGCCGTGCCCTGTGGCAGTGCTAAAATAATGCATAAATAAAATAATGTGACTTACTGTCACCACTGCCTCATCATTTCCCCTCTATCCTGTGGAAGCCATCCCTGAATTTAAAAGGATTCCTCAAGATATTCCAAGATGAGTAAGGGAGATTGTTTACCACATCCTGCCTGAACTGAAATGATATTAATACAATAACTAAACTAGAAGTGTACATGGAATCTCCTAAGTCCATAGTAAATGAGAGTGCATGGGAGGCTTGTATAGTTTTACCATAAGTATGAGATATGTATGTTAACCAGGATGCATAAAATTAGAAAGATAGGCCTGTTTGAGAATTCACTTTACTAAGTGTGCAACTTCCTAAAGTCATACTATAGGGAGGTCAGAATCAAAGGAGAGCTGAAGTTAAAAGGATACAGACAGAGGGAAACTAATAAAAGGAGGAAGGTGAACATATCAGGAAGAAAGCAAGAGCTTTTGAAACTTCACAATGCAGCCTGATTTTATGTAATTATCTAACATTTAGGAGAGCCTGCCAGAAATGAAAAGGCTTCATGTATTGTATTGTACTGCATTACTGTTTATGAATCCTAAATGATATGATTTCCGCATGCACACTGGCCCTCTCTAATCATCACAATCACTTAATTTCATGTGCATGTAGTTTCAAAACAATGCATTCTTTTAGAAAAACACCTCCAATCAGAATGGGAACTCTCTGTACCCAGCTACACTACTGAGTGGGGAAGGTGGTGAAGCTTTCAGCCCAGCTCACAGCAGCAGGGCAAGTACATGAAAGCCACTGCCTCAGTGCAGCTCCCTAAAACATTCTGCATGAGCCTCCACTTTGGAACGCTTAGTCAGGCTGGGCTCAGTCTAGAGCCTTCTATGTCTTGGATTGGACATGTAAATGTAATCATAAGACATTGGATCTTGTTCCATGAGTGTAATAACCATACAAACTTTGAACAGAATATGTGTACACAGGCTGACAAGATCTACCAGTTCTGTTAAGAATGGACAGTATAGAGGGGGAAAACCCACTTTTAGAAATATCTTGTTCATGAAAACAGCCCCTCAATAATGTGACTATTAACTTCTCTCCAGGCACCATTCCCTTCAACCTGTACTACTGCTGCCTCCCTTCCCACCTTCTCATTTTTAGTACTGTTCATTCACCATGAGGGTCATATAATTTTTTCTTCTCTTTAATCAATTCTATTGCTTGTTAAATACTATTAGTCAACTGTGTTAAAGAACACTATGGAGATGGGGTGCTGGAACAATTTGTATAGTGGGGGTGCTGACAGCCATTGAACCAAACTGTAAACACTGGATATAATGGAAACCATTTCAAGTAAGGGGATGTTGCAGCATCCCTAGTTCCAGCACCTATGCTATAGAGGTGGACACTCTTCAAAATGTTGAGAGACAAATTCATCAGATAACAGATGAATACCCTTTTCTACTCCGTGACTAGCTCCATTATCTTGTCTAATGCCTTCAGGCCCTGTACTGTTCCTTTCTAAAAGGATTTAGAGAGCACAAAGAAGGAAAGACACTTTAAGTTTACACTACAATCAAAGGGGTCAATAAGACTCTTTTTTTTTTTTTTTTTTCCAGAGCAGGATTTTTTTTAGTGGAAAAGAAGTGAAATGAATGGCAGCATATATTTTCTGTGAGAATTTTGGCTTTTTAAGCTTCAGAAAATAGTTTGAAATGTGTTATGCAGGTGGCAAAATATTCTGTTCAGCCCCAGGCCTCAGAACATTCCCAGGTTCTGAAGTTTAATATTGCAAAAGGTTTAGTTTGCCTGAAAGAAATGTTAAATTTACTTGAGTTCATTTTTTGTTGCAAACTCAATGCTCACACTAGATTAATCAAAAGGTTTGCCAAAAAAGAAAAAAAGCCCCAAAGTTTTCAAGCAAACTTAGACCCTGTTTTGAGTGAATGTGAGAATATGTAAGATATAACTCAATATCATGGGACATAGATTATAACCAATAAATATAAGCTTGAGCCCCTGCAAAATGAAACCAAGTTGTATGTAGCTCCATAAGCAAATACAAGCAAAGATTGTGGCAGTGTGCTTTTCTTTTGCATTTATATGCAAATAAGGTGCGACCGTGGACTCTTTGCATGAAGACGAATGTGACTTAAAAACCTAACTTAAAGAATGACCTGCGAGAGATGTCTGCTTATGAAGTGTTGCAGAGTCTATATTTGGAGTGTTTGTTGCTTCTTGGGGAGTTAATTCATGGTACTTTCTAATATTGCTGCTTATAATTTCAGTCAGAAAAAAATTAGTTGATGAAACCATTAACAATTAACCAAGTGAATTGACTGGGAACTGAAAATAGATTTTACAGCCCACACTCTGTGGTGAAAAGTGTTTAGTGCATCCAAACAGTTTCTCACATATTTCTCTCTTGATTAGCATTCAGTCAACTAAAAGTAAATGAAAGAGAGTGCAGCATCAAAGTGAAGGTCAGTCTGTTTTAAGCACTCCTGGGTGCATGGTTAGAGTACTGCAGCATCCTCTGCACTAAGAGATTCACTCCTCAGTGCACAGCTTCACTGACGAATTTGATTTGACACAGATAAAGGAAAAGTTTTGAATTTATTAAAGCAACCGAACATGTTTAGGAGCTGAAAAGGTGATATTTGTGGTGATAGTTTACCTACAATGGACCTGCTTCTACCACTCTGATTCACATAGGGTAGTTAGTATCTTATGGAATCTGGCCCAGTGACTTTACAATAAATTCAGAATTGGATAGGGAAAGAAGGCATTTTTTCTTTCACAGGAAGCTAAATTGTATTTATTGTACATTTATTAGAACTGTGATGTATGCTATATGTTTGACAAAGAGGATTTTAACGGCATGAATTTGGAATGGGCATATTACTCAGGACTGGCTAAACCCCAAGTGAATTATGTAGGTCATCCCAAATAAATGTCAATAAAAACTTTAATAGCATACCACATTATCATGGATTCTATATATGAAAAACCTCTCCTATTTTAAAGAGAAATGGTAACCGTTATATTGGTACTATATTTTTTGCATGCTTGCTTCTGTAATATCAGGTTCTCTTTGTACAATAGATCCAGGTGTAAAGGCACAGTACAGAAAGGAAAAAAACTAATACGTTTTCTCAAAATTTCCCTAGAGTAGGTTTTCTGTACATACTGATCCTGTACATTGGGTGCTTTTAGGTCTGGGAGCAACTGCCACTATCAAGTGGCACTCAGCTTTTGTTTCTAGCCCTTCAAGATTGCAAGACACCATCCTTGAATTAGTGACGATTTCAGGTCTAATGCCCTAGAATTGAACAGCTCCTGAACAAAAAGCATAAGATGTCTTGTAACTTCTGCAACCCCTTTGCATGCATGCAGCAGAGGAGCCGAGTTGCAGATGTCAGCTACAATATGTTAGATTAGGTTTAAGAGTAATTTCTTCAGGGTATCTTAGAAGTCCTTAAATTTAGGCAGTCTCAATTTAAGATCATGAAAAATAAGTCCAGTCCAGCTTTTACCCTAAAGGTGTCTACATATAAAAGAGAGGGCCTACTTGAACACTGAGTCAGTGCATGTGTCTTTTTATTGCTGGAGATTGGAGTCCTAAATGAGGATTAGCAAGGTAAAAGCTAATAGCATCATCTGACTCCAAAGTAAATACTTTGCTTTTGACACAGCTTACCATCAATGGCAGTTTGTGCTCAACGGTATCTCAGCTCTGGGTAGAGGCGGGTGGAGAGTGAGAAAATTATTCACATTTTGTCCAACTAATAACTGGATTTACTTTGCATGTTTATAGTCCCTTTTTGTGGCCCCTTGTGTGAGCAAAGTTTTGTTCCCATAAATGCCTGTGAGAAATGAATTTGGGACATACTTCCTGCTTTTCCCACTTCATTTGTCCAAACAAGTCTACTGTTTCTATGTATCCAGTCCTCATATGTTGCCACTTTCAGAAGTGCCTGATTGTTGCAATAAAGCTGTTCTTGTGGTACCCATGTAATATAGACAATACTCTGGCTACATCTTTTCCTGCCAGGATTGGACATGCACAAACTACATTATTCTGTATGAAAATTAATTCAAAATCTTACTTCATCCCAAAATACCACAATGGGCTAATTTTCCTGCTTATTTAATGGGCCTGGAAAGCTAGCAGTTTAAAGTATCTTTAAAATTCTTTAATCCATAATTCTGAGGCACTCCTAAACTGCTCCCATCTCTCCCCGGGAAATCAAGGCTGGGATTCTCATAAAGAGGCCTAACAACTTTGGGCCAATGGAATTGGGCCCCTAATTCCGTTTGAATTCCTTAAGAATCCTTTGAAAGCCCATTTTCTTGATCACACCCTCTTTATTTACTGTATCAGGAACAGAAAAGTACCATCTGAATAAGGTGACTAAACATTCAGCTGTAGAAATGAATGTTCACCTGGTGAGCAGAGGTCATGAGGCTTCATAGATTGGCATTTGTTTGTAGAGAACTTTCACCAAACAATTTCAAATAATAAATTCTGTTTTTTGTTTTTTTCTGATTGATTAAAAACAAAGTATGTTGTGAATGACTCAGAAAAAGCAAGTTTTGAATAAATTCTTCTTTATGAGTAATTTAATAAGAGCTAAAATGTTGTTCAGCAAGTGAGATACACAAGTAGCAGCTTCTCGCTATCAACTCAAAAGGCATAAAATTAATTTTCTACCTTTTATTCAGATTTTGGAGGTGTTAAAAGTATGAAACGCTTAAGCAATGATATATAAACACCAATACATTTCTGAGGGGAGTCTAAATGGATCGCTTTTAAAAGAGAAAAACAAGTGAGAAGTGTGACTTTGTTTGGTGTAGTTGAGAATTTGTGGAAAGCCTTGCTCAGTATTTCCTCACTCATGGAATGACTGCAGAAGAAATAATGTAAGACAATATTTTTTATCTTACTTGGGAGGATTGACAAGCTTAACAGCTGCACTAAAACAGAGTGAAAAAGAGGTTAGGGATTTAATTGAAATTTTAAAGGGATATTATAATATGGTCACAAAGGAAACTTACTGCAGAAGGTTACAAGCTATGATTGTAAAGCCAATTAAAAGAGGGGCACTCTTTAAAGCTGTGGCAAATTTTAAAAAAATGGCAAGAATGTGTCATTTCAGGTTGTATCTTGATGAAATTTAGGGTGATAAATTCGTTTCTGTGGTGTGGATGCCTGAACTAAGTGGATGGGTTTTGCAAGTCACAGATGCTAAAGCTTTCAGTTTAACCTTGGCTGCAGAGATTGGCCAAATGTTTATAACTGACTTGCAGTTTGAATTGAGGGGGTTGCCAATGAAGAGTCAAAATTACAAAAGACCAAAACTGTACAATATGCTATAAAAGAAGCTATTCGCCTAACTACTTAGCCAAGGTGTCATGCAACCTGGATTTCTAAGCAGAGGAGATCTCTTTAGGGCTAAATTCACCACTATTCCTGAGGGAAGTCTGTGCCACTACGCAATGCAGAATTTTGCAGAAATTAATGTTGGGTGCACAGAATTTCCTTCCCCCTCCTGAAGTAGGCTGCAGAGATGTTGGTCGCCACTAGGGGCAGCTAGACTCAGTAGAGTCCAGCTTGCAAATAGAAGACAAGGCTGGGCTCTGGGGGAGAGGGGCTGTGAGTGTCTGGGCTTGGGGGTCGGGCGTGGCTTGCTCTGGGGCAGAGAGGACGTGAATGTCTGGTCTTGGGGGGGCCATGGTTGGGCTCTGGAGGAGAGGGGGTGTGAGTGTCTGGGTTTAGGGGTGGGGCGTGGCTGGGGTAGGGGGTGTGAGTGTTTGGGATTGTGGGGACAGTGGCTGGGCTCTGGGGGAAAGAGGCTGTGAGTGTCTGGGCCTGGGGAGGTCACAGCTGGGCTCGGGAAGAGAAGGGTATGAGTGCCTGGGCTAGAGGGGGGCAGAAGGGCATGGCTGGGTTCTGGGGAGGAGGTGGTGTGAGTATCTAGGCCGGGGGGGGGGAGGGGCACAGCTGCACTCTGGGGACGAGGCAGTGTGAGTGTCTGGGCTGTTAAAAGTCTGGTTGGCCGTGCTGTGGAGCTAAGGCAGACTGAGCCCCCATGCCCTCCCTCAGCCCTGAGCCGCTTTCCCAAACCCAGAGCCCTCTCCTGCACCTAAACACCTCCTTCCCAGCCACACCTCAGAGTCTGCACCCCCGATGGAGCCCTCACTTTCCCTGCACCCCAACCGGGGCCGCCCAGAGGATTCATGGGCCTGGGGCAAAGCAATTTTGGGGGCCCCTTCCATAAAAAAAATTGTAATACTATATTTTTGTGGGAGGCCCTGTGGGGCCCAGGCAAATTGCCCCACTTGCTCCTCCCCATGGGTGGCCTTGGGAAAAATAAACCTTCTGCATCTTGGCACAAACCCAGTTTTGAGAAAATTTCTTTACAAGGTATCACTGGTTCTCAGAATCAGCTAGTGCTAAAAGCACTAAAGCTCATTAAAAGGGTTGGACAAATTTTTTCTGTCAAAACTTTTTTTGGATCAAAACTAGGGGTTTTTAAAAAGCAGAAAAAAATCACGGACAATGTCTGCTTTCCTTCAAAATTTGTTGTTTTTTTAAATTGAAAAACTGAAATTAGTCTGCCAAAACATGAATATGGTTTGGGGTTTCAGAAGTGTGTGGCCAAATATTTGCTGCTTGCTATGTTTGATTGTTTAAAGAAACAATAAAAAAGTCTGCTAAAAAAAATCCATAACTTTTGAACCACCTCAGCTTGTGACTGTTGTCAGACGCTACCGGTGTGGTGCTCTGCTCTGTTCAATGTTGATATCAATTGGTTGCGTGTGTGTGTTCCCTCTGTGTGCTGCCCCAGCTCTGCGCAAATAGCTGACACAGCAGATCCCAAGAGAACCCCCAATGACCACAGACTCTAGTAAGGTACGAAGGCACGTCGGCCAGGTTTATTGTTGAAGAGAAACACAGTCTCCAGCTCTCAGGCAAATGAAGTCCAAGGTGCTGCTAAGGTGCTGCTAGCCAGTACACATGTGCTCCCTGACAATAGACTCAGCTCAGTCAGTGGTGGGACTTTCCACTGCCCCCTAGGCTGGACAAAGACACAACCCTAGGGATGTATTCTTATACACAGGTACAAACAAGTTACACATCACTCCTGACTTATTGAGATGCAACTCCTCTACGTAGCAAGCGACAACCCTTCTAGGTAGTAAGGTGCCGCCTCTCACCTTGTACATGTTGGTTCGAACAAAACAACTCTATCCATCTTATTCCCCTTTTGGCCTTGTCATTGGGATGGATCAGCCTGTTCCTTATGTGTGGAATGTGCCAGTATTGGAGTGTTCTTATATCTAGTGTTCGGTACTTTTAGGTATGTGTCTTCTTGCAGCATCAGCCCTTTCCTTTCCAGCTTCTGTGAGCAGGGCCTGGCTCTGGCTCTTGGCTTAAGTTTGTTTTATGTTAACAAACTCTTGACCATTACTTTAGTTCAGGTCTCAGGCCTCATACTGGGCCTCTGATAAGGGTTTATGTTTCAGGGCCTCATCTTACTACAAGGTGTGCGGCTGGGCTCTGGGGAGAGGGAATGTGAGTGCCTGGGCCAGAGGGGACTGTGGTTGGGCTCTGGAGAGTAGGTGTCATAACTATAAAGGGAAGGGAACAGCCCTCCTGTGTACAATACTATAAAATCCGTCATGGCCAGAGACACCCAAATCCTTTTACCTGTAAAGGGTTAAGAAGCTCAGGAAACCTGACTGACACCTGACCCAAAGTACCAATAAGGGGACAAGATACTTTCAAATCTTGGTGGGGGGAAGGCTTTTGTTTGTGCTCTTTGTTTTGGGGGTTCGCTCTGGACTATGAGGGACCGACGTCAATACGGCCTCCCAAATCTTTCTGAACCGTCTGTTCGTGTTTCAAACTGTAAGTACGCAGGCAAGCATGTTAGTCTATTTTTGTTTTACAACTGTAAAATGTTCCTTTTGCTGAGAGGATGTTATCTCCTGTTTGCTGTAGTATCTTTGACCTAAGGCGTAGGGGGTTCCCCTGGCTTATGGATCTGTACCCGTAAAGTATTTCTCCATCGATTTTACGAGAGATTTTACCTTTCTTATCTTATTTAAAGATCTTTCATCTTAAGAACCTGATTGGATTTTGTGTAAGATCAGGGGTGGATCGGTGTTCCAGGAACTGGTGAAAAAGCTCTCAAGCTACTCAGGAAGGGAAGTTTTGGGGACGGAAAACGGTGTCTCCAGACACTGAGGAATCTGGATGGTGGCAGCACCAGATTAAACTGGTAGTTTAAGCTTAGAAGTGTTCTGCAGGTCCTCATCTTCCCTAAGAGTCAGAGGTGGGGGAACCTTGACACGGGGATGTGACGTCTTGTCCTCCAGCTGGTTGGAGGAGAGGGCCGGAACGAAACTGGAGTGTTGTAAGTTCTTAACTCTCCACTCTGGGGATTTTTCCTTGTGTCCTGCATGGTTTTAACATACTTGCTACAGATGTTTGAATAAATTCCAATAATTGAACGGCTGATATAATAGTTTGATTTTGACAAACAAATTTTGCAGAATTTTTAATTTCGTGCGCCTGTCCCATAGTATTCTGCCACATGTAAGTAGGTAAATACCAGTTATCTTTCAATGGGAGATTCCACAGACACTGTCACCAAGGCGTATATGGCTAAATACATAGAAAGATCAGTCACAGATCAATAGAAATATCAGGGTTGAAGGACCTCGGAGGTCATTTATCAACCACTGCTAGCAAAGCAGGACAATCTCCACTAAAGTCTCTAGCGAGCCAGAGGCTTTTTCATAGCGCTGACTCACATTGAACAGATTCTAAACTGGAAGATCAGATGTCACCACCTTCTCTTACCTACGGTAGTCTTCATCACCCGCTCACATTATGAAACGTGTTTGCCAATATCCAACCTAACTGCCTCCACGTGCCACTTGACGACTCTACTCCTGTTCCTCGTAATCTGCTTTAACCGACAAAATCTAGATCACTACTTTCTGCTTTGGAACCCACTTATCACGGTAGTTGAAAGCTCTTTCAATATCCCCGCTCATTCTTCTTTCATAGCTGCTAGAACTAAATAACTTCATTCTCTCGTCAGCCTCTCCATAAGTCATGGGTGTTCAGTCACTGCGTATGATTTTGTGCTTCCCTCCGGGGACTCTTTCCAATTTTTGCACCATCCTCTATGTAGTGTGTGGGCGCAAACTGGAGCCGCACTCAGATGAATGGCCTCAACCAATTCGAAGATGAGAGGGCATTACATCCCTCGATCTGCTCGCAATGCCAATCTACTTATACATACGAAATACTGTTAGCCTTCTGGCTACAAAGGGCACCATTGTCAACATATCAGCTTCTCATCCACGTAACCCCAGTCCTTTCCAGAACTGCTGCCTAGCGATTTCACTCTCTAGTCTTGAGAGTGCATGGATTCTTCCATCCAAGGCAGGACTCTGCAACTTTCCTTGTTGAACGCTCATCAAAGGTTTCTTTTGGCCCAATATCGCTATTTGTCTAGATCCCTCGTAGTCCTATATACCCCAGCAGATCACCACTCCTCCCAATTTAGTTCAGCTGCAAACTTGCTGAGAGGCAGTCCTCATCTCCAGATCATTAGAGATATGAACAAAACGCCCCTGGCGACCCTTTTGTCACTCCACTTGGATACAGCGGCCAACAGCATGAGCTCATGTTCATCTACCCGCATGAGCCTGAACCGATCTAGCCACTTCTTTCTGGTCACTGTATAATCCATTCATCCAAAAGCCCCCCAAATTAATTTTCTTTAACTTGCAGCAGAATACTGTGGGAGACTGTTATCAAAAGTTGCTAAAGCAAGGAATAATAATCCGATTGCTTTCCCTCATCACAGAACCAGTTATTCTCTCACAGAAGGCATAGATTAGTCAGGGCATGATTTGTCCTTGGTGTAATCCATGCGACTCTGCCGATATCTCTCTCCTCTAAGTGCTTTCGGATCGATTCTTTGAGACCTGCTCATGTTTTTCCAGAGGTAGGCTGACTGACCTATAGTTCCCCAGATCGTCCCTCTTCCTTTTTTGAAGAGGCACTACATTACCTTTTCCAGCTCATCCGGGACCTCCCAATTGGCATGATTCTTCAAAGATATGGCCAATGACTCTGCAAGCACATCTGCCAACCCTTTAGCACCTCGGAGCAGCACATCCGGCCCATGGATTTGTCTCCTTCAGCTTTTTCTAAATAGGGTTCTGACGCCACTTCTCTTGTTGTGGAGACAGAGCAAAAATCATTGAGTGCATTAGCTTTTTCCACATCATCTGTCACTAGGTTGCTCCCTCATTCAGGAAGGGGCCACACTTCCTTGCTTTCTTCTGTTGCTATGGAACCTGAAGAAACCCTTTCTTCTCTTACATCTTTTGCCTAGCTGCAACGTCCAGTGTGATGGCCTTCGATTTCACCTGCATCCTGAGGCAATATTTATACCCCTCCTGTCATTTGTCCTGTCTCTCCACTTCTTGTAGTCTTTCTTTTTTGTGTTTTTAAGAATCAGCAAGGAGTTCAGTGTTAAGCCCAAGCTGGTGCCCTGCCGTATTACCATTCTTTCTAACATCGGGATGGTTTGTTCTGCACCTCAAGGAGTCTTAAAATACAGTCAGCTCTCCTGCCTCCTTTTCCTTCATGTTATCCTCTCAGGGATCTGCCCATCAGTCCCTGAGGGAACAAAGTCTGCGTTGCGAATCGCAGGGTCCAATCCTGCTGCCTCCTCTCTCTTGTGTCAGAGCTGAACTCGACTTCATGGTCACTGCCTCCCAGGTTCCCATCCACTTTTGCTCCCTACTAATTCTTCCTTGTTGTGAGCAGCAGGTCTAGAAAGCTCTGCCCTAGTTGGTTCCTCCAGCACTTGCACAGGAAATTGTCCTACATTTTCCAAAACTTCCTGCTGTCTGTGCACTGCTGTATTGCGTCTTCCTGCAATATCAGGTGATTAAATCTCCCATGAGAATCAGGGCCTACAAGTCAGCAACTTCTGTTAGCTGCTGGAAGAAAGCCATCTCGCCTCATCTCTCTGGTCTGGTGGTCTATAGCAGATCCCCACCACGACATCACCCTTTTGCTCACACTTCTAAACTTAAAATCCAGAGACCTCAGGTTTTCTGACGTTTCCATACGCAGAGTCACATCATACTGCTCTCTTACATACAATGCAACTCCCCCATCTTTTCTGCCCTTCCTGTCCTTCCCGAACTGTTTATATCCATCCATGACAGTACTCCAGTCATGTGAGTTATCCCACCAAGTCTCTGTTATTCCAATCACATCATAGTTCTTTGACTGTGCCAGGACTTCCAATTCTTCCATTGTTCATATCTGCAGAGGGAGTAAGGCAACTGTTAACGTCTAACTGATTGTTGATCAGTTATTATTTAAAACATGGAATGTTATAACTAAGCAAAGCAATGTTTTGAAATGTAATGGCTTATTGGTCACCGAGGCTTGCAAGATGATGTGCTATGCGCCATTTATGTCAGTGAAGTGCAAGGCATATAACATACGTGAGTCCCAGGTCTATGCACAGCACTGTTCTATACAAAGCACTGTTATATACAAAAGCACCAAACATCCCCAAAAGCATGCAAGTGGCATACCTCATGCTTCTCTAACATTCAAGGAAGTCAGTAAAGCTATTTAGTTACTGTATTTAACTTTTAAAAAACCTCACCATCTCTGTTTCACCAGGCTGTTATTTAGCCTTTGATGGGTAACCATGTAAACTCATTGTTGAGACCCCTTTTCCTTCCTTTCCTGCTCTTCTCTCATTTTTGTTGCACCCTTCATTCTGATAGTTTATTAAATTAAATTGTGTGTGCTTCTGGACAGGAACTATAGGTGAAATCCTGGTCCCAATGCAGTTAATGGGTGTTTTTTCATTTACTTCAATAAGGCCAGATTTTTTCTCCATTTGTTCTTTTCTATATAGTGAGATTCTCAGTACACACCTGAGCATTGTACAACAAGGACAATGCCTGACACATGATGAAAAATACCAAAAATCCAGCCTTCCATTCTAAATAAGTGCTGGAAAACACTGGAAAAATTATGCTGAATTTTATATCCACATTTCAGTTTTAAAAGCTAAACTCTGTATGTGTGTGTGTGTGTGTGTGTGTCTGTGTGTGTGTAAAATTTGAAGTTCAGCATATTCTCTCTCTCCCTCCTTGTGTGTGTTTGTATATATATTTATACACACAGAGAATTTGTGCAATACAATAAATTTTTATCCAAATTTTGAGATTTTTATAATTTATCATTTAATTCTATATTAAATTTTCATTATGAATGGAGAGAGAAAATTGGAAAATATAATGTTACTTTTTTGAAAAATACAAATTAAAAAGAAAAACAGAATGAAGGCCACAATGCATAATATACTTTAAATAAGTTTGAAGTCACAATACTAAAGGCTTATTCTGAAGAGATTTAAAAAGTAGAGGCACTGCATTTCCTGTCAGAGGCCTTTGAAAGGATAATTGATTGCTAAGACAAAGTGTTTTTGGACAAAAGAATAAAAACAGTGTATACTAGAATGGAGCTTTCCATAGGAGACTTTTCATATAAACCTCTGCAAACAAACTGGCATCACTGTTCAGAATTAAATTAAAATTTACATCTGGCCTTGTGGCAGAAGGCAAAGTTATACTTTTCAGAGGAAAATACTGAGAAGGTCTTTAGGTGAGAGAGAGAGAGACTAAGGAAAAATTCTGTGCTGTATCAAAACATGTTACTTGTTTGCCTATTTTCAACCCCAAAATGTCATTTAAAAACATTCCTCCAGGTCTACCTTGAGAGGGCTAAATCTATTCAATATGAGAAACAAAGGTTTTGATTTAGTGATAATCAAATGAATTTCAGATACCATGGATAAGTTATCTTTGTTCTTGAGATTTTTGACCCATGTTGCAAATTTGAAAGACACAAGATATGTATAATTTTTATGGGTTTTATTGAAGATCAATAAACAAGGAAACTTGAAATCAAACTTATCACTAAGACTAACTACTATAAACTTTTATTAATGAACCAAGAATTAGCCAATACAGTAACTGTGACACCAAGGTTATAATTAGAATTGAGTAAAAAATTAAAAATAAGTGGATTAACCGTGATACTGAATTGAATCACAAACTACCATATATACTCGTTCAGTAGCCTGTTCGTTTATAAGCCAACCCCCCAAGATGGTTAGTTAAAAATAGCAAAAACTGTATGACCCTTTCATAAGCCGACCCTATATTTCAGGGTTTGGCAAACTTTGGCTCCTGGACCATCAGGGTAAGCCACTGGCAGGTCGGGATGTTATGTTTACTTGTAGCGTCTGCAGGCATGGAGCTCCTCAGCTCCCTGTGGTGGCGGTTCGCTGTTCCCAGCCAATGCCACTTCCCACAGCTCCCATTGGCTGGGATCAGCGAACCACGGCCACAGGGAGCTGAGGGGCTCCATGCCTGCAGACACTCCAGGTAAACAAAATGACAGTGTATTAGATATTCAATTCAATGATTCCATAGAGTTTAAAATGATCAAATTTTGGTGTAGACCCATTTATAAGCTGACCCTCCTCTTTGATGTGTCACTTTTTTACGAAAAATATTTGGCTTATGAACGAGTAAATATGGTAATCAAATTAATCCAGACAATCATCAGATCATGAGGCTAATACCTCACATAGTT
Organism: Chelonoidis abingdonii; assembly: GCF_003597395.2. Classification (NCBI taxonomy): domain Eukaryota; kingdom Metazoa; phylum Chordata; order Testudines; family Testudinidae; genus Chelonoidis; species Chelonoidis abingdonii. Next base: position 72,806,268 of record NC_133776.1, read on the forward strand.
AATTCTTACAAATATTAACTCCTGGAACATAAGGAGGCAATTTTCTGTTTAGTTCTAAATACCAATTCCCAGATCTTATTCATGGCAAGATAGTCAACTGAACTAGATGTTCAAATGAAAAACAAACTGATTTATATCTCAGCCCTCAATGCAAATTTAAGCTCCTGCTGGAGTTCTTTTATGCTGAGTGATTATCCTGTTTACTCCCCACCAGTCTGATTACCTGGCTTTTAATACATTAGTAATCAGCAGTTGTCATTTCCTTTTGTATATTACAGCTTAGTTTTGCTGAGACTTTTCACTAAACCCAGGAAGATGCTCAGTGATTGTAAAAGCAGGGCTTGCTTAGAATATAAGTTTGAGAATTATTACTAGTGTCTTCCTAATATAAACTTATACGCACGTGCTAACTTCGAACACATTCACATTCAAAAGAATTATAGAAAAATGTGATACTAAGGAATGTCTCCACCGAATACAAGAGGAAAAAAGAAGATAGTTAAGGTAAAAAGGAAAGAGTCACTCCTCGGCTTGTGTGATCTTTGGAGTCACATGGCACCAGAGTCAATAGTGCCGTTCAGAAGACCAGGTGGTAGTATCACTGGTCAGTTCCTCACACTGAAGAAATATTTGGAGCACAAACTTTGAGATTTTTATAATTTATAATTTAATCCTATATTAATTTTTCCTTATGAGTGGAGAGAGAAAATTGGAGCATGTAAACTGGTCAGGCTGGTATATACTGTAGTTCTTTTCATCTCCTCTTTCTGTAGGACCAGCATTAGAAAGTAAGAGTATTAGCATTTCTTGGTGATGTGGTGACCTGAGAAGAACACCCACTTCTGCATTCACCTGGGCCTTTATGGTTGGGATTCTAGTTTACATCCTCTTGTGGCACCTTCCTGGACATCTCCTCAGTGCATCAGGAGCCTTGCATGTCACAGATTCTAACAGCAAGATCCAATCCTTGTTGCTGTGGTCATGTGTGACCCTCGGTCAGATTGGAAAGTGGCCCTTAAACTGGATCTGCTTCTACAATATCTGCTGCTACATCTGCAAGTCACGTGTGGTCCAAAAATGTAAAAAGAGTGTGCAGAGCAGGAGGTCACTTTATGGAAACTGCCTCATCCCCTTATTTCTGGATATTGACTGAAGGGTACAAGATAGCTCCAATGTTCATAGGAAGGTCTTCACACTTTCATGAATGTAATTCGTGGCCCAACAGACAGTCATTGTCCTTTACCAACACTTGTACATCGCAAATATCCTTGTAGCATTTCTTAAAATAAATGTATGTGTCTTATGGCAACTGTCACATCACCCCTTTCCAGACAAGGATTGGGAACTGTTTGTCACACTAACTGGGTGAAAAGTCACAGATTCACTTCTAGTGATTTATAACCTAGAGCTAGAGAGCTAATTTGGATCTTGTTAATAACATTTTCAGTTAAGGTAAAGAAAGTTCAAATTTATACCAGGCTAACTCACAGTTGGGCTATTTCTCTCACAGCATGCACAAACTACTGAAAACAAATGCATACATACTTAAAGGCATCAGAGTAACAATAAATTGATAGCCTAGCAGCAGCATGCACTTCAACTTCAATGCATGACTGATTAGAGCAATCTAAACCCAAAAGTGTTTACATATCTTAGACATACTTGCGTGTGACTCAGTAAACAGAATGTATGTCTCTTAGGGGTGGCATTCATGAAATGAAAGGTCTTTGACTTGGGTGAATATGAAATCAAAGGGCAATATATTCAGTTATAGATTCATAGACTCTAGGACTGGAAGGGACCTCGAGAGGTCATCGAGTCCAGTCTCCTGTCCTCATGGCAGGACCAAATACTGTCTAGACCATCCCTGATAGACATTTATCTAACCTACTCTTAAATATCTCCAGAGATGGAGATTCCACAACCTCCCTAGGCAATTTATTTCCATCTGTATTACACCTTACACTAGGACTTTCACTATGCCAACAATTCCTCTCGCTGGCAGATTTAGCATGCTTCTTGTTGTATCATATAGAGGCTAAGGTGAACCAGTTTTCTCCCTCTACTGAGACACCCTAGTGACCTGAAGAACGCTAAGTGTCCCCTCGTCAGTCTTCTTCTTTCCAAAAACTAAATAAACCCCAATTCTTCAAGCCCCTTCCTAGGTTATGTTTTCCTCAAGACCTTAATCATCTTGTTGCTCTCTTCCTCTGGAACCCTCTTCCAATTCTCCACACTTCTGAAAATGCGGTGGCCAAGAACTGGACAAACACTCAAGTGAGGCCTTAACGCAGCGCAGAGTAGAGCGGAGATGACCTTCTCGTGTCTTGTTTACACTCACCTGTTAATGCACCAGAATCACTTTGCCTTTTTTTGCAACTAGTCATCAGCACTAGTTGACTCATGATTATACGCTTTGTGTGTCCACATCATAACCTAGATCTTTCTGCGCATACCTCCTCTAGACAGTCTCTTCCATTCCTGTACTGTGTTGAAACTGATGTTCGCTTCCTATAGTGCGGCACTTTGCATTGTCTTTGTTGAACTTCATCCGGTTTACCTCAGACCATTTCTTCCAATTGTCCAGATCAATTTTGAATTTTGATCCTGTCTTCAAGCAGTTGCAATCCTCCCACGTTGGTATCATCTGCAAACTTCAGATAGCGTAACTTTCTCGCTCAACTGATCAGTCGATTGATGAAGATATCTGAACAAGCCTGTCCAAAACGAGACCTCTGCGACCCCACTTGTTATACTTTTCCAGCAGGATTGGGAGCCTATAACTACTCCTGGACAGTATATCCCACCAGGTTATGCACCTGCACGCCTTAACGTAGCCCATCTAAATGTATTGCCTAGGTATTGATAAGGATATCGAGCAAGACCGTATCAAATCCTTACTAAAGTCTAGGTATCACTTCACAATCTATAACTCCCGATCCATCGTGCACCAATACGCTATACATACGTCTTACTCACTCCCCTACTCGCACACTCCCTACCCTCACTCCACCCTCCTCTCCACCCCGCCCCCACCATCTTGCACCCGCTCTTTCCCTCCCACTCCCCACAGACTTCCATACATATATCTCAACAAACGACCAGTCTAACCACTACAACCGAAAGCTACAAGTCAATTGGTTGCACACAGATCTGTCACTATTACAATCAATACTGGCTATCCACTATCTACCTTATCCCCCATCTCTCCACAGTGTATGCAATCGTACTCTCCTAACCATTATTGCTCAACATCTATCTCTATCTGGTATCATCCCGAAGTCTAAACACTCAACCTGCGATCCCTCTCGCGTTCTCCTCGGCTTGCTCCTCTGACTCTCTCTTCCTCTCTTACTCAGACTGCGCACACCTTATAACCTGCTTTTCATAGTCTCTGCCGTCTCTCCTAACCTCTACTCAGAATTTCACCATAAGATAATAGTCAGAGGCTCAGATCACACATTCGTCACCTTCAACTCCTTGTACCGCTTCATGCAGTGCACCCTGGCTGACTTGCACCAGTCATCTACAATTCTTCATAAGCTGACTTTTTAACTCTGCGCGCTTCTTTTAGTCCATATCTCAACACTATCACCCACCTTCCATAAGCAGTCTCACCTTGTTCAGACATCCTCTCACTCCAGACTCTACACCGTGAAGACTGAAACAATAGAAAGTCATTCAGCACCATCCCTGCCATTCTCCAAGTTTCCTGTTACCTGTTCTCTCACAACTCCTTGCACGACAGCTGCGACTACCTGTCTTGGCTCTTCTCTTGCTTCAATGTATTGATAAAAACTCTTCTTGTTTCCCTTATCCCCATACGCTATTTCGAGTCATTGTGCCTTTGCCTATCTAATCTTGCCACTGCATTCCTATGTGGTTATTTGCTATATTCATCTTTGTAATACAGACCTACGTCATTTTTATATGACTCTTCTTTTATTTTTACATTTCATGCAAGATCTCGTGGTTCACCAGACAGGATGGTCTGCCAAAACCATCTACTAATCATTCTAACTCCTTGAATCTTCATCTTCATCACCATTCTCATTAGTACCGACTGGTAATCTGATTTTTGGGCCTTAAAGTGTCCCTTAGTGAAAATAGCCAACATCTCCTCACTTGTTTTTTTCCCTACACTCGGCTCGATTCCATGCGTGACACTTACCCGATCACGCTCTCTGAGCTTACCAAAATCATGCCTTCCGAAATCCATAAGGTCTCAGATTGCTGTACTTGTACACTTCACCATCTTCCTTAGAATTGCACTAAGTCTATCATTCATCCGACATATTCACCCAGGCTACTTCTACACTCAAGATTTCTGCACTGAGTTCCTCTATTTGTTCATCAGTCTAGACAGGTCCCCCACGGACTTACTTCAACTTCACTAAAACTAAGTTGTCATGCAATGCAGTCCACAGGAACTTATTGATATCTGTGCCATCGGTGTTATTATTCCCACATATAATCCCGGGATAGTGAAGTCCCATCACCACCAACATCTTGGGCTTTTGGATGATTTTGTTGTTGTCATTAACAAAAAGCCTCCATACACCTCTCCACCTCGTAGGGTGCGCTGTATAGACTCTCTATGCACAACATCACCCTTGTTTTTTACCCCTTTTAATCGCTAACACCAGAAGACCACCGCACTTCCGTCTCCGATGTCCTTCCACCCGTCCGCCCAAGGTGTACATTTTCTAATATAACAGCACCCCTCCTCCTTTTTCCACTGTCAATCCTCCTGAGTCAAAACTATAAGATCTACCCATCCACCACACATATCACATACGTGTATATCATCACACCTAGCTTTTCCAGTGATAGCCCAACAAAGCATAGTTGTAATTCATATTTATAGCACTTCCAGTGTCTTCTGCTTTAATACACCCATACTTCACGCATTTGTAATAGGCATCTACAGATTCACCGTTTGATTTCGCTCGCACAGTTTCTCTCGCCATGGACCCTCCTTTCTCTCTGCCATTATAGCCCACGTTCCCTCTTGTTTCCAACCCATCTCCTAGGTCTTCATGTTCCCCACTTACTTGTGGGCTTTGCTCACCTGTCCCCGTCGAACCTAGTTTATATAATTCATTGTTAAAACTTGAATAGAATAAAGAGGAACAGTGGGAAGACTTGGGTCATTTTATGGCTGTTTTGATTTTTTGAACCACTGATTACTCTGGTGTGTGTGTTTGTTTTTTATTTATGTTGTTACTTTTAAATTAATCTAGTTGCACCTCTGGTGGGGTGAGGGGTTGAACCCAGGGCCTCAAGCTCCAAAGGACAGGGTATTCGAGCTAAAGTAATACTAGAAAGGTGACAGATACACTTGGTGAGTATTTCTCTTGCAATATCTGCTCATCATACCTTAGGTACAGTCACTATAACTCACGGATTCGTTAGGCACACAATGGATAAGACCTCTCGAGTCTGTAAATTAATCTCCACCCACTAATGCCACCATCCTTAGGCAAAAGGCTGAGTAAATAGTTGTTCTGAAGGGTAACACCATGAGGTAATGAATTCCAAAGAGTGAAGCTTTTCCCTGCTTAGTGCTTGCCTGTAACTCAAGGTGTGAATTCAAACCAATAGAGTTTAAACTGTTACAAAAGATTGTGTGGATGATCTGATTTTGATATAAGAGTGGATGTTTCAGTTTAGTGAAATATGTTCCCAATCGACTATGGCCACTTTTAAATCAAAATAAGAGTGTCCACACAATCTTTTGCACCAATTTAGCTATATTGGTTTGAATGCACACCTTGAGTTATACCAATGCTGTATTCTCATGCAGACAAGCTCTCATCCAACTCTGCTTCATGCTGCCCATCATTCGTCTCTGGAGACTCTTGTTTTGTCTCAGAAGGGAAAGAGGCAGTCCCATAGCCTAGTTCTGCTCTCACTGAGTTTTGTTGTTATCTTCAGCTGGAGCAGGACTGGCTGATAACACAGCAAAGACTCAGTTTGTTTTAATTCTATATGCAGTTATTTTCCCTGTAAAATACACAAAAGATAAGACTATTCCCTCACATAGGAAAATCTGTGGAAGGGAAGCAGAGGGGCTAGAAAATGCTGCCAAACTCAGCTCACAGTTTTCTGGCAATTTTGCCCTCGGATAAGAATTGTTTCTGGACGATTCATAGTGAGGGGAAGGGGTGAGCAGTCTCCCAGTCCTGTGGGTCCAAGGGACCCCTAGGTGTGCAGAAAAAGGTTGGCCACACGGAGGATTACCTACCTGTGCCGATGCTTCATCTTCCTTTCACTGAATTGCCTACTGCTGCACAGCAGCAGCCACAGAGGAGACTGTACAGGAGTTAATGCTGCAAACCAGAGCCTGGCTTGGGTGCAGATAGGAGGAGCTCAGAAGGGCTTACTGGTCCCCAACTGAAGAATAGGGAAAAACCTGGGGAGAGTTACCATTGATAATGTAACAGTCACTGAAAAATTCTGATTTTTTTTCTGTTGAGATTCTGAACTCCAATGATCTATTAATTCTTTTTTGTTCAGTAACAGTAAATGTGCAATTTAAATTGGGAATTAACATTTCTTTGCTGTAGGAAGAATGTTGTGATTTGAGACATGTAAATCTGGAGCCGAGGTTCATTACTTTCTCTTGAACAACGGGTGGATGCTTGGCTAAATTCTGAAATATACAAGTGCATTTGTTTTTTGTACAAATACTTTGGGAAACCAGAGAGAGGAATATAGAGATTACGTGTAACAGTGGGAGAATCTGACTTGCAGAGATGCACAGCAGAAGCAATCAGAAAGTAGGTTGTCAGGCAGTTAGTTGCAGTCTGAGCATGTATGTGGCCATGGAGGAAGAAATTTGAAGGAGAAATGCCTCTGTGCAGAAGCTCCGTACAAATGACCTTAGAAATCTGACTGACTCTTATTTCTACTCTAAGGCTGAGTGAAGCAGGAAAGCGTTTGCCTCAGTACCTTGCAGACTGTCTGAAAGGCATTTAGAACATAAAAAGAGCATAGGAATCATAGAGGGTAATGACTGGGGGACTAAGATGGCTGAGAAGGAGCAACTCTAGCTCTGGGCAACCAAAAGAGATGCGGTCTCGTAACTGGCATTGCCTATATTTGTTTGGTGCTGACTGGAGAGCCGTCCAAGCCACAACATTTGGATCTGGATTCTGAACTTCCTAAAATGATGGGAATATTTGAGCTTGGATTTTGTTTTGGGTTCCTCTTCAGTGCCAAGAAATCTAACATATGAAAGCATACACTGCAATATGATTCACAGTAAAATGCTACACCTGTTGGTTTTTACACAGTATGGTTAATTATACTCACGTTCAGTTGCAGGGCTACAAACACTTAGGTACACCATATAATCTCACATGTTTCATAACACCAATGGAGATGAATGATTTCAAATTATGTTAAGAAACAGTATTCTTCTACATTGGTACATCCCACTGTGAGAGAACCAGTAGAACTCTGACACAACTTAATGTATACTGGGACTATAGCCTTTCAAAATCTATACTATCCATTTAGTAAACAATATATTAAGCCAACAGTGGACATACTGCCACATCTTTCCAAGACTCAACCAAAAAAGGAGTCAAAGTGAGGACTGGTGAACAGTGTGAATCAGGTATATGATAGGGAGGGCTGAAGGATAATATAGCTGTGGAACACTGGATGAATCCCTTAATTGGTCATTTCCAGGATTTCTAATGAATGACTATTATTTTAAACTTAAGGTGCAGAATTTTAGTAAAGAAGGTATCAAATTGATTTGGGGTATTAGCTGAACTCTGCTGAAGCACACTTGTGACAGCTGCTTTTTAATGTAGCTTTATATATGGAAGCGATCAATGACTCTTTGGGGGATTGCTGAGATTGGTACCATGTGTTCAATGGTATAAATTGGATTGACTAAATGCCCATATGGTCAGAAGCCCACACACAAAACAAAGGATCTGATCCAACTTCTATGGAAGTAAATTCTGCGATCAATGAACTACTACTAGTCTGACACAGTGATCATGAGGCATAATTTTGGGCTACATAATGGTTTTGAAACTTGACTTGTGTCCTGTTGTTACTCGATTTTTCAATGATAACACTGCTCTACAGCCAAAATGCTTCTAAAATAAATGTAGTCAAATTTTATTAATTCTGGGTCACTGAGAACGAAAATGATGCTTAAAATTGTTGATTGGCTCTAGTCTAGCTGTTGGGCTCCAAACTACAGCAGTGGAATCTCCTGACAGGTGATGTTAGGGTTTCCATGTTCCGTGACCGTCAAAAGGATCTTGTCCCACTCTTCTTCATGGAAGGTGATCTTGTAGCCTGCAACAACATCGATGGTGTGATGGCAGCCCTCAACATCGTTCACGATCCAGATGAGTGGAGACTGTTCATTGATTCATCGAAGACGAGTCTTAAAGCTGTTTTGCTGCATAATGGCAATGTTTTGCCATCAATTCCAGTTGGTCATGCAGTCCATATGAAGGAAACCTATGACAACATGAAACAACTTTTGAGGTGCATAAACTATGACCAACATCAGTGGCAGCTTTGTGGCGATTTGAAGGTTGTTGCTCTCTTGCTTGGTCTGCAGACTGGATACACAAAGTACTGCTGTTTTCTCTGCGAATGGGATAGTCGTGCAAGAGATTCCCACTACATCAAGAAAGATTGGCCACTCCGACAGTCATTGGAGCCTGGGAGGAAAAGTGTTCAGCATCCACCACTTGTTGAATCAAGGAAGATTTTGTTACCACCCTTACACATCAAGCTGGGTCTGATGAAGAACTTTGTCAAGGCCATTGACAAAACACAAGCAGCTTTCAAGTACCTCCGTGGAAAATTTCCAAGGTTAAGTGAAGCTAAGATAAAGGAAGGCGTCTTTGTTGGTCCTCAGATTCGTGAACTTCTTCGAGATGATGCATTTGACCATGCACTGCGTGGCAAGGAAAAGACGGCATGGAAAGCCTTCCAGTTAGTGGCAATAAATTTTCTCGGAAACAACAAGGCAGACAACTACAGGTTGTTGGTGGAAAACCTCCTCAAGGCATACAAAAGCCTTGGTTGCAACATGTCACTAAAGATACATTTTTTGCACTCTCATCTAGATTTTTTTCCACCGAACTGCGGAGCAGTGAGCGACGAGCACGGCGAGTGATTTCACCAGGACATTGCAACAATGGAGAAACGCTATCAGGACAAATGGAGCCCATCAATGCTTGCAGACTATTGCTGGACAGTGAGACGAGATGCTCCATTTAATGAATACAAGAGACAAGCCAAGAAGTGCCGAGTAGACACTGAATAGAATTAAACTATGTACATAATAGTTTTTTTGCCTTTTGTTTCATAATAAATTTTCTTTATATAACCCTTTTGCTGATTTTGAAAGTGTTACATAAACAGGACAGGTAAAATATTATCATGTAAAGCAACCATAAACACATGAAAAGACCTAGGTTTACAATTTATGATTAAAACTCTACTATCTACACAATATACATAGACATAAAATGTAAAAACTTAAATATGTTAGAAACAGTAGCCAATCAGTTGTTTTAATTGTCATATTTGAATTCAGCACATCAAAATACATAATAAATACCACATTTTATCTCTGAAGCAGACGACTTCTCAAAAATTGTAGACCAGTGTAATCTGGCATTTTATTGTGCAATGTTAAAATATATTTTTCAAATGATTTTTAAAGTATATTTATTTAAGATTTCTAGGTTAATGTTTAAATAGAGATTTATTAGAAAGAAGATGCTGAAAATAATGAACTTGGAGGTAAATAAAGGATTATACTGAATCTCACAATCTCTCACATTTTTATCTCTGCTCCTCATCTCTAGCCGCTGTCTTTATGAGGGCTCCCCTAATTAATTTCATGTTAGGGAGTAGTACAGTAACTTAAAAATCCCTAGAAAATTGGGGTTTTTTACTTTATATTATCTGCCCAAAATTACTGACCAAAACTGATGATCCAATTCATATGTGAATGCAAAATTATTCAGAGTTCTTTTTGTTATGAATTCCTTTTTCTGTCCTCTGTTATCTACACACAGGAGTAATAGGATATTTCATTATAAATTGTTTAGTTATTATATTACAACCAAAAGACTATTTAGATCAGAAACACTCTGGCAATGATATGAAAAGCAATTATTCTACCCATCATTTATGCCCTAACAAAATTAAACATCGTTTTGGAAGGGGGGGAGGGAGAGGAAGATATGATTGCTGGTGAGAAATTCTAGTACAGTAAGGGCCCTGAGTATTGCAAACCTCATTATCTTCATATAGTGCCCCTTTATTCTCATATAGTGTGTCTAATTATGTAGAACTGTCAATTATTCATACTGTGTATCCAATCCCCACTCTTCTAATTTCCTACCCTACATTATAGTATTTCATGTTTAGCACATTTTGCTCACCCTTTTTACCTTATCAAATCCCTGCATCAGCACATCAGTGTTGTATAATAATTTACATGCACAAATAGTTTTTCAGTAAAATATTGGAAAACAAGAGTCGTATTAAAAGTATTTTGTCCACAAAACAATAGAAAAAAATACCACACATATATCCCAAATCACATAATTAAAATGTAGAGGTAAGAAACCTAACTGGGTACAAGAGTATGACCATAAAAAATTATTTTATAAAGCCTCTTTCAATCCAACTAGAGGAGCTAGGAGGCAGATTCAAATGATGGGTGTGCACATGCTTACCTGCTATGAAGTTGCTAAGGGCAGTGCACTGCCAAAGTGCTGCCATGGGCTGGGAAGGTGCTGGGCACCGTCAACTCTATGGGTGTCAGTGGGAACTGATGACATTCAATACCTCACAGGTGTTCAGCACTATGCTGAATTGTGCTCTGTGCCTGCAATGACAAGCAAGAGGTAAAATGACTCGTGAGATTCTAGGGAGAGGATGTTCACTCACTTCCCTTGCCACATTAGTGTAACAGATGCTCCCCCATGATATCCCTGCAGCCATGGCCACACCCTCTACCTATGCCTGTGTGGGACTTCAAGCACTGCTAGCAGATTCCTTCCTCCTTGTACTCAGGATAAAGTTTCCTCTATGTGATCACTGAAGGTGTGGAAAGCGCTCGTCTATGCTTGGAGCTGGGAGTGTAATTCCCCAGCTGGCGTAGATATACTCATGCTAGCTATCATTGAGCTAGCACGCTAAAAGCAGTCATGTAGCCTCAGTAGCATGGGCAGCAGCAAGTGATGGTATGGGCTAGTCACCAGATACAAACCCACTTGGACCCCGTGGATACGTACACAGCATGGCTAGCCTGTGACACTGCTTGCCACTGCCCATGCTACTGCTGCTGTACAACTATTTTTAGTGCACAAGCTCAATGAGAGCTGTCACGAGTAGGTCTCTCTGAGCTGGGAATCTCGCACCCAGATTCAAGTGTAGATACAGCCTATGGGCATCTATAATTTGCTGCTAGCTCTCAAGCCGTTACAAATAGACAAGTTACAATGCTGAATTAATGTTAACAAATGGATTAAAAAAACCTACTGAAAATAGCATAGTTGGTCAAGGGCTAACAAACTGAAGACAGTATTGACTAGGATTTGTAGCTTTGTCCTCAGGGTTGAAGTGTGGGGGAGAGAGAGAGATCTTCCCAATGGAAGAATGCAGAGAAAACAGCAGTTTCCTGGCTCTCTGTGGATATTCCTTTGCATACGCAGGATGATTGCAGCATTCAGGGTTAAGGAATAAACCTCAGAAATATTATCCCAAAGAGTTATGTGCACCATTTTTGCTACTGGTATTTAAAAATTCAATGTTAAATTAAACTTACTGAATATCTAAATGATGCCCATCAGTTTACAGTATCTTGACAAATAGGAACACTTAAACTGGCTTTAAGTAAATACAATAGAAATGAATTGCTTGCCTGATACTTATATTTTACATAGCCAATTCACTGCCAAAACTCTTTGGCCAGAAATGGAAAGAACATGCTCACGACAAAATAGAATGGGGTGGCCTTGACTTGCGTTTGTGGAGGGATGGACGAGGGCAAGTCGGACAAAGGTAAATTCACTGCCAAGTCTTTTGTCACAACAATAAATAAATTGCTTATATAAAATAATTTGGGAAATAGGAAGAAAGTTACAATATGATTCTATCCAAATATTGTTCTTCCAGCAGAAAAAAATTTAGGTTTAGGTCTTTGCAATTATCATGAAACTAACACTTTTGAAGGTTTAAATAATTAAAAAGAAAGCTATCTATTCTGTAACTCTTCTCACCAGCTGTCTGTAAGGTTGGAAAACTCAACCAAAATTTGATAGTATAAAACAAATCGAGGAAGTATGGCAAATTATTCACACAAATTATTCAAACCATTCTCAAATGATGTGGTGGACAAGTGGATTGTGCCATGGTTAAAACTGATGGACAAAAGACCAAAAAAAAAAAAAGGGATAAACCACTAACCTGTGCAAACAAGTGTTTTTAGAACAAAGTATTTCTTTCCTTTTCCAATCAAGACAGAAAGATCAAACTTTGAAATAGCCACTAGTAATAATGATGTTACACTAGTCCTAAATATCTGGAATTCTGACTTTGCTAAAGCTATTATTGCCCATGTCATAGCATTCCCTCTCAGATCTGAACCTTAGAGTTCAGAAAATGAGATACTAGCATAAATCCTGTAAGCTTAATTACCAGCTTAGATCTGATAGCACTGCCACCACCCAAAAATATAGTGTTTTGGGGCACTCTGACCTCCCCAACCTTTCCTGGGGAACGCCAAGAACCCAAATCCCTTGGGTCCTAAAACCAAGGAGAAATAAACCATTCCCTTTCTTTCCCCCTCCAGACTTTCCCTCCCTGGGGTACCTGAGATTACCTACTGATCCAAACCCTTTAAAATCACAATATAGAGAAGCATGTCCCTTCCCTTCCACAAAGAGGCAAACAGATTCAAGAAACAGAGAGATTCATATCTCTCCCCCTCCCCGTCTCCCACACCAGTCCCTGGGTGAGTTATCTCAAATCCCCTGGGATAAACAAAGGAACAAGAAATCAATCAGGTTCTCTAAAAAGAAATATTTTAATAAAAGAAAGGAAAAAGTAAAAAATTATCTCTGTAACTTCAAGATATAAATATTACAGGGTCCTATAGCTTACAGACACCAGAAAGAAACTTTCCCCCCAGTACCAATACAAATCAAATATTCCTAGCAACTACACATATAAAAGGTAACCAGCCAGATCCACATTTGCAAATAGAGACAAACAATGAAAAAAAAAGACTAAAATCTCCTGTTCTTACTTACTATTTGAACAGAAACTTAGAGAGCCTGTAGTTATGTCTGGTCTCTCTCACCCCCCCGAGAGAAGAACACACAACGGACAAAGAACCCACACAAAAGCTTCCCTCCACCCAAATTTAAAAATATCTTGTCTCCTGATTGGTCCTCTGGTCAGGTGTTTGGTTCCCTGTTTGTTAACCCTTTACAGGTAAAAGAGACATTAACCCTTAACAATCTGTTTATGACAGCCCAAAATAAAAGCTTGGTCTCAAACTGGTAACAAGTATCTTTAGACATTAACAGCATTCACAGTAATTACTGTGTAGATTGAGTATTTGACCTAAAGGTTTCTGGGAGGTCAGGGCTGTACTATGGAGCTCTTACTCACATGATTAGTCTCATTGTCTTCAATGTGTTTACTCATATGAGTACGTTCTCAAAAAGGGTGAATATTAGCACTCCGAAATCTTGCCCCATATGAGGATTTTGTCTTCCATTTGCCAATCCTTCTTTCCTCTCACCCCTTCTTCTTGAGATGGAAGTGTGCAATTGCAGGCATTTGTATGTTCTAGTTAATGCTGGCTATTGATTTTTATGCAAAATTGTCTTCAGACTATGGTGGAATTTTGCAAAGTGAAATGATGGTGGAATGTATTTATTTGGCTGCTATTAACAGGTTAAACAAGATGAAGAGTTAATACAATTTCTAGAGTTAGTGCTTAAATTAATGTCTTGTTGCATGTTACAGAGAATTCAACCTTCAAAATTTACTGATAGATGAAGGCTGGAGGGTAATATGGTTCAGCATCCATTGAGTAGAAAAATAATTCATGAATATTTAAGAGTGTAAATTTTTAGGCTAGTGAACTTCATGGCCATACATTTGCAGCTAGTGAAAATCAATATCTGAACATTTGCATCTGGAGTAGATTGGGGGTTTGGAGAATTATGTTTCTGGTGTTTTTGACCTTTATTTTTGGAAGTGAACAACCGAGTAACTCCCCTTATCACTATATGAAGTAGTTAGATGTGGCCACTGTTAATTTGTTTAATATATAAAATGTGGAACTGTCAGGTGTCCCAGTCCTGGTTGAGTCTCCCCCTTCCCCTTGGCCTCACTGGACACTCACCAGGCTGCTGTGTTTGGATCCATGTGTTTTATAGCTATGTTTGGTTGAGGTAGGTTCCTGGCACTCTCTCTTTCTCTGATTACTAGGCCTGCTCCCCAGGCACAGACTGTCTGTCTTGTACCCACTTCAGAAGTGCGACCCCATGATCTATCTACCCGAAACCCCAAGAATTTCCAGTAGTTGAAGCACACCTTTTGCAGGGTCCACCCTCTTAGGTGCTCTGGTTTACAATGTAACCCTTCAGGAACCCATGATTGTTGAAGCCAAGGATTTCTAAACTAACCACACTTTATTTTTACATAAGAGAAATACATATCCAAGCAAAATAAGAAACACCTGTATGCCAGTCCCTGCATCAGTTTTCTAACCTCTCTTGAGCATTTTTGGGATTCCATCAGTGTCCTTTCAGAGTGCCAGGTTTCCTCTCCTGAACTTCTCTTTTCCAGATCAGCATTCCCTGATCATGAAGTCTTCTTTTTGACTCCTATGGCTAGCATCCTTCAGCTTTGGTTGGGCCAGTAGTCAAAAGGTTCCTGTTGCCAAAGAACCGTGCCCCTTCAGTCCTCTCCAAGAACTTATTAACCTCTCAGGATTTTGAAGGCCTGTGCCAAAACATCTCTTTGTTTCCCTTTTGGGAATTTTTCACTCTCTTCCCATCTAGAGATCTGAAGGGATCTGATTTACCTAGGTTGCAGCTAGCCCATGTTCTGCTAGAGCAAGGTGTATTCATTTGTTGATGGTCCTTAACAACTGTCCCATTTAGAGGCAGACACATAATTGCCACTCTCTTCTCCTTACCATGTATAGTGTAATGGAAATATACAATAATGACAGCCATTAGGCATAAATATACTTAGTTCAGAATATCGGAGTGCATACGTTGTATCTAGGCAGGTCCCCCAAATCATCATTTCTTAGGATTTCTTTAGGCGTATAAACACATCTGTTAGAATTAGTAATTAACTGTGGGTCCAGTCATAGCATAGTTAAAGTTACAAGAGAGTGTAAACGTTACCCTGAAGAAACAATGTGTGTAAGATACAAGTGATAAAAGGAAAAATTTTGCCCTTTCAATGCTGCTGCAAAGCAAACACATGGGCATGAGTTCAGTAAAATGAAGAACTTCCCACAAAGGTTATTAGAGAGAGAAGGTGGGTAAGATATCTTTTATTTGACCAACTTCTCTTCTTCGCCTCTGTGTAGCTCGAAAGCTTGTCTCTCTCACCAAAAGAAGTTGGTCCAAGAGATTACCTCACCCACCTTGTCAGACCCAGGATATTAGAGACGCATGGCTGCCACAGTACTGCATACCACAAAGGTTATGATCTCAGAGTTTGGGAAAGTCAATGGGAGTCCTTCCATTGATTTCAGTTGGCTTTGGATCAGGTCTGAAGGGCAGATATTAGCAGGCTGCTAAGAAATGCAAACCCAAGCGACCAACAAAGTCATAGAATGGAGGCTTCATGAAGCAGACAAGCGTAGTTGTGATATGTGGAAGGATTGGTTGGAGGGTTGGGAGGCAGAGAGTGAGTTATGACACTGACACACCCTTCCTACTATTCTGAGCTTTCTCTGGCTGTGATTAAATAGAGCACACTTGACAGCTGCACTCTCACAGCATGCCACCGTGACTATACTGTTGTTTTGGGATTGCATTAACACTCTGGCTACTGGCTGTGTGTGACTCAGCCACCCATTTTAGCTGTAATGGGACTTCTGAGCCAGCACCCTGCACTGACATCTCATGTCAGGTCACTAATGCTAGCAGGATCAGCTAGGTTCAGCAATAGTTGTGTTCGTTGATCTAACCAAAGATGTGGGTCATGGTTGCCTCTAATGTTCTATATAAGATGTTCAGTGTGTATGTAACAAACATAAGGGCAGCATTATGGCTGCATGAGGAATGGCTGTCTGGTTTTTTGGGTTTTTTTTTTTTTTAGTTTTTCAAGCTCTCATGTACTATTGTATGGGTTCTTAGTCTGATTATTAGTGTACATCTGTGTTGCAAACAGCCACCGTTTTGCAGTGTGTCTCTGTGCTGGGTTCAAATGTTTTGTTGTGTTTCATATGTTTTGCTTTTACTAAGGCATACAAGTTATGTAACCGGGGACCAATTCACCTAGTCTCTGGCATTAGCTCAGACTTCAATTGGCCTAGGTTTCGGACATTATCTGAGGTCTTGTACCATGAAATGGATTTCATGACACGCTGATAGGACAGCAGTGTACAGATTTATCGCTGTCATTTCTTACTGCTGCTGGCTTTGGCCTCTAAACAGTATCTTTTCAAAAGTCTGGTTTCTCCTTGGTGCCAACCATTTCCCCATTGGGCAATACCTTCAATATTCAGAGTATATGTCATTCAGGCAGATTTCCTTTGCATATGCTTTCTATATTCATGTAAGCCCTAGTATGCTTATACATAACCCTGCACTTCAGATTTCTATTAGGTTGGCTCTATTTCCTTTTACTATTAATTTAAACTGTAACTAATGGGGCTGCATATCCCAAGCTATGATGTAGCATTATCCTGAGACAAAAGATATATACATATATTTTCCCAATGTGAATATATAAATATTCACTTAATTAAGATGAAGGATGTAAAAATAGTTGTATGTAATTTAATTCTTTTAAAAATACATTTTCTAGTTGCATGATGCTGTTTGATTTATGACTTAAGGCAAGAAATGTAGTAATTTAATTCACCTTTTTTTTGTTCATTCATTATATCATTGCAATTCATTAGTGAGCACACAGATGAAATATAAGGAACAATATGCATCAGCTGGAGTAATTTTAACTCTCTTCTTTGGTGAAACAGTAAGCAAAGGACATAACTTTCTAATTCTTCATTGGCAGATAATCATGTTTATTTTCCAAGAACACAGTTTAATTTTAAATAGGAAAAGTTTTTTTCCTCTACATATATTATATATTTTTCAAGTTTGGGCATCACATTTATATAAGTTTGAAACAATGTTGTCTGGTGGTTGGGATAGAGAATGGAGTCAGAACCCCTGGGTTCCATTTTCATGTTTTTCAGTGACTCACTGAGAGAGTTTGGGGAAGTCATATAAGCTGGCAAAGTTTAACCTGCTGGAAAATGAGTGTAGCTATACTTACCTAATGGCCCTCATTATTGTGTTGTCAGACTTCAAATATAAATAGTCATTATTTCTTCTGTTCATAAAGATTTAAGGATGAATTAGTTTGGGTATCTGGCTAGGGGAGGTCTCCAAAAGCTGGGTTTAGGTGACTTTACTCAGTGATAGGCATAATGCCATATTTCTCACTCTTAATCTGTATTATGTTAGCATTTAGAGGCCCCAAATGAGATCAAGACCCTATTGCTAAACATTGTACAAGCACAGAATAAGAAAGAATCTGTATGATAGACATGAACAAAGCTACTTTGAAATCAATAGGACAGCAAAGTAGCTACCACCATTTTTTATTTCTTAACATATTATTTTATATTCCAATTTCTTACATGTTTTCATTTCCCCAAGTTCTAGTCACAGTTGGGTGAGATTGCAGCTCTGATGCCTCTGGCTGGCAGGGCAGATGAATGACTCCCTCCAGAGTCCCTGACAATGAGATAAACAGAGTACAGTGCAGTCAACATTCAAGCCCCGAGAGTCAGTGTGTCAGTACTGTGATGGCCTGCAGTGGCCGGAGAATTGGGAACATTTACTCCTTTTTGAACTAGGGTCACTTGACTGGCAGTTCTCTTAGCCTCTGAGGTGCCCCAGAGTTGGCTGGGGCCTTCTTTCAGAAACATGACACCATTTAACAATTGTCAGCAGAAATTACAAAATATGTATCCCCAATCACACTTTTGTGAAAGTAAACTACTTTTGGCTTCTTGTCTGGACTCTTCTGTTTTCTGGTCATATCACAGTTGGACAAGTGGCTTAGTCAGTGATTCAGTCTGTTGCAGGATAAAGCATATGGTTATATTTAAGGTCAGTGCATTCATTTACAAGACATATCACACAGCTGTGGCGCGCTGCTAATTCTTAAAATATGGCTTGACTCTTAATCTTGACTCCCTGGCAGCCTGTGAGAACAGATAGCATGTGAGTTAGCCCACCTATCCTATCATATCAGGAGGCTGAATTACAGAAACAGAACTCTGCACATTTTAATGGGATGTGAGTGGTTGCCACTAGTAACTTAATACAGTAGCAAACGTAAAATATCCAGGTGAAAAGGATCAGATCCTCAGTCATGGTTTCTGATTCCAGCTCTGATGATGTAATGATTAAGGCCACATTTTTTTGTGTGTGTCATGGATTCCATTTATTTATTAATATAGAAAATATCTACAACTTTTGACACATTTTTGTGAGTATCATCGGATGTGGTGATAACAGCTGAACGAATTTAATTGAGAACCTTGATAGCTGCCAAGTTAGCACCAGTACTGAATGAGAGACTAAAAGAGAATATATTAACATTTATTTAGCGCTAGTGGCTACTCAGGGATTCTGTGGTTTCCCTGGCATTTAGGGTGGGGGAAGCCATGGAGCTCACATATAGAGCTTCAGGAGTCTGAGGCTCCATGAGGCTAGACCCTGGATCTGCTGGTCACTGAGCAACTGCCACATCCAGGCCACCACCTGATGGTTCTGGCAGAGCAGCAACTGATGGGCTTGTAAGCCTTGTGGGGCCTTGAGACCCCGATTGGCAATGGTCCCAAAGTCTCTACGTAAGCCTGGAGAGAACACCAGGAAGTTGTTTGTGCAGGTAGGTGGACCCCAGCTAGCTGCTGTGATAAGTCCTGCTTCTTTACCTTGCTTTGGGTCCTGGTTTCTGATTCAGCTCTGACCCTCAGCCCTGGTTTCTGATTCTAGCTCTGATATTTGGCTCTGGCCACTAGGCATGACTGCCCATGTCTCAGATATGACGAGATATCTTTGTAGTGCTGCCTTTGAAAACAATGAAGATGCAAAGGAGGGCTAAAAAAGTGGTGGTAACAGTGACTATCTTCAACCCAGCTGTGGAGCGGATTTGGTAGGCAGGGGACAAGTGTTTAAAATGGTTCTAAACTATTATTCTGTCTTCTCAAATTATTTAAAATGTTTTCATTTCAAAATAATGGGGATTTAGTGTTCCAGCAATCTCCAGCTTGAGGCCATCAGCAATTTGGAGTAGCCCTAAAGATACTCTAACAGCTTTTCTGCATTACAGTTTTAGTCCTTGGTGTAGTTCCACTGGTGCAAAAGTGAAAATGTGCTATACAAATGTTTAAAAAAAAAATGATTGGCACTGGTGCAGTTTGCTCCATGTGGTAAGCTGCTTTGGTGCAAGCCACTTTTTATGCTAGAGTAACTCTCTTATACTGTAGTAGGGGGTTTGCACCAGTAGGGATTTGCACCCACATAGCTATGGAGTGGCTAAAAATCCAAGATAGACAATCCTAAACTGGTCCCTAGCCTGGAATCCCAGGATCAGGGAAAGTCAAGACAAAATGACTCCACCTTTATCATCTTTCATTAGGATTCTATACTTAGCTGAGCTTGGTCAGTCTCAAGGACTGGGTGCAATAATGTCATAACTTTTTCTTAAACTACATATGAAACACTGTTCTCAAAATACAGCAATTAATATTTTAACAAAAACTCAACTCTTATCTGCTCAATTAATTGATATTTCTCATTTAACAGTATCCCATAAAGGAAAATATTTAGATACTGAAAGCGAATGAATGAAAATGACTCACAAACAGCAATCCTTGGGTCAGCGTTAAGTTTGCTGTCTTGTAATGGAATATGTTTTTTTTACATTTGATAACATAATAGAAATTTTCAAAGCTGAATGTCTATAGGCTAACCAGGAGGCCTAATTTTCAAATATGTCAAGCACCTACCAGATTTCATTACAGCAAATCTTGGCCAACGTGTTTGTTCATGATGTGACCTGTATAAGATTTACACTGTTCTTAACTTGTCACGTCCTCGACGTTATGTGCTTGGGTTTACTAAATGATGTGCTTGGTAAGTATGTCATTGATCACTCATCAGTAGTAAATGGTATTTGAAATTAAGTTGTTTTGTTTTTGGAAAATATCTAGTCTGAGTTTTTTGGGATAAATGCGTTTATTTAAAATTAGTCACCAAAAGCAGCGTAAGGAAGTGAGGGTCACTTGAAAAAATGGAGTTAAACATAGAATAAATCCATGCTTGCATTTGGTCTAATGATCTTGAGGGACGCTAAGATATAGCCTAACTTCTGGTACCTTGCAGATTTGTAACTAACTACTATTTGTTTGTTTATTGGAGTGTTTGTTGAATAAATTTAAAAAAACTTTGGAGAAAAGAAAGTTTATGCCTTGATTATTTCTTTGGAATTCTAAAACAGACTCCAGAGGCTCAATTGGCTGCTTAATGACAATATCATCAAACCGTAGATATGTTTCCTGTTTGCCATAGGTAAAAACCTGCTATTTCCAGCTGAGCACATTTCTAATATAATTTTTGTACTCTTCATCCTTCAAATCAAGTAGTGATTAAATAATTGGAACAGTCTGAAATAAAGTGACTGGCAGTTTTCTTTTTCATTCCTGGCTAGCAAAAGTGGATATTATAGAAGAGAGAGTGTAGGATTTGTTAGACTGTGGGCCTTAGTCCCTGCTTCTGTAGTACTTTAGTAAAGATACTCCTGTGCTAAAGGGAGAACTTCTCTTATCAGTGTAGTTAATCCACCCTTCAAGCGGCGGTAGCTGTGTCAATGGAAGAAACTCTCCTGTTGATATAGTGCTGTCTATACTGGGGGTTAGGTTGGTATAATTATGTCACTCAGGGGTGTGGGTTTTTCACACCACTGAGCAACATAGTTATACCAATGGTTAGGTGTCCTGCCACCAAGTGCAATTCATGGGCCCAAATTAGGCACCCAGGCACAATGCATAGGGAGAATTAGGTGACTGAAAAGTATCAGGGGATAACCATGTTAGTCTGGATCTGTAAAAGCAGCAAAGAGTCCTGTGGCATCTTATAGACTAACAAACGTATTGGAGCATGAGCTTTCATGGGTGAATACCCACTTCGTTGGATGCAACGACTTGTGACTGAAAAGGGGATTCACAAAAGTCAGCAGCTAGAGTGGGGAGCAACCTAAATTATCTAGTAAGAAATGCTAAGGGGAGAGTGTGGCCTAAACCCCAGGCCACCCAGAAAAACATTTGGTGCCTTAGTTTGGGCTAGAGGGAAGCAGAGGGTGAAAGTAAGTCGGTCTGGTCTGGCAAGAGCCAGTACACAGTCAACCATACTGGCAGGGGGCAGCTTCCCAAGGTGAGGCTACCATGGGGCTCCAGTGGTGATTTAAAGGGCTCAGGGTAGTGGCGGTGGTTGGGAGCCCCAGGGCTCCAGCAGTGATTTAAAGGGCCCAGGTCTTCCAGCTGCCACTACCACAGCTGGAGCCCTGGGTGCTTTAAATCACCCTCCGTTTGCGGTCCCACCCCCCCTGCTTAGGACCCTGGCCTTGCGTACTGGTAAGTCCCTTAAGTTACTTTCACGCCTGGAGCGAGGTGACTCCCTTTGCCTGGGATTCACAGCTATGAACCAGCTGCTGGAGTTAGCCCTTTGCTATATTATATTATGTCTCCTGTTTAAGTGACATGTTCTGAAAGCATGTATTTCTAGTATTTATTGCATGCTCGGACCTATCAACATGTATATGTTCTATATCAAATACCTTGAGTGAAATCCTGGCTCTAATTAAGTTAGTGGGAGTTTTGTCATTAACACCAGTGGAGTCAGAATTTCACCCATTGAATTACAGCCTGATGTCTCAATTCTTGGTCTTTAGGAATCAATGTCTACCTGTTGCAATAAGGCACTAAGAGTTGGGGAAACTGCATTCTCTTCCTATCTCTGCTACTAACTAGCTTGAAGAGACTTAACAAGCATTTAACTCTCTGGTGTCTTAGTATCGGCAGCTGTAAAATGGGGCTTAAAAATGCTTAATGTATGAATACTTGTGATTCCCTCTGGTATTATCTGGACCGATGATCTGCTAGGTCACTCCAATCCTTGACTCTGGGAGCCAGCCTTACCCTGCTCTGCTGTGAGAACCCCCACTCCTGGGCTGTTCACACCCTCTAGCATGTAATCTGCTCCTTGGATTGTGCAACAGAATGATTATCGAATATCTCCAGTCCCAGACATAACTATAGGAACCTTGGTCTTGCAGTATCCAGTTATGCCTGATATGATTGATATGTACCAAGCTTGTTATCCCAAGAGGAGTCTCTGACACACTTCAAACCAAACACACTGCTTCAAGTAGAATAAACAAATTTATTAACTACAAAGTGATTGTAAGTCAAAGCACAACAAGTCAGATTTGGTCAAATGAAATAAAAGCAAAATGCATTCTAAGCTGATCTAAAAACTTCCAATGCCCTTACAAACTTAGATGCTTCTCACTACAGGTTGGCTGGTGGCTGCCCTTCAGCCAGGCTCTCCCCTTTGATCAGTGCATGGTGATGATGTCTGCAGATGGGGGTGAAAGGGAGAGGAAGAGCATGGCAAACGTCTCTCTCTTTTATTATGTTCTTTCTTCCCTCTTGGCTTTGACCCCACTTCAGAGTCAGGTGAGCATTACCTCATCTCAGTCCCAAACTGACCAAAGGAAAGGGGGTGACTCACTCGAGAGTCCAACAGATCCTTTGTTGTTGCCTAGGCCAGTGTCCTTTTTTCCTGTGAGGCTTGGCTGGGTTTGTCCCATACATGCCCTGATGAAGTGTGAACTGCCCCTCTGCTCTTGGAGAGTTTTTGCCTGGGCTTGTTTTAAGCCATTAGGACACATTTTCAGCCTCACAACTATAGACATTAAATTACAACCTATAACATTACTATAACAACAATTACTATAACATCACTATAACAACAATGCTTAGTGCATCATGAGACTTCCAAAGACACCCAACATGACAAACTTTGCATTAGATACCACACAATCATATTATAAGGATGAATATGGGGGTGTAGGGTATTTCCCCGAGGTACAGAGCATCACAATACTTAGCCAAGCATACAAGTGCTTTGTAAAGCCTTTAGGAAAGGGGCTAGCCTCCACAGAATAGATGATAGTAGTGCTACCTAATGTTGGCATAAAAACTAAATGCACGCGCCCCCCACACACTAAAATCAATATTCACCATTTCTTCTGTTTATCAGGATTCTAATATTCTATTTCCATACAGTTACTCATCCTTCATCTGTTTATCCTACCATTTATTTTTCTGTGGATGTATGTTCAATGATGTATTTTATCCTTATTAAATAAATATTAAATAATTGAGGATATTTTTATATATACAGTCTCCTGTAAATCTTGATAAACTGCTGCAAGCATCAAACTTAGAACAAAAAGAATATATAAAAGAATAAAAATATTTTTTTCTTAAAATGCAAAAACATTTTCAAAAATTGGGGTTCATGCAATTTAATATGGAGATTGAGAGGGAGGGTTGTAGTAATTGGCCCAGCAGTGGTGGTTCTAAAAACTTTATTTTTAAACTAAGACATTGAATGTTTGGATTTTTATACCTGAGAAGGAAGGAATAAAAGAGTCCAGAGGGTCCTGAGGTCCACTGCATGTGGTCCATCACAGTAAAAGCACAATCCTTCCATATGTCTATTTTTTCTTTCAAACTGCACATAGCACTTTCATTTTTCCATTCTAATTGTCATTTCATTTAATCTTTATTCCATTCCATAAGTAGGGGCACTGCAGCAGATCGAGGGACGTGATTGTTCCCATCTATTCGACATTGGTGAGGCCTCATCTGGAGTACTGTGTCCAGTTTTGGGCCCCACACTACAAGAAGGATGTGGAAAAATTGGAAAGAGTCCAGTGGAGGGCAACAAAAATGATTAGGGGGCTGGAACACATGACTCATGAGGAGAGGCTGAGGGAGGAGAGGCATGAGGAGAGGCTGAGGGAACTGGGCAGAATGAGGAGGGATTTGATAGCTACTTTCAACTGCCTGAAAAGGAGTTCCAAAAAAGATGGATCTAGACTGTTCGCAGTTGTACCAGATGACAGAACAAGGAGTAATGGTCTCAAGTTGCAGTGGGAGAGGTTTAGGTTGGATAGTCAGAAAAATTTTTTCACAAGGAGGGTAGTGAGGCCAGGAGCAGCGCCAGGGTTTCTGATGCCCTAGGCGGATGGCTGTTTCGCTGCCCCCCGCAGCTCCAGTGGAGCTGCCACAGTCGTGCTGGCGGGCGGTCCACTGGTCTAAAGGCTCTAGTGGACCTGCCGCAGGCATGACTGCGGTAGGTCTGCCGGAGCCTTTAGACCAGCGCACCGTCCGCCGGCGAGACTGCGGCAGCTCCACTGGAGCCGCCACAGCAGTGGACCATCCACTGGCATCACTGCGGTAGGTCCCCTGGAGCCATGTGCCGCCCCCCCCGCCCCCTGGCAAAATGCCACCCCTCAAAAATTCTGGCGCCCTAGGCCATTGCTTAGGTCGCCTAAATGGTAGCGCCGGCCCTGTGTAAGGCACTGGAATGGATTACCTAGGGAGATGGTGGAATCTCCTTCCTTAGAAATTTTTAAGGTCAGGCTTGACAAAGCCCTGGCTGGGATGATTTAGTTGGGAACTGGTCCTGCTTTGAGCAGGGGGTTGGATTAGATGACCTCCTGAGGTCCCTTCCAACCCTGATATTCTATGATCTATACTTCATCAACTCTTTATAAAATTGGACTTCAAGCTTTCCCAGATTTGTACTTTTAGATCTGGCACATGGTATATACAGGGGATAAATTAACTGAAATAGTAATAGCTGAAAATTGTCTGAACTGCCTGTTTGCCTAGAGACTAGGAAAGACAGAGTTGCAGTTGCTAAAAGCATTAAGGGCTCTCACCGTTACCACTTTAGCAATTTGCACCTTAGACAAATGATTTGCAGCACTCAGATTGAATCATGAAAGAATGGTGACCTCAGACGTGTTCATGCCATTTTGGTGCTGCATTTATCTTTTGGATGAGCAGATTTTAGTTGTGGAGTGTTAAAATCTATTCTGTGTAAAGGAATTGTAAAAACTTACTTCTCAGAATGGGGACAGTTTCAATTTCAAGTATGTCCAACTCCTTTTTTAAATTAATGACTAAATTTAATTGAAAGAAATGACACACTTAATAGCTTAACTAGAAACACTCATAATATTATTACTTTCTAGAATCTAGTGCTGTAATGAAGTAGCCTTAAATAACCTTGAGTGGATGGACTGGGAATCTTGTTCCTTTTAATAGCTGAATAGTAATAGCCTAACTTTAGCTGGTTGGCAGCACATACTGCAGTCTGTCTGAACACTGCAAAGGAAAACTTTTTGCATTAAGAGTGAGGTGATCTCATGGATAGCTAACCCCTGCTGTTTGATACTTTTGACATGTAACTGGCAGAAAGGTTTCAGTCATGGAAAACCTATCAGGATCAGTACTCAAACTGGGAGGAAAAATGAAAATATGATCTAATTGTTGCTCAGCTGTTAACTCTTTCTCTCCTCCTGCCCTTCCATCTCCCTAAGAAGGAAGTAGTAAGAAGCATGGGCACTTACCTGGACCACATTCTAATCTGAACTCCCACAATGGGCAGAACTTTGTGCAATCTTAATACTTTAAAAGCCTTTCATCTTGTACCAGGAGCCAAATCCTGCAGTTCTCACTTCAGCAAAACTCCCGTTGATATTCAGGATTTAGTTCTTCTCTTACTTCCACCTGTGTAATTCTGGACCTTTGTTTAGAGTTACTCCTGGCTCACCTTGAGGTTAGACCAGAATCAGGATGTGGGAAAGAATGTGGGTGAACTTCAGAGATAATTTAAAATATAGTGAATATATAAAATATTTGAAGCATGGAAAAACTCCTACCCAACTCATGGAATTCCAGATTTGTGGAGATTACCCAAACGTAACTGGATCCTTTGTGGCATAAACTGAACATTTCTTGCCATTGTTACAAGTATATTGGTCTCAATACATTGTTATGGTTTCTTTCAAAATCCCCTATTTCATTAAAAGTTAAAATAAAAGGGGCCTCCATTCTTGGTGGCCTGTTCCTTCATATTGTCCTTTTCTGCTGAGATCCTGCTATGATTGAGGCCTTGAGAGATGAAGGAATTCAGAGAAAAGAGTAGCCATTTCTAGTAAAGTGACAAAGAAACCTAACATGAGCCACTCTCTGAACTCTTTGCTGAGTTTACAAATATGTATATATTCTTTAGTTACCAAGATCTTAGAAAGGATAACAAAAATTCTTTTAGATGGTTCTCTACTCTTATACCATTTTTCCCCCTGTATAACTCATGGATTTCAATGGAGTTACACTGGTGTAAAACTGGTATAATGCAGTGGAGAATCATACCCTTACTCACTATTCACTCAGTATTTGGTAACTATATACAGTTATTTCAGGCATTATAATCATGCTATTGTGCACATCTTCTTTCTTCGAGGACATTTGCCCTTTCCCTTCAAGATGGTGGCCATTGCAGCTCATTTGACTGAGAGGCTAAAAGGCAGTCTCCACTAAATCTGCCATTATCTCTGCTGTGTACTAGGGGGCTAGGAAATATGGCTGAAGGAGGATTGAGGAGGGTGACAAATACCCTTCTCTTAGAGAGTACTCATAGCCTTGCACTAAGGAAGATGAGGAGGAAAGATGATCTCATTTTTTAAACCTTCCGTGCAGCTGTCCAGTGAGCTGCCTCAGTGTCATTCTCCACCTCAGGGGGTGCTGAGAGTCCCTGTGGCAGGGTTTGATTTTCTGGTGATATTTGCCACAGTCATGGCACTGCAGTAGGTTTCTCACAACAGGGGTAATTGCCTACATTTTTAAAAGCTTCACCCTTTGTCTTTCACTCTCACATCCACCCACAGTAGCTTCATCTTCTTGTCTTCTTCCCCAATGTTTATTTTTTGTTTGTTTGCACATCTTTTTCCGTACTTCATGACTCATTTTTTCCTTGCAGCTCCTGTACAATAAATAGCTTTGTGACACATGGGCACCCAGCGCAAATCATTGTGGAAATTCAGGGGGAAGACTTGGCGCTTGGTAAAGGGATGCTGAGCTGCCAACTCTCCTTTCAGAACTTCTGTAAGCTCCGCCAACTAATGGTGGCGCATTGAGAGCTGCTTTGTGTGAATCTCACAACCATTTGTTCTGTGGTGTTACAGATGTGAGTGACTTACTCGGTGGGATGTATGTACATAACATACAAAATATGCACATTATGTTAAAAGTCATGCTGTGGAGGGACTTATCTTTGATTTGGAAGAGAATCGGTTCACCTCAGAATCTTGATACGAATAAACAACCATGCCCCTCAATTCTCATGTGTATTCTTACATAATACCCTTTGTTTCCAGTGGATGCAGCTGCAATTTCTCAGCAGCAGCCTTAAAAACTGCTATACTGAGACTGGCGAATGTCCGCCCACAGGCCCTGATTCAGCATAGCACTAAAGCCAATATTAAGTCCACCTCTATTAAATGCTAATGAAGCATTTAATAATGTGCTAAAGCGCTTTGTTGAATGAGGGCCATAGAGTCTAATCTTGTGGTTCTTATTTAAGGAAGCCATTGGGATTCTTACTTGAGGGAGGACAGGAGCTTAGAGCCCAGGAGGATAGAGTATAAGGCCCTCTCTCTGCATATGCTTAAGGTCTTGTGTGGTCACACTGACTTCAATAGAACTCCTCATAACGTGTGAATTAAGATGTGCCTAAGTCTTTACAAGATCCAGAACCTAAGTAAGGTAGCACAATTGTAACTGTGCCTGTTACGTAGCACCAGCTAGCACAGTGATATTTTCCCATTTTTCAGTGTCTCCTCCTGGTGTCACTGGATAGACAATATACATGTCAGTCTCACTGTATGGGAAATTGTGTAGTTAAAAAAAGGATAATAATCTATTAATAGGATCTGCATAAAAAATATGCTGCAAAGCTAAGTAGTGGGTGTGGATAATAGTGCCTTATGTGCCTGCTGACTGTGCTACAAAGAAGCATCCCTGCAAAGTAGGAAAGAAAACCCTGACATTTGTGTGTGATTATGCGCTTTCTCCCTTGCATCAACATTCTTCTTTCATCTCATGCCAGATTAACTGGCTGTCAACAACTGTGACTTTCTCTGTGTTTTAGATAGGAAAAATTAAAATAAAGCCAAAGCAAGCCAGCATTTTGAAGCGTGAGTCATTAAAATGTTAGATGAGTCCTGTGTAATTCTTTCATGATCCCTAAACCAACCGTCCATCCCCCATTTTCTTTTTTATGATATGAACAGCTCTCTTTCTGTGTGCTTCTGAGGGGCAACTAGTTCCAAAATATGGGGCACATGGATCTATGAGATGGAGATTTATTTTAATTTCTGAAGACCAGTGTCAGCGGGCTCCAGAATGAATGCTTAACAATGAGCATTGACACTCCTGCGCGAAATCTTTAAGGCTGTCTACACTTGGAGCTAGGGATGTGATTCCCAGCTTGCATAGACGCACTCACGCTAGCTGTCCTTGATCTAGCACTCTAAAAACAGAAGTGCAGCTTCAGAAGCACTGGCAGCAACAAGCAG
The DNA here is from genome assembly GCF_003597395.2 of Chelonoidis abingdonii. Lineage (NCBI taxonomy): Eukaryota > Metazoa > Chordata > Testudines > Testudinidae > Chelonoidis > Chelonoidis abingdonii. Next base: position 72,835,272 of record NC_133776.1, read on the forward strand.
TAGCACAGGCTAGCCAACTCGAGTGCAAACCTGTCTGGACCCCATGCGTAGGTAGTTGAAGCAAGTAGCCTGTTCTGTCCAGTCACTTCTGTTTTTAGTGTGCTAACTCAATGAGTAATAGTGTGAATACATCTACACAAGATGGGAATCATACTCTAGCTCCAGGGAGGGTGTGCACAAGGTGAGGGCAAGCAGGAGCGTGCTCTCCCCAATAATTGGCAGGGACACAGAACTGCTCCAGCCCCAACGCTGTGGCAGGGAGAGTGAGCTCCTCCAAAAGCCTAAATTTTTTATTCCTGTGAACATCCCTGACTTTAAGCATAGACGTATAGCCTTTTGGTAGAAGAACACTCTGCTGAATGCTCATTTGGACTGGATAAAATTTGTGGCAATTTCCTTTGACTCCTGAACTTTCAGTATAAGTTAGTGATTGGTTAATGTCAGTGCTTTGGATATTAGCGAATTACTATCACAGGAGAATTGTAATGCCATATCTTGCTGTGCAACATCCTAACATGTCTCAGATTCTTGCTAGTCACAGAGCCCCTTGTCCTGAGACCCTCTTAGGAGGCACTGTACTAGGAGGATGAGCTAAATGTGGCCTTCGAGAAAACATAAAGTAACCTGATTAACGAAAGGAGAGCAGAGCCTATGGTTGGCAACTTTAATTAGATGTAGAATCAAAGGAATTGGTTTTGGAAGGATTTTTAATATTTATGAAGATGTTGGTACTATAACTGTAGTGCCTAAGAATCTGTGGCAAATGTGACCAGGAAGAATAGTGAATATTTACAGGGTTCTTGCCCTATAAATATTGATCCCAGATTCCTATAAGGAAAGAGTAGTACCTGAATTCTGCTTTCTATAGAATGGCCATTTAACAGAGGCCGGTCCCTTTACAAAATCAGATGAAGGTGGGAGGAGTTAACTATATCTTAACCCCTTTTATCCTTGTCCAAAGACAGAATTGGCATATTCTGAAGCAAAGCCTCCTATTTCTCCCCGCCTGCTTATTGACTTTGCATTTGGAAGAAAGGCAGATTTTTCTATTCTAGTCTCCTTGCCAATAAAAGCTGTAAGGATTTGTGCTGGGACATGCCTGCAGCATATGTATCATGCAGGTTTAACAAATATATACTGTGAAAGCTCTCAGGATACCATGACTATAAGTCAGCTTGCTGCCCCCTGTCTTCAGTGAGAGGTAACCTCGCCTATGGTGGCTGGGTGTTAGCTCCCTAACACTACTAGTCTCTTAGCCATTCAAACACTCTTTCTGAGCTATGCCAGCCCTAGTAGGCTAATAAGAGATGCATCCCAGCCCCTGAGTCCCCTGGAAGTGTTCCCCTGTGATGTGCAGCCCCTGACACTGGTACTCACAAAAATTTCAGATTCTGTGCTCCCAAAGGAACAGTGTACCCTAGATTACCAGTTTAATGGTTACAATACAAAACAAAATCATAAAATGTAAACTAGGGCCTATGCTCATTAATGTTAGGGCTTCCCCTCGCCCTCCCTTGGTTCTTATGACACAGATGGAAAGTAGAAGACGAGAGTCCGAAGTGCAGGCAATGCAACTTTTCTTGGGGTTAACAAGAAAGCGTATTCACAGCTCTGTACACCAGCAGAGCTTTTCCTCCTCCCTTCCCTTTAGCAGGCTTAATTATAGTTATAGTGCACACCCCTGATACCACCCCTTACAATTTATGGTCATGTTCTGTTTTAGAGGATCTTGAGTCTGGGGTCTTCAGAACCACTCTTTTGTACCGCATAGGAGGTGTAGGGAGTGAGGTTGTGTACTGGCCAAGGCCACCTTTTCTTTGGGTTTTTGTATTTCTTATACCGCTCCCTTTGCCCCTCCTAACTGGTTGCTTAACCTTGTCTTGAGATAGGCATCAAGGCAGTCGTATATTATGATTCCAACATATCCAGACACACTTTATCTCTATTTCTTATTTTTTCTCATTGTGCTATAAACTCCATCTGATTGTGGACAGATGCAGCATACAGTGTCTTTGTTCACACATGGTAGTAAGGATACAAGACAAATGAGTATATTTGGAAAAACCTCAAAATTGTGTATCAGGCAAATACACAGGCCTAAATACTATATTATCATCACTAACAATTAATAGCCACCTTTCTTATCTAATAGAGTAGGTCTTTCCCCTCCACACCACCCCCAGTTCAGTCTGTGGCCGAGCTGGCTGGTTTCACAGAAACCAGGATTCAAACTTTCATGAAAAACACCCCTGCTCCACAAGTTGTTTCCTCGGTGAATGGATACAGAGTACCTCTTCCCACTTTGTTCTATGCTGAAACAGTATTTTGCTTCTGTGCATAGACAGGGTGATCTGTTATAATGTTTCTTTTTTGTTTCCAAGTAGTTTTGATTGTTTACAGCAGTGGTCCCCAACCTTTTTGTGGCCAGTAGCACATTCATGTTTTCAGAAGAGTGTGGCGGGCGCCAACCATTTTTCAAGGCTTATTTTGTATTTGTACATTAAATAATATGAAAAACATCATATTTAATATTACATAATATATGAATCCATAAGATAAAAAGGGTAATTTTACATGTAAAAGGTATTAATTAAATTATTTGGCAATTACTCTTTCACCTTGCCATGTGAATTTGCTCTTTTTTATCTACCTGTAAGAAAAATTAAGGAGTTTTTACAAAATAAATATCATAAACAGTTTTCATCTTATTTATTTAAAAAAAGTAAAACATTGTTGAACTGCTGGTCCAAATATATTTATTATTCTTACTTTAACATATAATGAAGCCTGCAGCCCCAGAGTTCTCTGTCCCCTGCAGGCGCAGGGCCCCGGCTTCTCTCCGGCTTAAGCTGTGGCGCCGTTCCTGCCAGGGACCGAGAACACTGGCACCCATAGCCTGCAGCCCTGGAGTTCTCTGTCCCCGGCAGAGGCGGGGCTATGGCTCCTCTCCTGGAGAGCTGGAGAGCTCTCCTGGAGAGCTGGAGAGAAGCCATGGCCCGGTGCCTGCCGGGGACAGAGAACACCGGTGCCCACAGTCTGCAGTCCCGGAGAAGACGGAGAGAAGCCACAGCCCCGCGCCTGCCAGGGACAGAGAATGCTGGCGCCCGCAGCCTGCAGCCCTGGAATTCTCTATCCCTGGCAGGTTCGGGCCCAGGCTTCTCTCCCCTGCTGGGCACTAGGCAGGTACACATAAATGCCCCAGTGGGCGCCATGTTGGGGACAACTGGTTTACAGTTATCTCTGATGGTTTTCCATAGAAAGTCTTGGTATGGAGCAAGGCTAGATAATGTAGCTTTAGATAATATCACTGGCTTACCGAAAAGGGGTGGCAACTCCCTCCTGTGTGAATGGACCATCACTGAGACATGTCTCATGGAGACTAACTTTTACTCCAAGACCATAAAGCATGCTTTCAACAGTTACATTATTCCTTTAATATTACCCATACATACATCTCACAATGATTATGAGTCTGAATAAGTTAATAGCTTTCTGTAGATACCTGACATGTTAGTTTGGTGAAGTGAGTTTGTCAGCTCTGACATGAGAGTTGTTTGCACAGAAAAGGGGACCCTTTGCCAGGGGCTCTCTGTGTCACACATATGAACTGTATTAAACAGTAAATCAACATAACCTCACAGAGTAGGCCCCAAGCTCTAGTTGGGCAGGAGCCCTTCATCTTCCCTTGATAGCCCCAGGATGGAAAAAGTCTCCCCAAATAGGGAAAGGGGAATGCAAGCCCTGTCAAAGCTGTGGGTCAGACAGTACAGTGCTTACTGATTGAGTTCTTTCATCACAGTCTCTCAAGTGAAGGTTATTTACAGAGATTAGTCTCCTCATCTGGTGACACTTTAGTATAGGATCTGAGTGAACATTAAAACTATGCCCCATTTACTGTGCACAAGGATGCCTTTGACATAAAACGACATGTAGGCAGAACAATAGCTTAGAGTTATCAACCATTATTTTCCAGTGTTCATAAAATTTCATTTGGCCAACATTCAACTGGATAGCCTGGGAGCTTGCATGTGTTTAAGTATGCTAGACCAGTAGGTCAGTGAATCTGAGTGGTTTCTAATTTTACTTATCCCACTCCCTTTTTTTAATTAAATCTCTTTTAAGCTTAATTAGTTGTTTTGGCAAGTAAATGTAAAACATTGTGAGACAGCTGCAGTCACAGATCACACACACACAAAAAGAAAGAAAGAGGGAAAAAGAATAGTGAGGTAGAGACAGCACAAACAGCAGTGAGCCTTGTTTTTCAGGAACTGCTCAGTTAAAGCAATTGATTGCAAACTTCTTGGAGCAGAAAGGAGGCACATCTATGTTAAAATGTACTGATGGGGAGAGGGAATGTCTATCACTTTTTATTGTTGGCTACCCCTCTTCTGTTAGTCATAAACACTTTCATTCACAAGCAAGGGAAAACGTCAATATTTTCTTTTTGTACTGAAAAAACTTCACATATAGAGACATGATTTTCACACCAGTCAGGCATTTGGTGTCAACCTTCCTTTATGCTTAAGATATCAGAATATGTTTGAAGTTGATTGGCTGGTGTGCAAAATTTAATTCACCCCTCCACACACCCCAAAAGAAGAATAGTTTAAACCTACAGCAGCATAGCTAGACTATGGCCTGTGGGTCCTGGCCTAGATTTTTTTACTCTACAGGGCATGAAATATATTGCTGTATGTGATGCAAAATGAGTATGTGATTAGAAATTATATTTAAAATGCACAATTCTGGTACTGTGGCTTGGTAAAGGGAGTTAACCTCTGGCTTGCAAATGGACATAATTCATCACTGTAGTGAGTAAAGAACTGACATCTTGTAAAAGGAAGTTATTCTTGTTCTTCAAAATATACTCTGGCTCTTTTTTGCTCATTAGTTTCTAGATTTGTTCCGCTGATAGATACTTCCCTAATAAATGTGGGACAGCTGTATCTTCAGTGGGCTTCATTCTTCATTGCCTTGCACCTGCGGGGTGTGTGTGTGTAAGTAAAAGTTATATATAATAACCCCCCACCCTTCTATTTGGTAGTGTTTCACATCCACCTTGAACTGGTGTAAATGACTCGAGGAGGTGCAGAAGAAGTGGAGACTCAAGACCCATGTGCCTATTTATCACATGGCTGTTGATGAAACCATTCCAGGCAAAGACCTGATCCCTTCTCTGTGACACCAGTTTGACACTTGTGATTCCAATAGACTTACACTTCCTGGTGAATGAGGGTGCCACACTTTTTCCTTTCAGTAATTTTTCTAGCTGGGTTCAATCACTGTCTCTATTGCAATTTTCACTTCATATGAAGTCCATGTGCCTAGGTCATGAAATGTACAAACTATTAAGGAGCAGAGACTGATGAGCTCAACTTCTGAATTTTAGAACCTCCCTCATCTCTATGACCTGCTTTCCAAAATGGGAGACATGTTATCCATTCTTTTACACAGGGTTAGGAATGCAAGTTGTTCCCTCCTCCCTTGATCTATTTCTTTTCTCGAGTTTGTGAGTTTTGATGAGTCATATAAATTGATACTGAATGCTTGCCATTTCCCACCTTTAAATTGATACAAACATTTGAAAGTGTGGGAGTACGAATCCACTGTGCTGGCAGAGTAATAACTGCAGCTGTCATGCAACAAGTGACTAGGCACACAATAACACCTGATATTTACTAATTCAAATGATAGAATGGCCTATAGCCACCTGTCTATGTGCATCAGCCATAGTTGAAAATATAAGTATTAAAAAGAAAATGTAAAAAGTAGGCTCCTGACCCTATTAAAATAAGAAGGGAAACACATACACACCCTATTCACACTGCTGAAAAAATAGGGTAGATAGATGAATGCTGCAAGGGCTACTAATGGCCAACAAACTTAGGCTCTGTTGGACTTTAAAATGAAAGCTGAGCAGTTCGCATATTCACAGGATTCCAGGAGCTGAGACTTTAAGAAAAACACTAAATAATGTGACACTTTTAATAAAGTCATAGGAGTTGGCAACACTGTTAAATAACTATAACTATAAAATAAAGGAAGCTCAAAAGACAAAATATAGTAATCACCCCATCATGTTTTGAAACATAATGTTCTCTTCTGAATGGAAAATGGTTGCAACTAGAACTGTGGGAAACTTGTATAATGAAGCCTGAAATGAGAATTTAAAGAGAAAAGAAAAAACTCATATAGTTTCTTCTATTACCGGGTAACCCAGCACCGTTCTCTAAAGGGGTCACCAAAGTTCAATGAATTTCTCAACAAGCCTTGAGTAGGTCTGAAACCAGGCCAAGTTTTGCCTATATTGTGTGGAGTTTGTTTTGGCCTATCCAAATCCTACCCTAGAGAACTCAGCAGCCCTTAAGAACATACCCTTACCTTTAGTAGTTTTCTAGGTGAGGAGGATAACCCACCTTGACTCTTACCAAATTCCCATATCTATAGTCTTCAGCTGGCACACGGACACTTGATTGCATCTGGCTCGCTTCCTCTTCTCTGATAGCTAGGGTGTGCTGATGGCAGACACCTTCTGCATCAAAAATACCCAGTGTGCATCTGCTAAGACAAGACCCACCCTTCGTTTCAACCCATAGGCATACTTCTATAGCAACAGGGCTAGAATGGCTCCTGCTATTGCTTGATTGGCTCTTTAGCTACACTTTAAACAAGAATATTGCATGTGTTAAAGAGGGACTTGTTTCATTCCCAGAGAATGAAGCTAAATGCAACTAACCTGAAAAAGTTGGATTTTATTAAACCCTTTGGACTGCTCTGTCCATGTGCCTGTGTTGCTTCCCACCTTATTTCACTCATTCCCTGTTCTGCTGGTGTCAGTCACTCCAGGGACTATGGGCCCTCTGACTCCAGTTCCACTGATCAAGATACAGGATTGAAATGATTATGGCAGGCTTTTAGATTAGTAGTTTCTAAGACTCCAGGTGAAATTCTATTGATGCAATCTGGGATTTTAAAAAGATCCTAACGAGGTTAGGCACCCAGCTCTCATTGAAATTAAGTGATAGCTGTGTGTTTGAAAATTCCAGCCATAGTAAGTAGGGTCCTACCAAATTCACAGTCCATTTTGGTCAATTTCACAGTCATGAAACTTAAAAAATCATAAATTTGATGATTTCAGCTATTTAAATATGAAATTTCAGTCTTGTAAGTGTAGGGGTCCTGACCCAAAAAGGAGTTGGGGGAGTGGGGTCCACAAGGTTATGGGGGGGGGGTAGTTGTGGTACAGCTGCCCTTACTTCTGTATTGTTGCTGATTGGTGCTGCCTTCAGGGCTATGCAGCTGGAGAGCAGTGCCTGCTGGCAGGTAGCCTAATTCTGAAGGCAAAGCTGCCACCAGCAGCAGTGCAGAAGTAAGGATGGCATGATATGGTATTGCCATCCTTACTTCTGCACTGCTGCCTACAGAGCTGGGCCCTCATCAGCAGCAGCTGCCACTCTCTCGCCCCCCAGCTCTGAAGGCAGCAATGCAGAAGCAAGTGGGGCATGGTATCATATTGCCACCTTTACTTCTGCACTGCTGCTGGCAGGGCACTGCCTTCAGAGCTGGGTGCCCAGTCAACAGCCGCCACTTTCCAGCAACCCAATTCTGAAGGCAGCACTGAAGTGAGAGTGGCAATACTGCGACACGCCTCCCCCCGTAACCTTGTGACCTCCCTACAACTTCCTTTTGAGAAACGCTGGTCTCCCCTGTAAAATCTATATAGTATTAGGGTAAAAGAACACAAAAGATCAGATTTCACGAGGGGAAGGGGGGGGGGGTGACCAGATTTCATGGTCCATGACATGTTTTTCAGCTGTGAATTTGGTAGAGCCCTAATAATAAGTAAATAGTAGAGTTAAATGTTGAGCTCTCAACAATTTACAATTACTTGAATTCTTCAAAGTTTTCAGTGGGAGCTCTGAACAGAATGGTCTGTCTGGAGTTACTGGAAATGTCTTTTAAATTTAAGTGTTTCAATCTGGCTTCATTTTAGAATGTCCAGAAATCTGTCCTCATTTGCAGATCAATAACTATCTTGCAAATATGAAACATGATTGCAGGAGCAGCCTGAAATTAGTGGAGTAGTTCATATTTTCTATACACTTCAGTTTTGAAATAAGGAAAGTTTAAAAACAAATTTCATATGGAGAGAGTTAAAGTGGCATGTACTTCAAATGTTTTATTAGCATTTAAATTTGGAAGTAAGTCAGGAAGACCTCTAACAGAAAGACCTGTTAATTGCTTTATAGTTTTAACATCAGAAAACTGAGAATTCTTCCAGTAATACAAGATCTAATATAGTTCTAAGACATGAAAGATGAGACATTGTAACCCATTCTTTAGTATGTTTATGTATCACCCTTTGTGCCTGATTCACAGGCAATATGAGTTTGCTACAGCTGCCAGTTAGAGGAATTAGAGACAGATTTCCAAAGGTAGTTTGGCATCTAAAGATGCAGCTAGGTGCCTAGAGGGATATTCAAAGGGGCCAGATACCAAACTCTCATTGGCCCAAATCAACAGGAGTTAGATGCCTATACTGCTTAGGGGCTTTTGAAAATCCCAGTAGATACCTATCTGCCTTTTTACGAGTCTGAATACTTCTACTATTCTGGCCCTTAATTCTTTAACCAAACTTATGGGGGCTTGTACTGTTACCTCTGATGATCCTGGGTTTACTCCATTATGACAACCGTATTATGGCGGTTGCACAGTCAAGAATCAGGAGCAGCTACTTTTTAAAAAAGATATAGTCTCTAACACATGATCAAATGTGATCCCTGAATGTGAAAAGAAAAAGGACATAAAGAGTTGACTCCTATTGATTTCAGTGAGGCCAGAATTTGACCACCCTTTCCCTTTGCCCTCTTTAATGGCTACCTTTGCATTTAAAGAGTTTATGGCTGCTGAAAACTAAGGGTGGGGAGCAGGGCCGGCGCTTGCATTTAGGCGACTTAGGCAGTCGCCTAGGGCGCCAGGATTATGGAGGGGGGGCGGCATTTTGCCGGGAGGGTGGCAGGCGGCTCCGGTTGACCTGCTGCAGTCGTGCCTGTGGAGGGTCCGCTGCTCCCGCGGCTCCAGTGGACCTCCCGCAGGCACCACTGCGGCAGCTCCACCGGAGCTGTGGACCACGGGACCTTCCGCAGGCACCACTGGAGACACGAGACCCGTGCGCGGGGCGGCAAAGTGGCCTGGTGCCTAGGGCGCCAGGAACTCTGGCGCTAGTCCTGGTGGGGAGGCACCTTAAGTCAGGTGAGCTAGATTGCTGCAAAGGAGAGCAGGTATTGCATCCTCTTTAAGGGTATGTCTACCCTGCAAGTGAAGTGGGATTGTAGCCTGGGTAGTTTTAATTTAGCTAGCACGGGTAACAGCAGTGGTGAAAATGTGGCACCATTGGTTTATACTCTGTTTAGCTGCCTGATTACAAGCCTTCCAGGGACATGCTCACGATATTACAATCACACTTTAACTTAGAGTATAGATATACCTACAGGTCCAGCAATGTCTGCTCTCCCAGTAGGTGCCTTAGATGTTGGGCGGCACTGGGGAAGGGAGGGAGGCGTAGCTACATGCTAGCCTCCTGTGGGGCTTTGCCTTAGGGGTCTGATAGAGCCCTTATGAAAAAATTTGAGAATAACATGCATGGAGGATTAAATTGTCTGAAACTAGCAAAACATATAAAGCATCTCCTTCAGTATTACAGGGATCTGAAATTCTTAACAGGCAATATTCATTGACAGGTTTAAGGCCTAGTATCTCATGATCCATCAGAAATGTAAGCAACACTTTTATACCAGTAAAAGCCAGGCATCCTTCCCTTTGCAATGATATAAGTCCTTTGTTCATAAACCACAGAGATCACAAGATAGTGGATGGTAAAATCATAACATTATGATGTACTGGAAAGCTATTGTAGACCCTTTTGGAGAGTATATTGAGTCAGATCCTTAGCTAGTATAAATTGGCATTATTCCATTGACTGTATTAAAGCTACTTCAATTTACACCAGCTGAAGATGTGGCCCATTAGCTATAATTTTCTTCTCTTTGGAGATTTTTACTGAAGGATTCAGTACTAAGGGAGTCTTATTTGATAGGGATGTGAAAAATGGTACCAATGGATGGGATTTTTCAAAAGCATTTCAGTGACTTAGGTGCGCAGGTCTCGTTCAAGTTAGTTAGGCACTGCTGAAAGCCCCAGCCCTTTAAAATAACAGTCAAAGCATTCGTAAATCCTTTTTTCCCCTGGAACACATATGGCAGACTACATTACAGTGTGTTGGGGATATCCCGAGACAGCTCTTCCATTCAGTTCCCCAACAATTCAGAATTTGGATGGCACTATATTTACTGGAGGGTTTTTTTGTGTTGGCTTGGATTTTGCTTCTAAAGCACACAGCTATTTGAAAAAGAAAATACAATTTATTGTGGCTTGGATTTTTTTAGCCTTTATTGGATTTTAAGTAAATAACTTGTTTATTTATGTATTTATTTACTTTTTACAGTATATACTGCATGTTTTATAAGATTATACACTTCTTTATCATTTACTTTTTACTTGTTATAAAACTTTCCATATTAATGTAATTACATATTATATTATATTTTGCAGCTTTTTTAGCTGTTTTATTACTGAAAAAGGGATTCAGGGTCTCAACCTACTATTTTGGTTTTGGCAGCCCTTTTAGTCCCTAATTTTATTTATTAATTTACGTTTAGCATTTATAACTTTTTTTTTTAAATTAAACATGTAGAAGCATTGAAACCCAAAGGATTAACTAACAGGTTAAGACCGCCTGGAGATGTTGGCTGCCACTTAAAGAATATTTGTGTCAGTTTTGAAATCTTGAATGAAAGACTTAGACAGATATTTAGTGAATTTTTTAAAAAAGCTCATTTATTTTACACATACATTTTACTTTCATTGTTTACATTGGTGGCTTTATGGAAGAAAAAAAAAAGATGGTTCCTTGCTGTGTGGTAAACAATTTATTATGAGAGGCAAAATAAATATTTTAAACTTACTTGGCTTAGTCTTGCCAGCTGAGCCTTTGAACTTTCTTGTCTTCTAACATGGTTTTATGATCCTGAAATTTTTCTCTTGTAAGTTGCAAGTTATGAACAGATAATACATTTAAGTCACTTACATTTTTAAACTGCAATTTTTGTTTGTATTTTTAAGGTTTGAATAAGTGCTTGACAGGCAAGATAACTTTTTTTGGCATGGGCTTTAATAATTGCTGTATTTTAGCAACATGCTGTTTTTACTCTTTTTATATATATATTTTAGCTATTTGAGGTTTTAGTAAGTTTACTGTTACTTAACTTTTTTTTTGAAAGGCAATTTTAGATGCTGTTTAATTTTTTTTTTAAACATAGTGGTACAATCTATTACTTTTTGTGTGCCTAAGTTACATTTTTATTAGTACGTTTGGAAGCAGTTAAACCATATGGAAATGTTTATGGGTTTTTTTAGTAATTTTAATTAAATAGTTTATAGTTAAACATTTTAAAGTAGATTTTTTATATAACTGCAGCAGGCAGCACAATAGATTATTTACAGACGTATTGATTGGAAAGAACCCATTCTCTTCAGAATGGCAATAAAGGCTTTTTTGTTTGGGGGAGGGGAGGCAACATAGTGATTGTAGTTGTCACCACTTGACCTTCCCTTTACATAACTGGTTTGATTGCTAAAGATTTCATCAGGCATAACTGTACCAAGTTACACTGCCATAACTGAGGTTTATTATTAAACCAAACATTCTTTGTTTTTTTTAACACTTTAACATCCTTTCTAGCACTTCTATTACTTCCATTACCTCTGACTATTTATCCCCCTCTGAGCTCTGCGGTGTTAATTTGTGCAAAAGTTTCCTTTAACTGTACTTATTTTAATTTACTCTTGTTTTTTAAGACACTTTTTAAGTCCTCACCAGCTACTAAATTTTGGTACCATAACTTGTCTATTTTATTTTCCAGAATAACACATTTTTAGCTGACTTTTCCTCAGATTCTCTCCAAGCTTATTTTTTATGTTTTTTGCACTTATTTCTTAACTTAGTACACTTTGCCTGCAAAGCGGTACTCACTAAATACTGTCCTTGAAGGATGGCTGCTTTCTGCTCTGGATTTATGTAAATATGTAACAGACATTGTCCCCACCCCCACCCCTGACCTTTCAGGATTTTTTCCATTTAATTTGTTTCCTCCTCTACAACTTTGCTTTGCTCTTTATGCTTTTAGCATTTATCCTCCAAGGTTGCACATTTTATTTGTAAAGTTTTAGCTACAAGAAACAATCCTTGTAAAACTGCTGCTTTAATTTGGGGTTTCTTTGCATTAGGATAAAAGAAAAAACATCCTAGACAATATTTTTAAATGGCTGCCAATGGGTCCTATTTTTTGAAAATTGCAGTGGCATTCAACAGACCTTCGTTGTGCTTTGCCAACAATTAATTAATGACATTTAATGGACCTTGGCTGTGCTTTGCCAAGCATTTTTAAAAATCTAATACCGCTTTTTGGAGTGCCTTTTTCATCTGGTTTCAGTCTCCCCACAATAGTTCTCTGGGGAGTCCACAGGTTCCATCTGTAGATTAAACCCATTTCTTGAACACAGTACTAACTTCCTTGTATTTAAACTCTACCAGTGTCATGTACCTTAATGTTAGATTGCAACTGTCACACTAAGGTGTGCATATATTACCTGCTCCAGAGGAGAGGATCCAAGTCATGGCACCATAGTATTGGGATTCCACCAAGACCTTTTCTACTTGGTTCCCCTGAATTCAGTCCAACTCCAGTCTTGTACCTCAGGTTCCTTTATTTGACATGCACCAAAGCTATGTTGAGTTGATCAGACTTAAGTGTAGTGGGTGGGTATAGGGCATACTATACATGCAGTTACACTGCAAACCTTTTCCTTTATATACACTTACATATTACATTGCACTTACTATACATTGCATTACACATTTTGGGATTAGCTTGTTTACTTTGTAGGAGCCAATCCCTACAGAGCGTGCTCTGTCTATACACAATTTATTCTTTACCTCATCTTTACATTTCTGACTTCATTTATCCTGTGTTATCTCATCCATTGTAAATAATTCCCTGGATGTTCCCCTTTATGTTAGCTAGTACGGACATTTAGTTTCCAGCCTGCTGATCCATTTACCTCTCTATCCTGTCACCCAAGAAATAAGACTTCACTCATGTCTGGTTACTCATCTCAAGCCAGATCTACATGCTATAGTACAAAGATTTGGTTGGTACTTGCTTGGAATGACCTGTCATAGCTTGCCCATGACTTTGGAATTTGAAAATAATATGAACATCTAAGCCTCATATTGGTAAATACTTGATGCCATACCACAGTGTTTGCATATGTTTAATTATACTTTGCAGTTCTTTCAGCGTCAACAGTAAGCTGTATCTACTATAGTTTGGGCTAATGAAAGACAATATAAAAATATCAAGACATTCAGCTACAGCTCCAACAATTGAATAATAATTTTGGAAACTAAGTAAGGTACATACAGAGATGATATGCTTATGCCAACAAAGATAAAATGCTATAGACATAAATAAAAGCCATTAGAGACCTTACAAATGTTGTTTGCAGATGTTTTAATTTCCCTATATAATCAATTTTTAAAATATTTCTTCCATATTTATCCCCATTACCATAATAAAGACATAGAGAAAATCTTTCTGAGTTGTCTTAAGCCGCCACAATGATGGACTGATGAGTGAGCAGAATGCAGCTATATTCCATTTTGCAGTTTCTCCCTCATTGAGAGCAAATTTTCTCTTTCCACTAAAGTGACAAAGCCTTTTGAAATCACTGTAATGTGATTTCAGCTGTGGTTTTCTTCCTGAGTCAAAATTATGGCATAGAAATGCAAGTCTATGAGAAAGAGACCTAGTTTTATTTTAAATGATTCTTATGTCTGGAAAAACATTGCAAGTAACCCTATTTCCACATTCTAGTTCTGCGTAAGTTTGGTGATAGCGAAATATCAATGTATTTTTCCTCCATCCACAATTCATTGTAATTGTCAGCTCTTTGGGATAGAGAGCTACAGACCGATTTAGAAAGGTATTTAGGTGCCTCAAAATGCAGATTGGTGCCCTATGGGGCTTACCAAAGGGTCTACGTGAGCTAGACACCTAACTCCCACAAAAGTCCATGGAACTTAGGCACCTAACTCAGATATTTTGAAAATCTCACATGGCGACTATCTTCAGGCACCTAAATACCTCTGTAAATCTGGCCACTTGCCTTTATGCATATCTGTTAGCCAGCTAGCACACATTTGATATGATATAGGTATTAACAATTGTCATAATAGTAACGATTAAGTACCTTGTCAAGAATATGTAGTAATAAAGACTCAATGGAGTATAGGAGGAAGGCTATTTCTGAGATTCTAGAATCATTAAATTGTCATGCATATGGAGATTTTAGGGCCCAATCCTGCAAGATACAGAGCTCCCTCTGCTGTTGTTGCCGTAGAGTGGATGGTGCTCCTAAAAGGCATGAAGCATCTCTCAGGATAAGACTCTAAAAACACCCATTTTAAAATTTGGATTAATCCTCAAGGAAACACTTTCATTTGCAAATTACATCTGAAGAAAAGATCTGAAAGTAACCAAAGATGTTTTGTTGACAGAATGGTTTGGATCACTTGACAGAATTATTTTATCAACAGAATCAAATTAGAGATTCAACCAAATTAATTTTGTTTTATATTTAAGTCGTGCCTGACAGGATATGTTCAAAGAAAGAGAAGAACACTCTGGGTAGGAAAATGTGTCAAGTAGAAGGTAGGAGAATGAAGTCTTTGCAACAAATTGTTCACTAAAGGGTAAGAAGTGAGTTTCCAATGTAGATAGCTTCATTAAAGGCGCTTTTTTGTTTTGATAAAATGATTTCCTCTTTTTATTAAGAAATGTTGACAGATCTGTCAACAGCAGAGATTCTTCACTATGCTATTAAGTCTCTATGCTTCATTTCATAATCAGAGCCAGCACTAGACATAAGCAGACTAAGCAATTGCTAAGGGCCCCATTCACTTTTTATTATGCGTTGTGTGTTGGGGGGGGACAAAAATATTCTTGTGTAGAGCCCCCAGTTGGCTAGCACCACCTCTGTTCATAGTGTTCATAGCTATAAGGGAAAAGTCTTGGGGGAAATGGGAAGGTAAAGGATGTTTTGATCACTTACCTTCAGTTGCAAGTTAAATTTCTTCAGTGTTTTCTTCTTCCTTTCTTATTAGATATTCAGAAAAGAGACAAAAAACTAAATGATGGCTTTTTGTAGACAAATACGTATTGAGTCAAATAACTAAAACCAATAAAGTTGATATTACCCAGCAAGTTAAAGTACTTTGGCAAGAATATGCACTTTGCCAGATAACTTAAATCACCCTCCCAATAACAAGAAGAGATTCATTGGCCAAATGATGTGGAGTTTGCATCCATAAAGAAACCCAATTAGTGTAAGAAACAATCTTTGTGAACATACAGGTCCTGATTATTAAATAAATTCTGTGGGGATTAAGCCAATGCCTGCAATGGAATTATGCCTGAGTTACACTTTGTCAGAGATGTCAGAATCAGGCTTATGGGCTTTTGTTTAAATGAGATTTCTAAGTAGTTTTGATTAGTAATTTAAGATTATTTTAGACTATTTTTAGAAGGAAGAATGAATCCTTAAAAGTGCTGATTTTAAGGAATTTCCTTTGCCTTCTAAATGCCCACTACCATCCCTGGCAGACTCCCCCTTTTCCCTAGACATGTGGACTGCTCACCTGGGTGTCCAAGATCCATGCAAGGAGAATGGGTTGGAGAATGGCTGTCCTCTCACCAGCCCCACTGAAATTACTCAGAAAAGCCAATGCTGATCCAGATAGATTAAATGCTAGCTAAGCCCCCCAGACCTTTTTCTGAGTAAGACATGGCCATAGCAAAAGCTAGAGATACTAAATGCAGTATCTTGGGATAGCACAATTCATTTGCCTACTGCTTATATAATGAATTACATCTGTTCTGTATTTTCTTTCCATGGAAGCAAATCAACAATTTGGCACTGTGGCATTGAAGTGTATCAATATTTTACAGTAGTATTTTACTGGCATTGCCTTTTATTTCTGAGGAATAAAATACAGAGTACTGTGATGGATGGTTACTGTCCATCAACTGCCTCTACAAAATTAATTTTCTGAACAAATGTTTCGCTCCACCAGTCCCAGAAATGAGCAGGTAGATTGCATCTGTGAGAACCAATTGGTGTCTTGATCATGGAGGATGTCGCAATAAGTCCATCCTGTCTACCACAGATCACTAAAGACAAGTCATCCTGGTGCAATATAGAGTGGTCAACGGTAGTTCCTAGGGAGGTTGGAATCCCGTGGCCTCACTAAATATTCATTAAAGATTGTGACATGTAGTGTCAGATTCTGACATCAGTTATACTTGTGTAAATGAATTCAGAACTGTGTGAGACTGGAAAATAGCAAAAACAAGAGTCCTGGGGAGAAGCTGTCGAGACAGGGCCAACATTTCTAACAAGGGAAGTGCAGAAAGGAAAGGTCCAAGTGATCAAGAAATAGTCATTTTGCAGGGAAAAAGATGAAAATAGTTATTCCATAGGGATTAGCCATTTATGAAAACTTGCTGTTGAAGAAATAGAGGTTACAAGCAGCCCTCACCAAAGAGATTATCTCATCATTTAGTCACATGGCATTTCAACAGGGATCAAGTATCAGAGGGGTAGCCATGTTAGTCTGGATCTGTAAAAGCAGCAAAGAATCCTGTGGCACCTTATAGACTAACAGATGTTTTGGAGCATGAACTTTCGTGGGTGAATACCCACTTCGTCAGATGCATGTGACTGAAGTGCATGCAGTGAATGTGAATACCCACTTCATCAGATGCATGTGACGAAGTGCATGCATTTGAGCACGGGCAGGGAGATGTTTTTTCTGTCCTCGTAACCTTACTCCAAGAGATCACTGTCAGAGACAGAAGGTGAGTTTTGGGAAGAGGAAGGACTTACAAAATACTTAAAAGTTCCTAAAAGAGAGAGAAAGCAGGTGAGGTAATATCTTTTATTGGACCTACTTCTGTTGGTGAAAGAGACAAGGTTCTTTAGCACCTGAAGAAGAGCTATGTGGAGCTTGAAACTTGTCTGTTTCACCAGTAGAAGTTGGTCCAATAAAAGATATTACCTCATGCACCTGTCTCTCTCATATCCTAGGTCCAACACAGCTACAACAACACTATAAACTAATTCCTAAAAGTAATTTACTCTAGAAACATGTTCCCCTGAAAACTTCCTTGCACTTGGTTCTCTGATTACTGGGGTGATACTTGTTCAGTAATAGTTTATATGACTTGAGAGGCATCCTCTTGCTGTTTTGCAGCAGATACATCTTTGGGATACCTCACTGGTTTCATTCCTTCCTGTCTCAGATTTCAGAATATGGTGTATACTCATCCTGAAGGTTTACTCATGTGAAGGCCCTTTTGGTTTTATTCTGTCTCCTGTCAATGAGCCTACTAGAGGAAATTGAGGTGTGTTACAGAGCAGTGCTATCAGCCTATAGATGAGCCCCAGCTGCATTTCTCATTTTCATGAGATCTGGAAGCAACAGCTTTCCCGCTTGCACAGTGTCTGGCTGAGATAGGAACCTGGATGAGATAAGCTGGCTGATACTCAGACCTAAAAGAGGGAAATTATGCTAGTTGGCAGGAGAAGAAACTTGAAGAACTGATGAAAGCTGTGACTGCTTATTCTGTTAATGGAGCGTATCCTCTCTCTTGCCAAAAGAGGTTCACAATGTTAGGAAACTTTTTGACACTTTATGGCTAATGAATTCCTTGGTAGCAGTATAATTGCCATAGCTCATGATCTATCACTGTGCTATCATTACATGCCAACACTAGTTGTTTGTCAGTGCTTGCTAATCTAGACTGTGAGATCCTTGGGGCAAGGACTTGTCTTGGGGCAAGGACTTTGAGCAGTCTAAATAAATAATAATGGATTTTATTTCTCATTTGGGTCTGAAATAAATAATAAATATATGTAATGAATTGAGAGAATGTATCATTAGTTTGACAGAACTAGAGAGTATTTTTTCTCTTTATCCACACTACAGGCTTTGGCAACACAAATTTCTCTACTCAGTCCATACCTAACTCTGCCACAGAGGGGCTGCAAGGTGTTGGGGCCTATACTGGGTCGGTAGCCAGTTGATCCTTAGGCTATGTCTACACTACACACTTAGCTCAGGTGATTGGTATTTATGTTTGAGCCACTGAGTTAACCTCCAAGTGTGAGCATGTAAAGACTTATCCCTACTATGTCCTTGCTGTTTCTGTATTCACCCATGTGCGTCTGGGGGCATATTCCATGGTTCTTTGTGTTAAGACACACTGGGATTCTTTCACAGTCAATTGTGTCAAATGCAGAAGAACTTGTCTGTCCTTTCAGAGGAATTGTGGGAAGGGATTGGAGAATTATCAGCTATTCAATGATTTACACTGAATTCACATCTCAAAGTGGGCAGGTTCCAGCCTTAGTTAAATTGAAGTCCAGGTTCTAATGTGCCCACCACCCCTCCTCACACACACACACACAACTGGGTATGCTGGCTGGGCTTAAACTGAGTCCAAACCTGAGTCTGAGGTTTTTATTTGTGAATATAAGATCGGCCATACTGGGTCAGACCAAAGGTCAGTCTAGCCCAGTATCCTGTCTTCTGACAATGGCAAATGCCAGGTTGTGACGAGGGTTGCCGGGGATCAACCCTCCCTGTGGAGGAGGGGAGCCACACCGGCCCTGTCCTGTCCTCCGCGGGTCCGGCTCCTTGGACCCGCGGCCCACCATCCGGGAATGTTCGGTCCCTATGGAGAGGACTGAGCACAGGTAAAGTCAGTAGGGGCCCAGCCTTTGATGCAGGCGGGCACCAAACACAGTACAATAAGCTCTGGCCCTTCTGAGACAGGGCCGAGCAGTGACAGAGTCAATAGGGGCCCAGCCCTTGGGTCGGGCGGGGCTCCAGCAAATACAGTTGCAGTTTCTCTGAGCTCTGGCCCTTTGGGGCAGGGCAGAGCAGTGACAAAGGTAATAGGGGCCCAGCCCTTGGTCGGGCGGGGCTCAAACAAAGTAGTACAATTTCTCTGAGCTCTGGCCCTTTGGGCAGGGCAGAGCAATGACAAAAGTAGAGGGGCCCAGCCCTTGGGTCGGGCAGGGCCCCAAACACAGTACAATAAGCTCTGGCCCTTTGGGGCAGGGCAGAGCAGTAGCAATCACACTGGCCTCGTTAGGCCGAGGCGAGGGGATTCTGCCACCCGGCTACGGGTGGCAGGGGGAACGCAGGCCCACCCACTCCTCTGCGTTCCAGCCCGGGGCCCTAGTAGCGGCTGTCGCCGCTAGTGGCAGTCAGTGGGGATCCGAACCCGAAACACACTGACAGAGCGATCAGTGGGGATCCTGACCGAAGCACACGGCCATAGGCTTCGGGGCCCTCTGCAGCCTGACTGTAGTCAGCTGCCCCCTGGCTACTTCCAATTTCCCCCTCGTTTTCCTACCTGGTCCGCAGGGTCGCCCAGCACCATGGGCTCCTCCCAGTCAGGGCTGCGGCGGCAGGTCTGGGAGTATCCTCAGGGAAGGTGGCCAGGTCTGGTCCGACGGCTCCTCGGGGCCGTAGCAAGGACGGGGTAGCTCTGGCAGCTCCTCGTCGTAAGGACTGGGGGTAGCTCTGGCAGCTCCTCGTCGTAGCGGCTGCGGGGTAGCTCTGGCAGCTCCTCGTCGTAGTGGTGGCGGGGTAGCTCTGGCAGCTCCTGGTACCGGCCTCAGGCCTCAGCAGCCTCCCAGTGACGAGAGCCGGCAGGCACGTTCTGCTCCCGGCGGCGGCTGGGGCCTGACTGAAGGCTGAGGCCCGGCTTTTATCCTTCCGGGTCGCCGCCTGACCCTTTGAGGGGCGGGACTTCTGCCCAGCGGTTCCGCCCTGGGGGATGATTGACGGGGCTCAACCCTCCCTGTGGAGGAGGGGAGCCACACCGCCTCGCTACACAGGTGCTTCAGAGGGAATGAAGACAACAGGTAATCATCAAGTGGATGGTAGAGGGGTTAAAGCTAAGACCTGACCATAAGCCTGGGTTAACTGTATAGTGCAGATAAACCCTTAGACTACTAGCAGAAGTGTCAATTAGTATAATCTGTGGTGTTTTCTGTCTGCTGAAAAATGGATTGAATCCATCAGTCATTTCTTAAAGGTTGTTTTTTAAATTTGTGCCTGCACCCTTTCTTGTAATATCCAATGTGGCTGAGTTGGTGACCATGTGGGTATAACCACTGGCACCATATAATGCAGCAGATTGTAGTTCAAATGTGAATCTTCATATCCTTTTCCACTCAGATGAATATTTTATGTTGTTAGATGAATAATACTTGACTGGAAAAAAACTCTGCTTTTCCCATATGACAAAATATATGAAACTGGCGTACATACATATTTACGATTCTTTCTTTCTGTCTGTCTTTCTTTCATGAATGGTGAAAAAGTCTATTATAAGTGTGAATATTTTAGGGATAGGCCTAGGTCTGTATCTGAATTTTGAAACTTCAAAGTCTAGGGTGTTTGGATCTGGGTTTCTGGTTCAGAATATAATAGAGTAGAGGCCTGATGCAAAATTTAGATACAGATCAGAGTTCAGCTTCTGAACTTCACAAGTTACTCAAAATACAGGAATGCTTGAATCCAGGACTATTTCCCCTCCCATCTTGAGAGTTAATTTTTTTTCCATTGTCTGAAATATGACCCAGGCCCCACTCACCTCATTTTTTTTCAATTGTGTTAGATGTGATCTAGCAGATGGCTTTGGCAGTTTTACCCATGCTTCCGACCAGTAGTAATTAACCTTTCTACCTGACAGATGAAGTGCTGTTAATGGCTTCATTTGACATGTCATGCAAAACAGGAGCCTGGGTAATTAAGAAAATATTCATTTTGGGGAACCAGTCTGGAAGCAGGCACTGGCTATGAGACACATTTCTGTAGCATTACGGATGATAGAGAAGTTTTCCCCTTAACGTGTACCCAACTTCAGTTAATTACAATCTGCCACAGTCTCTTGGTCTCTAGAGTTTGAAGTAAATAGATGATGACATATATATCTCCATACCTAGATATGTGTTTAAATTCGTATAGCTACATGAATATATATGAGGTTATTTCATATGGGAAGCAATGACAAAAGAAGCAGTAATTAGATATTTTGGATGCCTATTTTTATTATTTACTGAGCACTGATTACCATTGGTTCATAGCTGTACTCAAACTTGTCTTGTATGAATATTTTTATGCATGCTAATGAGACAAATGATACTTTACAAGACAGCAGACATACCTAGTCATTTTATACAGAGCGTAGAAGCAATTTTAATTAAGCAACACTAGTAAAAATGTGCACATTAATTTTAAATTTAACCTGATACTAGTAGGGTGGTTTTTTTGCATCCTAAACTCAACATTTAGGTGCTGATTTATGACCTTTCTGCATGAGACTGAATGAGAAATTCCTAAAGAAGGGCACTTCATATTTATTTCTCACTGGTGCTATTCTTTTGCATCAGAGAACAACATAGCTGGATGTTTAATCTTTTCCCTCCTGATGACCTTAATGAACAGTTAGATTTATGAGTCATTGTAAACGCTCCTCATTACCATTTAATATGCAACTGCACAAGAAGAAATCCAGAGGTAATCTCAGCATGTACCACCAGAGTCAATTAAAAGAAAAAAAAATTGAGGGGGACCCCCCAAAGTTCTTGAGCTTATAAAGAGTCTTTCTGCCAGAAGGATTCCAAAGTGCTCTACACAATGTAAACCTGATCCAGAGCTCCCTGAAGTCACTGTAAAGAATCAAGTATCTCTCTCTTTTTATGTATGTCAATTTTTAACAGACATGAACTCACTAGTTGCAGAGTTTCATAACCTTCAAGTGCTACTTTTCCTCTCTTGATTTTCAGGTTATGTTTCTCCATGAACCCAACTGAAGCATATTGTGGACCAAACTATATACCAGTGTTTGTCATAATGGCATCTCTATTATGCAATTCTGATTTAAACATGTAAACACTATTGCTGGTGGACTCCCACAGCCATAATTATTAACGAGTGACTAATTAGTATGATTAGACATGATCCACAGAATACGGTGTCAGAACCAAATGTTTTATATTGTAATATTTTCCTGAATTAGGTAAAACTCCATATATAATGGTGAGACAAAAACGGAAAATAACTAGAAAGAAATCATTTACATCCAGAAAAAAACTGAACGTATTCACAACTACGGTACTGAATAAGTAATAAATGATACCATGCTAAAAGGGATTTTTATGAATATCCGTTGTCTCTATAAAAAGCTGAATACATAAATTAATATTTCCCTTGAGCCGTGTTGCTTAACTACTCTCACTTGCTCTGTCTCTGTTCCTGCTTCTTATATCTGAATGTGACATTATTTCATTGATTTATTTTTTATGTATTCAGTTGATGATTTGGGAGGTGATAAAAACCCACTGAGGTCCCTGAAAACAGTGGGCTTTGAATTAGGCCTATAGACGGTAGTGTGCAAACACTCTCACTCTGAATATTACTCTACCTTTGTGCTTTGGTTTCGTAAAAGGTACAACTGGTTGAAATATCTTCATTGGAACATTTTTTGAGGAGAAATGGATTTTTGACCTAAATATTTTTATGGAAAATATTTTTGATGGTCAACATTTTCCAGGTTTATTGGAAACTGAATATTTTACCAAAAATGTCTTTTAACTACCATTTCATCAGCCCCAAAACAAGTCTTTGAAAAGATTTTTGGTTTTTAGTTTCCATTTTTCACTGCAAAATGTTTTTTTGGGAAGTAAAAATAATAATAAAAAAAATCTATAAAAAAAGTTTTACATTTTTGACAAGTTATAATAAATATACTGATTCAGAAGCCGTGTTCAGTTTCTCATTTACCTCTGCAGTCTACACTCTCTCTCACTTTTTACCATTCTTGAATAGCAAGCTTTCCCCATATTTACAGAATGTCTATTAGCATGGGGCGAGATACATCATAAGATTTGCATTGTTGACTCACTCTTCCAGTTGACACCAAAGCTTAAAACATTTTCTTTCTAGTCACTTTTCTTCTTCATTTACTTTATTTCTTAATGTAAGTTTGCTTGTGAAGGTGTTTTACTCTGCAATAAAGTAAAAATTTAATCTCCATCTTTGGACATCAGCCCTGCATGGTGACTCGTGGAGCATCATGCTAATCTTTGCAGCATTTCTGGACTCCAATTTCTCCAGTCTGCTGAAATATTGACTGAATTTATTTTAACATGGTATGTGCATTAGAATATCAATAAGGGCAGAACTAATGGAGACCGATAAACTGACCCAACCTCAATGACCAGAATGTCTAAGGTCATTCCTTGCTGAGCCAGAAAGAAATCGAGTCAGTAATGGACAAAATGTTATGGTATGGATAAAGATATTATTTTGGAAAACAATGAAGCAATTCTCATGTTACATTTATTTCCAGTAACATGATCAATAGTATAATAAGAGCTGTGTATCTATTATGCTATAATGCCAAACAGCTCTCTTTGCCCGATGAAAGTCCTAGTAGGAAGGTTACTTGTCCCTTACTGTCAGAAGTTGTTTATTATTTGCTAGGTATCATTCTGGTTTGACAATGAATGACCTTATTCTTAACATTCTGGTCATGGAGCTCACACCAATAGATTGGCCTTCATTACTTCTGCCTTTATTGATTTTTCTAATGGGTAAACCATGTTAAATAAATAAAGCCAGTACTTTAGCAGAGCGGACAAAGCTGAGTTCACAGAAATTTTTGGAGAACATGAGAATGCCTCAATCTTCAGGACTGGTGTCCAAATCTGGGTAGAATAACACAGAAAATGGGTGAGGAGAAAAATACTGTAAAAGAGTGCAAATAAAAACTATAGGGAAAAGAAGAACAGAGGAAATCACAAGTCATAAGGGGTCAGTAGGACTTCTTGGGCTACGGTTAGAGTTACTTAGGGTATGGCTGGCTGGGTTAGAGTTGGGTTTGGGATCAGTAGGGCTCTCTGGGCTAGGGTTAGGCTTAGGCTCAGGTCTCCCTGAGCTAGGGTTATGGTTACTAAAGGTAGAACTCCTCCGCTAGGGTTAGGCTTGATATCAGTATGGCTCCCCTGGCTTGGCTTAGGGTTACTAAGGGTAGTGAACTGCGGAGTAAAGGTAGGCTAGGTGTCAGTAGGGCTCCCCGGACTAGGGTTAGCTTTGGGGTTGGTAGGGCTCCCTGGACTAGGGTTGAGCTTGTGGACAATAGAGTAAGGCTCCCCAGGCTAGGGTTAGAGTTACCTAAGGGTATGGATCACTTGATGATTACCTGTTCTGTTCATTCCCTCTGGGGCACCTGGCATTGGCCACAGTGAGAAGACAGGATACTGGCCTAGATGGACCTTTGGTCTGACCCAGTATGGCCATTTTTATGGGTCCTCTGGTTTGAGACTTAAATAGGGCTCCCTGGGCAAGGGTTAGGCTTTGGGTCATTAGGGCTCCCCAGGGTAGCATTAGGTTCACTAAAAGTAGGGATACCCTGGCTAGGGTCCATGATTATTAGGGTTAGGCTTGGAGTCAGCACGGCTCCCCAGGCTATAGTAAGGGTAATTAAATATAAAGTTCCCCAGGCAAGGGTTAGGCTTGGGGTCAATAGAAGTTCCTGAGCTAGAGTTAGAATTACTAAGGGTAGGGCTTCCCAGGCTAAGGTTAGGTTTGTGGTCACTGTCAATCTCTTGTCTTGGGTTAGGGTTACTAAGGGTAGGGTTCCTAGGGCTTGGGTCAGGCTTAGGGTGAGCAGAGCTCCCGGGGTTAGAGTTACTAAGGGTAGGGCTCCCCAGGTTAGGATTAGGAATGGAGTCAGTAGGGCATGCCAGGCTAGGGTTAGGGTTACTAACGGGAGGGCTCCCAGGTCTGGGATATGATGATGAATGATAGGTCTCCCTGGGCTAGGGTTAAGCTTGGGGTCAGAAGAGGTCCCTGGGCTAGAGTTAGAGTTACTAAAGGTAGGGATCCCTGGGCTAGTTTTAAAGTTACAAAGAGCAGAGGTCTCACTCACATAGGGATCCTCTGGCTAGGGATAGGGATGCAAAGGGTAGGGCTCCCCATGCTAGATTTAGGCTTGGAGTCAAAAGGGCTCCCCTGGCTCAGATTAGGCTTACTAGGGATAGAACTCCCTGGGCTAAGGTTAGGTTACTAAGGGTAGGAGTCCTTGGACTAGGGTTAGGCTTGAGGTCAGTATGGCTCTGCTGGAATGGCTTAGGGTCCCAGTGATAGGGTAAGGCTTGAGGTCAGTAGGACTCCTCAGGATAGGGTGAGGGTTACTAGGAGTAGGTATCCTTAGGCTATGTTTAGGGTTACTAGATGTCATAGGTCTCACCCCCACTCTGAACTTTAGGGTACAGATGTGGGGACCTGCAAGGATACTTCTAAGCTTAATTACCAGCTTAGATCTGGTATCGCTGCCACCATCCAGAATTCTCAGTGTCTGGATCACTCTCTTTCCCCCCAAAACCTTCCCCTCCCTGGGTAGCCTTTATTCCTTTCTAAAACTTACTACTCTGATAAGAGGCTGGTTCCTCGATCTTTTCCACTCAGGCTGAAACTGAAAACTGACTAAACAAAGGAAACTTCCCTCCTTCCTTTTGAAACATTTTGTTTCCCTATTGGTTCCTCTGGTCAGGTGTCAGCTAGGCTAGGTGAACTTCTTAATCCTTTACAGGTAAAAGAGACATTAACCCTTAGCTATCTGTTTATGACATAGGGGTAGATCTCCTCAGCCTAGTTTTAGGGTTATGTTGTTGTGTCAGTGCAGACACAACCTACTCTGACTGGAGGGATATTCCATTGGCGTAAGTAATCCACCTCCACAAGAGGCAGTAGCTAAGTTGATGGAAGCATTCTTCTGTCAAACTAGTGCTGTCCACACAGGATTTATGTTATCTTAATTATGTCTTAATTACATCACTCAGGTTTTTGCATCCCTGAGCAACATAGTTTTGATGCTATAATTTTCTAGTGTAGACCAGGCCTGAGTGCAATATATTTGTTTAAAATGATGGTACAGTAGCATCTTACTGAGGGACCATGGCTTTTCTTTAAACTCTTTGAGAAATGTTATTTAATAATATATGCTAAGTCTATTGCTGCTCTGCGTAGTGACAATAATAATAAACATGATAAAGACATTGATATTGAACTAGTTAATAATATAATCTAATTAGAATTTGTGTTAAAAACCAATTACATTAGTTTAATGGGAAAATGTAATATAACTCCAGATTTTTCCTGTTAAGTTAACATTATAGACTTTAATGAATACCTTAATTAGTCATCAATATGGATACAAACATTTTATAAGTAAAATTCAGTTCTGTGTTCTCCTCTACACAGCCAGACCTATTAAAATAATCTTATTATGATGACTAAAGGACAAATTATTTTAAAAACCTCCTGATTCTGCTGTAGAGAATATGGTGAAGGACAATTCTTCAAAAATAATCAAAGCATGCGTGTGCAGGTGGTGGGGGCAGGTTAGTCTTGGGCTAGGGATGAATTTCTAATACTAACCATTAAACGTACAATGGACTTTGATACCTATGTGACTCGTAGTTACATACATTTTATTAACTAATATTTTTTACCTGCAACACTCTCTGGGCACCCTTAACTGGAAAGCCAGAGGAGGATTGTAAGGACATAATCAACCTTAAATCTATCTTCCTCTATCCTGGGTACTTGGATGGAAAATAGGAAAATACTATAATTCCCATTTTACAGATGTGGGGAACTGAGATACAGAGAAGCTAAGTGACTGGCTCAGGATCACACAGGAAGTCTGTGGGAGATCAAGAACCTGTATTCAGGTTTCCCAAGTCCTAGGCTACTGTCCTAAACACTTGCCCATACGTTCTCCATCTTGCAGTTGTGCTGTCCCAGGAGCATACTAGCAGACAAATTATGACTCAGAGTATCACAGTTCAGTCCCTAGATTCCCCCTTGCACTAGGGAGGAAGTAACTGCACTGAACTGGTTGGCACAGTGGAGGAGGAGCAGAATCAAGGCTCCACTCATTCCCCCATCCCTGGCTACCCACTCTTCATCCATGGAGTACCAAAGAAGCTGTCTCTTGTGCTGTAATCTAGGAAGCCTCCTTACTGCCCTGCATGGGCATGTAGAAGAGCTTTGTTCTTGTCGATAGAGCCAGGCTGCTTCTGATCTCACTCACATTGGTTTTACACTCTTTTATTGTCATTTACTTCAGTGGAATGACTCCTGATTTACACCAGTTTAAATGAGAGAAGAACCAAACTGCTGATCCTCTGACAACCTCTGACAATCCTCTGCCGATTCTCTGACAACAGAAGCTCAAATCCCAATAGGAATGACTGAACCATTCATCGTTCTAAGGTAGATAAACTGGGGTTCTCAGACAGTTTTCTCTCTGTGGATTTTTCAGAAGAGACCTCAAAAACCAAGGTCCTGCAGAGGATATTATTTAAGAGATGAGATTTGCTTTGTCAGCCTATGACAGAGTTTCCTCGCGCTTCCACCCCAGAAGTGGCTGCATTTCAGTGGTGCTGCTTGAACTGGGTTTAGGGTTCTTGTTCAGAATTAAAGAGCAGATTATTCCTGGCCACCTTATGAGTGTGCAAAAGATAGAAAGGGCAGAAGGAGGCTCTCCCCACCTTGCTCCATTTATGCAGAGGTCCAAATATAATAGGATTCATTGTATTTAGGGAGCTGTTGGTTCTAGCATCTCCAAAGAGGGAAAAGCCAAGTGCCCTTCCTGCTTTACAGTGGCCAGTGGAATTGGCTGGGTTTAGAGGGGAAAGGATGCTTTCCCTCTCCAGAGACAGTTCAGTGGTAAACACCCACACCCTGTGCACTCTAAAGCTCTCTGAGGCATTGGCTGTTTCAGGCATGATGCCTCCACAGCACCAGTGCACTGGTCTCAGTGAAACCCTATGCACATTATTCTCCAGAGGAATTTTGACATCTTGTCTATTGTAAAAGACAGTTGAATTTACTACTAGCAGCTGAATGACTCTACAGTCTTTCTTAAGCACACAGCTATGTCACTAATTGTTATCAGTGCGACTGGAAGCTCTGTTAGAGCACTGCCAGTGTTCCGCTATACTAATATACAGTGGGAAATACTCAGGTTTCTCAATTTTTTTTTCCCAGAAGAAATTTTTGCCACATTAAATCTAGCTCATTCTGATACAAAGTGATTACAATCTGAGCATTATGAAGGGGGAACTCTGATGGGGTGACTGGTTATATGGGATGACTGAATGGGTTTGAACTCTATGGCCAAGTGTTAGAAAAATATAGCCAAGACCTTCTATAGAAACAAGAAACACTACGCTATCAATGCAATTTGAAGGCATTTAGTGTTCTTGTGCTTCAAAATTGAGCTGGTATCCATTACAGTACCCATACACTTTGATATGACTTAATATAGACAATTCTTAATAAGCAGGTTAATTTGCTTTTCTCTCTGAAAAGTGTGTGTGTACGTGTATATAATATATATATATGACATGCTGAAGTACAAAGAGCTTAAGTCAAAATTAATGCAAGGGCAACAGAAAGTTGTGCAGAAGAAAGCAGTTGAAAGCAGCCTAACAAAAGACCAACACTATATGTTTTTCACATATATTGTGATTTTCTGTCTTTTATCCTATTGTTGTTGTTGCCTGATGGAATTCATGAAGTTCATAAAGAAAACATTTCAACTTTTGCTTTGCCTTCTCGTGAGCTACTTTATTGAGGTAATGCTTGTATAAAAGTGGGCATATGCTTTTACATCAGATTTATTTCCAGAGCCATATTCAAATTTTAACTAAATTGTTTTGCTGATCATACTGTTTTCTTTCTTTTTAATATAAGAACAATGTTGCTAATTTAGGGACTGGCATAGCATATATCATGCTTTATCCGTTGTCATGGGTGCATGTGCTTTAATGTATTTAAGTCTAATGAGGAATACTGCAACCTCCTTAGATTTGAATAGAGCTAGGCTTGATTGTTTGAAATGCCTTGATTTTTACACAGCATAAAGCAGTATTAATTTTCACAATGTATTCACAGAAATGATATTAAAATAAATTTAGGCATTACACTTAACAGTATATTTGTCGTGCACTCAAGCTAAGGTTTAATTGCCTGACTATCAACTAGAGGAAGTCTGTGAAAAAGTCATAAACTTGTCAGTTGGCCTGAGAAAATTGTTTTACTCTACAGTTGCCCTGTTAACACATTGAAAGAGATGTTGATTTGAGTCCTTTAAAAGACGTCTCTTCATTATTTTGCTCAGCACAGCAGTTGGAAAGTTCCCCTGATGACAAGCACTTCTCACTATGTATAAACTGTTCAGTAAATAAAAGTTTTGCTTAAAATTGGGATTTTGATCCACATCTGACAAGAATCTTTTCAGAATCACTTATGTTATCACACTAGCAGATGACTTAGAGCTACATGGGGAATAAATCTCTCTCATTATAAATGATAATATGGATAATAACATTGTGATCTACAATTTAACATCAAGGTCAAGGTCCTTGTTTCAATAGGAATTTTTTCAAAGGCAAAATCTGCTTTTCATATTCACTAATTCACCACTCCCATTTTTGCTAAAAGTTCTTTACTGCTAACATATCCCATCAAAATTTATTTTTCAGTAAAATGTTCAAAATTCATGAGACTCATGGGAAACTAAACAGAATCTTGTGAAATTCCTGTGAAATGACATAACGTATCACATAAGCCAAAATATTAATGCAAACATTTTGTAACACAAACTTGGTGATTAAGATATGGCTCTGAACCTAAATACTGGGTTTGATTTCATAGAATATCGGGGTTGGAAGGGACCTCGGGAGGTCATCTAGTCTAACCCCCTGCTCAAAACAGGATCAATCCCCAGACAGATTTTTTTTTGAACTGTACGGAAGTCTAGATTTGGATCCAAATTAAAAGTATGCCTTTTCCTGTAGAAATTCTTACAGTCATTATCATACAAAAAAGTCCCTATGATTTTTTTTTATTAACTATGTTCACACACAGTCACTCTTGTGGTAGTTATGACCCAAACCCGACATGGGTTCTTGTTGTAGTTATGACTCCATGTTTCAGCTGTAATTTTTCCTAAAGATTCTTGGAGCCCTCATCTGTGTACTAATCTTTAGTAGGATATACCAGCCTGGCTTCAGTTTGTGGAGTTGACAAATTTTTCACAGGTTTGAATACAAAATATTAAATGCAAAAATGACAGTATTTTCTAAAAATAATCCATCCTTATAAAGGCCAGCTGAACAAAATACATTTGAAAAGTCTGAGGTGGCACAGAATAACTACAAAACTTTTGGTAGGGAATCACCTGGATGTCAGGATGTCTTGGATTTGTTCCCAGGCCTATCACAGACTTAAGTACTAGAGCATCTTGGGCAAGTCATTGAGATTCTCTGAGCTGCAGTTTGCCAGTCTGTGAAACAGGCAGAATAATGCTTACTGCCTCCCACCTTCGTAAAGCATTTAATATCTTGGGCTGAGCAGTGCTAGATATGTGCTAAGTATTATAATATCATTAACAATAATACTACCAATAATATTTTTATTGAATTCTTCTAAATTCCTTGAAACCTAGAACACACACACACACACAATTGAAAAATACACTAGTGACATTTCAGCTGAATTGGGTTAACTCTGCCAAAGATCCAAATGTCAGAATCATGTTTTAAACTGAATCTTAGTCACAACCATAATTATGGCCAGATGCCTCTCTCCATAATGAATCTGTGTGAGCAAAGGTAGTTTGCCCCGAAGCAACCTGAGATTGACAGTCTAACTCTAACATTGCTAAAGGAAATAAGTAGAATGATAGAGATGGATAATACTAAGCGTATAGAACTTGTTGAGCTATGGTTTGCTAAAAGAATAGCACAGAATTGGAAGAAATTTTATTTCATTCATAGAATCATAGAATTGTAGGACTGAAAGGGACTTGATAGGTCATCTAGTCCAGTCTCCTGCACTCAAGGCAGGACTAAATATTATCTAGACCATCCCTGACAGTGTTTTTCCAACCTGCTCTTAAAAATCTCCAATGATGGTGATTCCATAACTTCCTTAGGCAATTTATTCAAGTGCTTAACAACCCTTACAGATGGGAAGTTTTTCCTAATGTGTAACCTATATTTCCCTTAGTGCATCTTAAGCCTATTACTACTTGTCCTGTCCTCAGTGGATAAAGAGAACAATTTATCACCTTCCTCTGTATAACAGCTTTTTAGGTGCCTGAAGACTGTTATTGTGTCTTGGATTAGTTGTCTCTTCTCAAGATTAAACAAGCCCATTTTTGTCCATTTTTCCTTGTAGCTCATATTTTCTAGACCTTTAATAATTTTTGTTGCTCTCCTCTGGACTTTCTCCAGTTTGTCCACATCTTTCCCAAAGTGTGGTGTCCAGAACTGGACACAGTACTCCAAATGAACCCTTATCAGTGCTGAGTAGAGTGGAAGAATTGTCTTTTATGTCCTTACAACATTCCTGCTATACATCCCAGAACGATGTTCCCTTTTTTCACAACAGTATTACATTGTTGATTAACGTTTAGCGTGTGATCCACTGTAACCTCCAAATCCTTTTCTACAGTACTCCTTCCTAGGCACTCATTTCCTATTTTGTGCGATTGATTATTACTTTGTAAGTGTAGCACTTTGCATTTGTCCATATTGCATTTAATCCTATTCATTTCAGACCATTTCTCCATTTTGTCACAAACATTTTGAATTGTAATCCTGACCTCCAAAGTGCTTGAGAACCCTTTCAACTTGTTATCATTTGCAAACTTCAGAAGGGTATTCTCTATGCCATTATCCATATCATTTATGATGATATTGAGCAGAACCAGACCCAGAACAGATCTCTCTGTGAACCCCATTCGATATACCCTTCCAACTTGACTGTGAACCATTGATAACTACTCTCTCTAACCAGTTGTGCTCTTTATAGTAGATTTGTCTAAGTTATATTTCCCTAGTTTGCTTATGAGAAGGTCACGTGACACCAGGACGACCAGACAGCAACCATGAAAAATCGGCACAGAGGGTGAGGGATAAGACAAAGTCCCAATATCGGGACTGTCCCTATAAATTGGAACATCTGGTCACCCTATGTGAGGCAGTATCAAAAGTCTTACTAAAGTAAATAAAAGTCACAACTACTGCTTCCCCCCATCCACAAGGCTTGTTACCCTGACTATACAGGTTAGGTTGGTTTTACCTGATTTGTTCTTGTATGTGATTTGTTCTTGTATGTGAATAGCTTAGGTCGACTTATTGCAGTGTCTACACCATGCTGGGTCAATGAGAAAAATTCTCCCATTGACTTACCTTATGCTTCTTATTTCAGTGGAGATCCGGAGACGACGGGAGAGTGATCTGCAGTCAATATATTGGGTCTTCACTAGACCCGCTAGATCGACCACTGGTGGATTGATCGCCATAACATTGATCTATGGTATGTGCAGACATACCCTTACTTATCACATTTTCTTCTAGGTGCTTACAAATTCCATTCAGGTTTTATCTTATGTGTCTTTACCCTCACCACTGTAGTATCTGAGCACCTGTCATGTGTGGTTCATCCTCGCCCCTTGGCTAATTGTATCCAGTGTACCATTTTTTGTTTTGGCACATGGTTCTTGTTATTTATTTATATTTAACATGTACAAAACAAGGTTAAAAATAAGGCCTAATTCTCCTCTGGGGAGAAGCTGCTTTGCATGACCCTGAGGGCCAGTTCTGGCCCTGAAGTTGGCATAGCTGGTCATGGAAGGATCATCTTTGTTCACGGATTCCTCCAGTGGCTTGTAACCCTGTTTTAGTTAAGGGGGGAAATTGAGTCACATTATTTTGTCTGGGCTTTGTCTGGCCTTTTGAAGTACTGACAAGGTAATCATAATGTTTTGTTTGGCTAAAATTATGTTTTGCCAGACAGGACATGGAAGTAAAGAGGTGAATATCAGTAAGAACAAGGACATAAGCAGATGTCCTGAGAAAACTGGTATAATTCTATATTAACTGACGTTAATTAATGTTCTTACTGTCATGGAAATAACAAGCAAGTGCTGTAAATGTAGCTAAATTTATTTTTTACATTCTTTTCAACACTATTCCTATAGAGATGTAGACATCTGCTACACAGATAGGAGGATAAAATATTTAATTACTTTGTAAAAGAAACCACATTTAATTTCTTATGCTAAAGAATATTTGAAGCTCTGAAAAGCCTCATTACATGCAGATTACCTTGTGAAACAGTAACTGTTAGATCTCTTATGAACAAAATTTAAAACATGGATTTAAGGGCTGTATACACTTGGTTCCAGTGATATGCCTATGCAATTGCCTTTATAACAGGAGATTGTACTTATCTATTTAGAGTTGTGTAAAGCTTTCTGAATAAAACTCAGAATCAGATGAAACTCACCTAATCTTGAATTATATTACAAACTAAAACTTATGTCAGGTTTTTAGAGTATGTTGGCTGTTTTGCAGGAGTTATAGAAAAGTTGAGCAAACCTGGCTGATTTGAGGTTTCAGATGAAATGTGACATGTTGAGTTATCATGGTTTTGATGTGAAACTAGGTAAAATGTGATAATTTTTGCTGAGTTTCTTTTAGGGTTTTGAAGGGGTTTTGAACTTATGTAAATCTAATGGACTGGTGTGGCAATCCAGGGCCAAGTGTGGTTCAACAAAGAATTATGCTGGTCCATGAGGCAGGAGCTGAATTTCAACTCTGAGAACCTTTTTCCTGGCTGTTCTCACCCCCTGTCCACCGGCGTGAGCAATGGAGTAGCAGTCTGATGATTTCATGGCTTTTCGTGATTGAGCCCCAAATCAGTAAAAAGGTTCATAATTAACCTAAACTGCCCAATTCCATGTAGGTCTAGTGCAGTGGCTCTCAAACTTTTTTACTGGTGACCCCTTTCACAAAGCAAGTGTCTGAGTGCGACCCCCCCTTATAAATTAAAAACACTTTAACCCCATTATAAATGCTTGAGGCAAAGCAGGATTTGGGGTAGAGGTTGACAGCTTACAACCCCCTATGTAATAACCTCGTGACTCCATTGAAAACCCCTGATCTAGTGCCTAACTGATTCCAAAAATATAAATGTGAAGAACGGGTGCTTTCTGAAATACGGTTTACGCTAAACAGCTCCACTGAATTGAACTAACAATCAACTGAGTAGATGAGCAGATAATATTTCTAGGGCTATACTCAATAAATAAAATGCAGCCATAGCCTTGTCTACCTCACAGTGTTATGAGCGTGGATTGCTTAATATTTGTAAAGGGCTTCAAAGATAAAAAAGGATGGTGCAAATGCTGGGCTGAATTCCGGATTCAGGGACACTGGGAAACTTTTGGAAACTTTGGAAAATTCGAGGAGGGACAGTCCAGTGGTTAGGGACTCAGGAGAGCAGTTTCAGTTTCCTTCTGTGTCACAACTTGCTGTGTGACCGTAGGCGAGTCACTTAGTTCCCCATCTTAGTTCTAAAATGAAGATAATAGCCCTATCCTACCCCACAGGAGTGTTGTAAGGGTAAATATATTAACGATCGTTAGGCACTCAGATACTACAGTGACAGCCCATCTTCCACGGAAACGTTTGAAAAATGTTACCTCTCCCAATTATTTTTTGCAATCTGCAGCTCATCTTTTGGGCAGGCTTCTGACCTTCAAATTGGAATTTAGGAAGCAGACCAAGAACACATATTTTAAACATGACAAGACACAACTATGGCTTCTGTCCCTGTGATGGGGAGTCATTAGAAAGAAGGTTCTCATGCGTGGCTCCTGACACGACTGTAGTGAATGAGACTCTCTTCTTGTGTGCTACCCATGACTCACTGCATATTTATCAGGACAATTAAACTAATGAGCAAAGCCTTGAAGAAGCAGCAAAACATCAGTCACCAAAGGCCTGGAAGGCTGGACATGGTCACTAGATCACAAGTGACTACTCAGTCAAATAAATGAGACTTAATGAAGTTGAATATGTTAAAAAAAAATTGTTCCTAAGTTTCAATATGAGGTTCTATTTCTGGAAAGCATGTAAGTGCGTGCTTGAATCTATGCCTATTCAAGACAGCATTGTATCACATATGTAATTATAAGCATTTGCTTACTACCATTGACTTCATGTGCTTAAGTGTTGTCCTGAATACGGTTGCTTGTCCAGAATCATGGCCTGAGATTTGGGATCCCTGGGGAAAAAAAAGAAAAGGTGTCAGAAAATAAACTCAGACCAGAGTTGTACCAATAGTAAGAGAGGACAGAGTAATACAAAGTGGAGATCCCAACTGTGAGCCTATCTGAGAATTGACAATATGCCCTGACACTGAGTTAGGCTCTAGTTGGGTAGGGTAGTAAACATGTTATACCAGTGAAGCTCAGTTAGTGTGATTTTGAACTAGTTGTAAGGGTAGAATGATTTTATTGTGTCTACTGTGGTTGTAGGTAAGTTGATCAGGGTGAGATCTCTCTCACTAGAATTGAAAAGGAGAAAAACGTAGGAGGACCCACTCATGCAAAACCTTGTAAAAACAAAACAGCATTTTATAGTAAGAGCCCCAAAACAGTGTAGTGACATTATTATAACTGGAGCATTACTGCAGAATACTGTGATGTTGATGTAAGGGTATTTATCTGCCAATTCCAAACCAACACCAATTTCAGGATAAAGCTAAAAAAATATTTATTCTCAATTTTTTTTCAAAAGCCACAATAGTTTAGTAACTATGTTGTTATTCTTTTACTTAGTTCTTAATTTATACCAATGCTGCTTGACATTGAACTATTAAAGCCATGGATTTTAAGTTCAGAATAACTTTTTACATTCTGGCACTGAGCTAAAGCTCTTGCTTTGTCTACTAATGCTGAATAATGGAAAATAATTAACTTTAAGCATTGCATTTTATTATGTAACAGTATTAGTTATAATGAGAATTGCAAAAGGCACAAATCAATTATAGACGAAGAATAAATTATATCTACTGAAGAAAGTAATATATTTATTGGATGAAATGCCTGCTCATAAAGTTAAGCTTCATTACTAGTCATGGTTTGCATAACATATATTATACTGAAAGTGAAGAGAATCCCATCCCCCCATGATAAATTCCCAATTCCCATTTCTGCAGGTACATTTCTATAGTGACTAGTTAATTGCATCACTGGCATGTGTAAGTTTGTCACTGACAAGAACTGCAGTGAAAATGACATTGTCACAAACTGGTTGTTAGATGAAGTAGATGAATGAACTGAAATTCTCCATAATTCTGTGTACCCACAGCCAGTTTTACATTGCTCACCTTCAGAAAATTACCCAGAACATCCAATATCACGAGAAAGATTGTTTGTTCTTTTACTACTGGTATTTCCAGCCCTATTGGGGAAAAGGAAATACCAGAAAACTCCCAGAAATGCTTGCTCTTCCTAGGTTTTCAGCTTAATTTTCCAGACGAAATATGACAACAAAGTTTAGATAAGCAGCTTCAATTTGAAGTGGTAACCCATAACGGACTTTCAAACTACACCTCTACCGCAATATAACACGACCCGATATAACACGAATTCGGATATAACGCAGTAAAGCAGTGCTCCGGGGGGGTAGGGCTGCGTGCTCTGGTGGATCAAAGCAAGTTCGATATAACGGGGTTTCACCTATAACGTGGTAAGATTTTTGGCCGCCGAGAACAGCGTTATATTGGGGTAGAGGTGTATTAGAGATTTGCCTTTTTGTACCACCTATCCGCTAAACCTTGGAGTTCATGTTCACATAATAAACACCTGGAAAATTCTCATTGAAATGACTGGAATTATGCTTTGAGGACTGATTGGATCTGTAATAATTGTCTAGGTGCTCACTTTCTTTGACTTAAGAATCATGTGTGTTCTGCCTTCTACCACTGAGTGGTATCTAGTTTGTTGAAAGGATCCCTGTTGAGTCAAAATCTGCACCCATCTGCCCCTACTGAAACTCATTGGAAGGCATATGTTTGTAATATACTAACCTGGTCTATTGTATGTCAGAAAATAAATGGAGGAATTTTTAAGCACATTGGGTAAAATTTTGTGCTGTTTTATATCTTCTGCAACAGTTCTGTGCCCATATCTGCTTCCAGTTAGATATTCTTTACAGGATGATGAAGCCTTTAGTGTCAGTTTGAGCTGGGTTGTTGGTTTTGATTGAAAGGCAGCCAACACTTAAGGAACTCTAAGGAAACCTCAAAATAGTTGACCCGAATGAGCAAAGTACTTACGTGTATGCTTAACTTGACACACATGCTTAAATGCATCCCTGTTTCAGTTAAACACCCATGTAACCCCATGCTTAAGTAAAGCAGATGCTTAAGTGGTTTGCAGAGGTGGGGGCCAAATTCTGAATGCTGAAGAGAAAGCATAGTTCCGTGGTGAAACCTACATTAGGATTTGCAGTATTTAGGCTTTGTACCAGACTTTGCCACAGACTTCATTTGTGACCTTGGGCAAATCTCTTAATCACTCTGTGCCTCAGCTCCCCAATGGTAAAGTGGGAGTAATACCTTCTTTCTCCCATGCTTTGTCTTCTCTGTTTATATTGAGGGCAAGGTCTGTCTCTTACTATGTATATATACAGGACCTACTACAATGTGGCTCTGATCTTGATTTGGGCCTCTAAGTGCTACTGTAAAAGTAATACATAATAATAATAATTAATAAATAATACACTTTAAAAGGGGTTTGGTGTAAATTGTTTAGTAATTGCAGTGAATTTAAATATTAGCCCTTCGGTTCTAGGAAGCTGTAGATTATCCCAATAAGTGTTCCACTTCATTGAATAAAGGGGTCTGAATGCTATGTACCTTTTCATAACAGTTTAAAGAGGGAGGAGCAAAATTACAGCTGTAATAAATCATAGGTTCAAAATGACAATGTAAGCACCCATCCACTGGACTTTATCTTTAAATGGGCTAATTGGCTGCTTGCATTAATGTCCACTTGTGGAAACAAAATTATAGACCCAAAAGCCAAATAGTGAAAAATCTCATAAGGTTATCGAATTCCTTCATTTTTTGAGTTGCAACATGACCTAAGTTCACATAAATGTGTCTGAACTGCAAAATAATACAGAAAGGTATGCTCGAGCAGCGAAGTATGTATTGGAGGTAACTAAAATCTCATACGGAGAATGGGAATTGCAAATACTTAATCCTTCTGAGATTCAGGCCCTTGCTCAATTTGAATGTTGATGTCTGTTTCTTTTTTTCCTGCCTTACTTATAGCCTTCAGCTATAATTATTCTAAAGTTATCAGAGGCATAGGAGCAGAGCCAATGCACTATTGTACCCTGGACCAAATTAACCACTTCTCATGGTAGGTCTGTGTCTAGGGATCCCAGCTCCGAGGTCACATGATGTACATTATGATGTCACTTGTAACATCATCACTATCATGGAGACAATGGACTTCCTGAAATGTGAATCCATCTTCTCTAGGATTAGGAAGATGCTTGATGGGAGTCTGTGACATAGAGCCCCATTGGCAGGAGCGCTGCCAGCTTTTTTGCCGCCCTTGGCAGTGGAAGGTCTCTGCCCCCAAAATGCCACCCCCAACAAAAGCAGCGGAAAGTCTTGCCCCCGAAATGCCACCCCTGACAGAGGCGGCGGAAGGTCCAGCCGCTGTGGTCGCCGCCCCCCAAATGTTAGTGCCCTAGGCAACCGCCTTAGTCGCCTAATGGGTTGTGCCAGCCCTGCCCATTTGTAGTTCACTACTCTGTGTCAGCAACTCTTGCCAGGCCTGATGTCCGTCCTCACTTATCTAACACATTGTTGTCATGCTCTATACACAAGAGGTGGCATATATCAGTGGAAAATTCATAACACACTGATCATTAATATTCTTGCGTGATGTGTGTATATGTAGTATGTACAATGAGTTACAAATATGTGCTAGAATTGTGTGCTTAAAATATGTTAAGCCCAGTCTGCCTTAGACAAAGGAATGTATATTTGCTATTCTGACCAATCTGGTTGCCAGGCAGAGACAATGAAACTATATTTACATACAAGGTAAATAAAGCTATCAAGCTTACAAGAATGGAAAAAGAGAGCATCCCAGTAAGGGAGGAAAACTTTTTCTGGGGATACACTTCAGAAGAATACATTTCAAAGGTTTACTGAGCTATAAAGACAGAGGGGTGTAACCTCAAATGAAAAGCAATAGAATCAATGGATTGTACACAATGTTACATGTACATGTTATGTATTATAAAAGTGTCTTGAGTAAGGTTTTTTATAAAAGTCTGACACACCAATGATTAATGTAATTGTGAAACGTATGCATTAACACTGTATGAGGAATGATGGATACTCACTGATATTGTGCTTTAAAGTCTATGACCAAACACAAGGAGAAACAGGTTTTCTCCCAGATAGGAGGGATGGGAAGTCGACAGGAAGGGAAGAACAGCAGGAAGCCTTTCTGCCTCTTCTGACAGAGTCAAAGAACTTTGGGAGACAGAAGTGGAAACAGAATGGTGTTTTGCTACCCATCACTTTAGGGGAGGGATTAAAGGTGCCAGAGCTGTTGAAGTCAAAGAATGTTGGGCCCTTCAACCAGCGGGATTGAAGTTTCTGGGAACTGAGTTTAGGTGAGAAACCTGTTGAGGGAAGATTGTAATTTGCTGAAATTAAGTTTTAGTCTTAGAAGCATATTTTTATTTGTGTTTGCTTGTAACCCTTTGTATCTTAGTCCTTATATATGATATTACCTAAGCCTCTGACTTTTTGTTTAATAACCTTGTTTTACTGTAAACCAATTCACAACAGTTAAGCTAACAGACTTAACCCCAGCTAAGCTAACAG
The DNA here is from genome assembly GCF_003597395.2 of Chelonoidis abingdonii. Lineage (NCBI taxonomy): Eukaryota > Metazoa > Chordata > Testudines > Testudinidae > Chelonoidis > Chelonoidis abingdonii. Next base: position 72,875,326 of record NC_133776.1, read on the forward strand.
ACTGCAGTGTATTGTCTCTTCAAAGGAATAATTAATTTAATAACTTCTATGAGTGTTCCAGGAGAGGGCTGGACATTGCGGGGCACATGGTTTGGGGAAAATTCAGGACTGGGTGGGTGTTGGAGTCACCCTGCAAGGAGTAACTGGGTGGTGGAAGCTAGTGTGTGACCTGCAGGCTTGTAGGGTGGCTATTGATGTCAGGGCTGTCAGCCACAGCAGCATACCATTTAAGGCTCTCAGAGTTGCTGGGCATGCAGTGACTCAATTCCTTACTGGTCTGGGTTAAAACCCAAAGTGTCACAGACTCCCTTCCCTGACTGGAGATTTGCACTCAATCTAGCTGTGAGTGCTTGGATGTAGTGGGCCCCCAGCATTTATGGTCTCTTGGGCAGGAGATAGATGTTAATTAGCTTGCAGCTTCTCCACTCTGATAGTTTTCCCCAGGGTTTGGAAAACTTGACCCCCTAGAAAGGCATCAGAATTTGTCATTTATTAAGCCCAATACATTTTAAAATCATTTTTCAGTTTTCATGTTAATTTATTGCTTGTAAAAGGTAGCAGATTGTCAGCCTTGAAGAATGATGTCCTCAAGTGTATGTTCAATACAATACATGTGTTGCCTATTGCTATATTTATGGCTGTATATCAGGAACTGTATATTAAAATCCTTAAAAGCTTGGTCATATTAATCTGCTCTGGGGATTCTTCTTGTTGAAATCTAAAGGCTCCAACAATAGCTATTAGAAGTTCAGTGTTTGCAACTATCACATCTGAATGCCATTTATTAGACTGAAACTCTCTATGGATGCAAATTATTGAACCATAGCACCAGCCTAATCATTGCCTGTAGAGAGATTTGAATAGGAGAATTTCATTAACAAATAGGAGAGGATTTAAAAATAATAACTGAACATACAGTTGATTTTCTTTTGTGTGTTCACTTTCCAAAATAGAGTAAAACACAAAGGTCAAATTATGTGCTTGAATTATCTTGGTGGTTCTATATGTTCCCCCTCTTTCCTCCCGCCATGCGACACTGTTTAATGCTCAGTGATTGTGTAGTAAGAGCAGTACAACAATGCAAGGCTTGTCTGCAAGCCTATCTAGGCTTCACACAGGATGGGTGTGGATCAGTTTCTTGGTCTCTTTTGTCTCTACACTAGCACTTTTGTCAGTAAAACTTGTCAGTCAGGGGTATAAAAAGCCACCTCCCTGACTGATATAAGGTTCACTGACAAAAGCACCAGTGTGGACAGCACTATGTCGGCAAGAGATGCTCTTCTACTGACATAGCTACAGCTGCTCATTAGGAGTGGTTTAATTATTGCCTGCAGGAGAGCTCACTCCCATTGGCATGGAGCAGCTATATGGGAGGCCATACAGTGGTGCAGGTGTGTTGCTGTGAGGTCTGTAGCATAGACATAGCCTAATTTTACATGCTTGTGGGAAAAGGAGATCCCATCCTGACACTTCTACTTAAAGTAACTAATTATTGGTCTCTCTGTACAGCATCTGTGGAATATTCAGCTATGAAACTCACTGCTGTGAGCAGGGATGGCTCTAGACATTTTGCTGCCCCAAGCAGAGCGGCATGCTGCAGGGGCCCTCTGCCGGTCACCGGGAGGGCGGCAGGCAGCTCTGGTGGACCGGCAGAGTGCTCCCCGCGGCATGCCGCCCCAAGCATGCGCTTGGCGTGCTGGGGCCTGGAGTTGCCCCTGGCTGTGAGTCTGCGATTTGATCTAATCAATGAAACAGGTCACTCCAGTCTGAACTCTCATCCATTGGGGTTTCCATAGTGATCATGTTATATATTGTATGTCACCATTCCAGTTGCATCAAATCAGTAAAGAACATTGTGTACCATACAGCTAGAAAACATTGTTTTCATATAAATCACATGTTGCTGAAATATAGGGTCATGGCATATTGCTCAAGCGAATGTGTCTTAACTCTAATGCAGAGTGCTATGAAATGCAGACCTTTCTGAAGACAATCAACATCCCACACCTAACCTCAAAGCTTTGTTGACAGTAGACACTTTTGCTAAAATTTCCTATGATTATTGGCACTGATGCAGGTTTGCTGGTGGTTACAATGGTGGCTAGGATTGCCACCTCTGAGGTACAACAAATGGGACATCTGCCATGATCCTGAGCCCATAGAACTGGACAGCTGGCAGTGTATCCTGAACACTCTTACACATTTCCCGGGACAGCTACCTCAAAAAAGGGGACAATCCTGGGAAAACTTGGACAGCTGAGAACCCTAATGGCGGCAGCGGTAGTGCAGAAAAAGCCTTCTCAGTGTATTCACCGCTTTGTGTAGACCTGCTCTGAGCAGACAGATGGATGAAACTGTCGCTAAAATGCCAGCATTCAGGTGAAACCTGCTCCTCATTGGCATTAGTGGCCTTGCACTAGTGCTAACAACACGGGGAAATTTTAGAAAAAAGGCTTCTGTAGACACAATGATGGAACAGGGTAGCTTCCTTGTGCAGCTCGAATCAGATGAAAAAAATGAAATTACACTAAAACATATGAAAATAGATAGACCATATTATTGAGGGAAAAGTGTGAGATATGGGCTAATGCTGTGGAGTGTGTTTTCGGCGAGATCTAGGGGAATGGAAATGAGGATCAGCTAGTTAGCACCACAGCCTTAAGTGACCGCCATGGGAATAGCTGCATGGCTAAACCTTTATGCGATATGGGTAAATTTTCCCTCTGCGTGTTTATCTTCATAATTGTATCAAACATGCAGGTCAATATGTGTACACTTCCACTGCTTCTCTTTAAGCAGTAGCATCAGCTAACTTGCATTTTTATTGAGCTCTCAAACGATAGACTCTTTATGTGCGTGTGGTTTATATCCATATTTATGTACATAATATTTATCCAGACTATTCGATCTCAGGTGTCTCATGTCAGAAAGTTAGGATATAAGAGATTGTGATCCAAAAGCAGAACTTATGAACTGTGGCAGCTATGAAAGAACTTTATTGTGTGCGAGGCATTGGTTATTTGGCAGTTTGTTTCAGATATTAAGAATGGTGTACACTTCACTCTCTGAGAAATGTACATTGGGTGGTAGAGGCCAGTTAATTTACTAATTCATGTTGTCTCACAAGCTGCCAGAAGGTTTAAGTTTCTTGGCAAATCTTTTTGACAATGGGGAGGATGGATTGAGTCACACACCATAATTGAGATAGTGCTATGCATGAATCTATTGGTAATGGAGAGGGCCAGAATATGGCATTTACCCACTGGCTTGCATATGGGGTGGAGCAGAGCTGTGTGGGCCCATGGGAAGCTCATGAAGGGAGCCCTTTGCACAGGGACACTGTTCAGGCTGTGCCACCTGTCAGGGTGATGCTCTCACCACCCCCTTTAGCAGGCTGATGCTGGCCTGCTCTGCAGACTGGTGTAGAGCGAAGATAGCCCATGGCCTGCCTTTTCACCAGTTCCCTCCCTCATGTTAAGAACATAAGAACAGCTGTACCAGGTAAGACCAAAGGTCCATCTAGCCCAGTATCTGTCTACCGACAGTGGCCAATGCCAGGTGCCCCAGAGGGAGTGAACCTAACAGGCAATGATGAAGTGATCTCTCTCCTGCCATCCATCTCCATCCTCTGACAAACAGAGGCTGGGGACACCATTCCTTACCCATCCTGGCTAATAGCCATTTATGGACTTAACCACTATGAATTTATCCAGTTCTCTTTTAAACACTGTTATAGTCCTAGACTTCACAACCTCCTCAGGTAAGGAATTCCACAAGTTGATTGTGAGCTGCGTGAAGAAGAACTTCCTTTTATTTGTTTTAAACCTGCTGCCTATTAAAATGTTACAGTGATATCTGCTTCGGGATGCACCGAGGGGAAGAGACCATTGATTGTAACAGTCATAGGGCATTTCACAGAATGGGGTGTCTCTTGTATAATCTCCCCTACTCTCCATGTCACAATCTGTTGCAATTTGTCCACAAATTATTTTCTTCTGTATATATTGGTCCCATACTATATGAGAATATTGGTCCCATACTATAATAAAGTGCAGGACATTCATGAAACATGAGGGGTCTGATTATCTACTGCCCTGCACTGTGTACAGACATTTAAAACTATGCACTTGAAGATCAAAGTTGGTGTTATACGTTCTTGGATCAAAAGGGTAATTTCTACAGCAGCAAAAGCCAAAAAAGGGTAAGAGTGTAAAGAATCAAGCCCAGTAAATGTAGCCTTCTCTGGATGGATGTATCTTTTGTTTTAAGATACACTAGCACATTAAACATCTTCAGTAAGAGATGCTGCATCTGGAAATATCACAAAAAGACTGAAAACAAGTTTGGTTTTATATAACTGCTGTCCAGCTCTGCAGTTAAATCAATATTTTTTTGTTATTCCTGATTTAATTATCAGAAATATGCAACATGTTGTTAAGACTCTCTATTAAATTAGGCAAGTCAAGCTGCTACATTTTTTTCCAACTGCGACTACAATATGTCTATGCTCTGAGCTGGGGATATTATTTCCCACTCGAGGAGATATACTCGTGGTAGCTCTTATGGAACTAGCTCACTAAAAACAGAATGTAGCTGCCTTGAATACCTGCCCACCAGAGACCCTAGACAAGTATTTTGGACATCTAGCCTGTCCTGAAGTTTGCACTGCCATGGCAGCTACATTCTGTTTTTAGCACACGAGCTCAAAGAAAGCTAGAGCAGGATGTCTCCTCAAGCTGGGAATCATACCCCCAGCTCCAATTGTAGACATTCCTAGGACCATGCATTTTTCAAATAATTGTGTGTATGTGTGTATAAATGCAGTAATCCTGGGAGGTGCCAGTTTCAAGTCTTTATAGTGTGGAGTCCTCTAGCTTTCTGGAAGAGGTATATTAGGGAACTGAGGATATAGCTACACTGAAAAAAAAAGTTATCTTAATTCAGGTTAGCTAACCAGCTAACTCTGGTGCTAGTTGCTGCTTGTAAGGATTGATCTGTTGCTAGAATAGGAGCCTGGAGGGAGACACAGTTCAGTTCCTGGGGACGGGCAGTCATCAGGAGAGAAGGGTGGAGGCAGCCTTTGAAGAGATAAGATGGTGGATGAGGGAAGGAGGAGCCATCACTGGGCAAGATAAGGATGAGAGAAACCAGAGCCATGAGGAGGGAAGGGCAGAAGCAGCCACTGGGGCAAGGGAGAATGTGGGGTGAGGAGGGAGGTATGTGGGGTGAGGCAGAAGTAGGAGGCAGTCACGAATATGGAACCATGAGGGGAGAAGGAGCCATGGGAGTGAAGAAGGGGAAAGAAGCAGCTATTGTGGCAGAAGAGGGGAGGCCATGAGGGCTACAAGGGTAGCTCTAGAGACAATTAGGGCGGGGGTGGAAGTGGTAGAAATAATTGGAAGCTGCAAAGTTTTTCAATAGCTGGTGAGCAAGTAGAAACTGGATTTTGTTATATTCGTTTTGTTGATTCCATGCCTTGTTTGTTCAGCCTTTTAAGAAGAAAACCTAAAAATCACCAGGATGTGGTAATGACGCTGGAGCAGGATCATGGCTTATTTGGGACAATGTTTCTGGCATATATTTACTATATTGGCAGTTATGTTGTTACTTTAAAAGAATATAAGTGGTACTTATTTCTCTTGGCAGGATTTGCATTGGCACGAAAGGCAGTTCCATACAGAGAGAGAGCGAGAGCAGTATATGACCCCAGGAGTCAAATGTATACAACAAGTTTGACAGAGGCACTGTAGGTTTTTATTTTAAATGACTGATGTTTTAGTCTGAGGTAATGTTTACAATAACCAGAGTGCTCCATCGCCCACTTACACACTCCAGGAAACCTGGGACCAGTAATTCTATGCCAGAGCATTTCCAAAACTGATAGCAACTGTGGGGGTTGGAGTCTAGATGAGATGGAGGCATTTTTACTACAGTGTCAAATAACCCTACTCAGTGAGGTTTATAATAATTATGGGCTCTCATTTTTTTTTTTTAGTGTAGACAAGCCTGCTGAAGTACGCATTCAAAGCCTTGTTACAGGGCTTTAGCTTCCATGAGATTCAGTGGGAATTGGCTAAAATATCAGGTCAAATCTTTGAAATTTAATTCCATTCCTGCTACTCTGGCTGAGACTTGAGCCAAGACGCTTGTGATTCATTAGTACCAGCTCCAAAAAACTAACGGTAAGAGCTTTCACCATCTGCAGATTGCTGTAATATATGGTGTATGTCACAGATTAGAAGTGAAGTGTCAAAGAAACCTTAACTTCAGCAGTGATGCTAAGCACAGCTATAATCTGTCCTCCAAGTTCAAAAATTGATCCTGAAAAGTGATTCTCAGAAACTATATATAATGTAATTGCTATAATTAGACAGCATTTTGTTCTCTTTCTCCTTTACTAGCAGATCAATATTAACTGCATGTACAACTCAGGAAATATATGCAAATTATTCCCTTTCAGCCTTTGATTCAGAATGTGTGAAACATCTTGAGATATCATAATTACAGTACAAATTACAGCGATGGTCACTAAAATAAATACCTGTTAAAGCAATAGACCTTATATGGAATTTCCTGTAGACTAAGCAAAAATGTATGCATAAGATCAAGTAACTGACTACATGACAATGGAATAAAGTACTAAAAAAATAATCCAATACACACAAGAATGTAAAATAGAGTTTTTACCTTGCTTCATGGACAGAGGTCCTGGAAGTGGTTAGGAATGTGGCATGACCGGTGGGATGGAGTCACACTCCTCATGGCTAGTGAAAGCCATCACTGAAATATTCAGTCCATTCTTGATGGGCAATGTTAATGCCTTGCTCCAGAAGGGCAAGATGTAAACCAACCTTAAATGCATTTAGATCGTAACTGCCATTCCTTGACATATATGATCTTGACCTTGCTGTTTCTCAAACTTTCCCATTTTGGGGAAAAGTATATTGAGATAGTTGTTGTGTATTTGGTTGTCGCGGTAATAGAATTTTGTTGTTGCTATGGCAGCTGAGTTAAATTATTAGGGGATAGCCCAGCCAGTTTTGGCTGGTTTTTGGTTAGTTCAGTGTGTGGCAATAAATGGCTGCTTTTAAGGTTAACAGCTCTGTGTTTCATGTGATTTCTTCCTAAAACTGTTGCCCCCAACGATATAATACTGTGGCAACAAAGGTGGGATTCCTGTGCTGCCCCAGCAACAAAAGGAAGTAAAAGTCAAGGTACAAAAAAAAAAAAACCAGCCCTTTTGCTGTTGGAAGAGGGTGAGAACTGGCTTGTTTGCACTGTATGTCTACAAGCTGAAACTAAAACCATGGCTATACTGATGGTGCCGCTGGAAGCTTTTGAGGAGACCATAGTTCAATGGCATGTATATACTGAATGTTTTGAGCTTTTTGTTATTGCAAATGACATTACAGAAGAGAAGGTGCCAATATTCTTAAGTGTTGTAGGGGCTAAGACCTACTCCCCGCTACGACGCTTACTACACCCTGTTAAGCCAGAGACCAAATCCTGGGGTCCTATTTTTCTCCAAAACCATTGATAATTACTGAAAGATGTAGATTCCACATAAGAGACCAAAAAGAAGATGAAACAGTTGTGCAATTTGTAGCAACTTTCAGAACACTGAATTTAAGGAGATATTAAATGATGCCCTATGTGACAGGTTAGTGTGTGGCCTGCACAGTGAAGCTATACGGAAGTGCCTATTGACAGAGGCTCAGCTTACCTTGGAGAAGGCTGTTGATATTGTAGTCTCCATGGAACTGGCTACAAAGGAGGTGCAATACATCACTGCATCCCCTAGGGTGCATAAGGTGTCACAAGAACCTACCCACAAAACTCTGGGGAATCAGGAATGTTACTGCTGTAGTAATCTGGGTCACCATGCATCAGAATGCTGCTGTAAAGACCTGGTGTGTTGACACTGTGGCTAAAAGGGACACATTGAGTGTGCCTGTAAACAAAAGAAAAAGAGGCCTGTGGTCTGACTGACCCAAAACGGAAATCTGCACACTCTAGAGCAGACCCAGGATGACTAAGGAGACACCTCGTCAGAAGATGAAGTGCCACTCCATGTTTTGTCTTTGGCAGTGGGCTCACATGAATCCTGGGTAACCCCGTTGTTGGATGGCAAACCTATATGCATGGAATTGGACACCGGTGCAGCCATCTCACTGGTCTCTGAGACTATGTATAAAGAAAAGCTATAACATCTTTCACGTAAGGCAACAAAAACTGTTCTAAAGATGTATATGGAAGAAGCTGTGCACATGTTGGGCACCACTGAAGTTAAGCTGGAACTGAATGGACAGGCTGCTAAATTGCCACTGTTTGTGGTGGGAGATAATTACCAAGCCTTAATGGGGAGGTCTTGGCTTAGGAAGATTCAGCTGAACTGGGCAGAAGTGCACCGTATGACTAAAGAAGAAACCAGTCTGACCACTATACTATGGAAACATGCTGCTGTTTTTGGAGAGGATCTGGGAAGTATGAAGGGAATCACTGTGACATTGGACATTAAACCTGACAGTCATGCTAAATATCTGAAAGCCAGAACTGTGCCATATGCCATCAGGCTGAAAGTTGAAGCGGACCTGGAGCACCTAGTCACAAATGGAGTCCTGATATCAGTTACCATTAACCCATGGGCAGCTCCTATTGCACCAGTAGTGAAGGAAGATGGCTCCCTCTAGATTTGTGGTGATTTTAAAGTCACTGCCAACCCGGTGTTGTATGCCGAGCAATACCCGCTTCCCTGCATCAATGACCTCTTCGTGGGCCTGACTGGGGGACAAAAGTTCAGTAAGATTGATCTGAGTCAAGCATATTTACAGATGCATGTCGATGAAAAGTCCCAAGAGCTGATTACTATTGTGACACATAAAGGGCTTTATTGATACTGTCACCTACCTTTCAGAATAACGTCTGCTCCTGCTCTGTTCCAGAGGGCTGTGGCCCAGATCTTATGTGGCTTGACAAGAGTCCAGTGTTACCTGGACGACATCCTGGTCACTGGAAGGAATGAGAGGATCACCTAAAGAATTTAGAGGCTACTCTACAAAGACTGGAAGAGTATGGCATATAAGTCCACGAAGACAAGTGTGAATTCTTACAGCCCTCTGTTGAATATTTGGAACACATCATTGATGCTACAGGTCTTCATAAGGCTCCTGCAAAAGTTAAGGCTATTGTGGAGGCTTCCCCTCCTTGAAATATTAGCCAGCTTTGCTCATTCTAGGACTATTAAACTATTATGGAAAGTTCATCTCACAGTTAGCCACACTGCTAAAACCACTTCTTGAACTCCTTGGGCAGAACAAGACCTGGAAGTGAACCGAAGCCCGTGATGTTGCATTTAACAAAGCTAAAGGTGCATTGCTAAATTCTGAAGTTCTGACACACTTTGATCCGTTTTTACCCTTACAGTTGGCCTGCGATGCCTCCCCTTATGGAGTGGAGGTGGTCGTGTCACACATTATGCCTTCGGGAGAAGAGATGCCTATTGCTTTTGCTTCATGCATTCTAAGCAAAGCAGAAACTAACTTTGCCCAAATCAAACGTGAGGCATTGGGAATCGTTTTCAGAATTCGGAAGTTTCATCAGTACCTGTTTGGATGGAAGTTTACTCCTCTCATAGACCATTGACCTCTGACTTCAATGTTTGGACCTCACACAGGCATTCCCCTGTTAGCTGCTAGTCATATACAGCATTGGACATTGTTGCTTTCCATGCACACACATGAAATCAAATATTGGAAATCCACTCTGCATGGCAATGCGGATGGTCCCTCAAGGCTGCCTTTGCCAGTCAGACATCAAGATATTGCCCAGAAGGAAATATTTTACTTTGAACAGGTAGAGAATACACCCATCACCGCGACTCAGGATAAAGAAAGCAACTTGCATTGACCCAGTATTGTCCCAAGTTATGGACTTGGTGATGCATGGAACATCTTGACAAACCTTTCCAGTCTCACCCTACCTTGTTACCTACATGTCCAAGAGGATGGAGTTATCGATCCAATCTGGTTGTCTGTTGTGGGGGAGACATGTCATTATCCCGTCACCACGGAGATCACAGATGTTAGAACAGCTATATTCTGGTCACTGTGGAATAGTGTGCATGAATGAAATTGTACAAAGTTATTTTTGGTGGCCTGGATTGGACAGTGCTATTGAGGAAAAGGCAAGAGCTTGTATGTCATGTCAGGGTGTGAGGAATTCATCCCAGTAGGCCCCGCTGCCCCCATGAGACTGGCCTGAAAACCCGTGGCAATGTATTCACGTTGACTTCGCTGGCCTACTTGCATGTTCTTGGTAGTAGACGCTCATTCTAAATGGCCAGAAGTCTTTATAATGCAGTTCACTACTGCAGAGAGTACTCTCCAGAAACTACGGGGACTCTTTAGTCATTTCGGTCTGCCAGAACAACTTGTGAGTAACAATGGACCACAGTTTGTCTCTTAGGAGTTTCAAAAATTTTTAAAGGCACATGGGATACACCACGTCACTTCAGTACCCTATCATCCATCCACCAATGGATTAGCTGAAAGATTTGTGCAGATAATAAAACAAGTTTTGAAATCGGCAAGGGGACAATTATCCATTCAAAAGTGTCTGGGCTCCTTCTTACTATCCTACAGAAACACACCTCATGCTACGACCAAAGCATTCACCGCTTTTTTAATGATGGGATGACAGCTGCACACTTGCTTTGATCTGCAGAAAACTTCTGAACCCCAACCAATTGTGCAATGTTAGCAGCAAGATGAAGTTATCAAGCATGCACCCAGAGCAAAAGACCAAACCTTTAGCCTGGGACAGCCGGTTTTGGCTCAGAATTATACTTCTGGAGTTAAATGGGTCCCTGCCACTATCATCACTCAAACAGGACCTATTTCCTACATAGTCCAGACTGCAGAGGATCTCACCAGGCAGCAACATGTAGATCAGCTGTTTCCAGGTCATACCAGTCCTCAGGACACATCTTCAGTAGAGTTGCTTGACTTCACCACTTCCGGGGGTGATACTGAATCAAAAGTCACCTGTTCCTGACTTTCCGCTTCCATTACTGCCAGTGGCAGAAAAACCCCACTGCCCGGAACGAGCTGATACCACATCCTCACCCACTTGCTCTACAAACCCTGAGCCCACTGTCAGGCTTGTGCCCAAGACGCTTTCGGGTGCAACAACAACAGATGTCTGCCGTAATCCACATAGAGACAGAAGGCCTCCTCAATGGCTGGATCTTTAGCAAGGATGAACCGACGGTTACAGGGCAAAATAATCCTTGGGGTTTAGCTGGGAATGGAGGCAGTCTACCCTCCTTCTCTAGTTTAGTGTTTGTTTTATTTAGGGGATGTTCTCATTAAGGGGAGAGGAATATTTGCATATTTGGTTGTCGTGATAATAGAATCTTGTTGTTGCTATGGCAACTGAATTAGATTATTAGGGGAGAGCCCAGCCAGTTTTGGCTGGTTTTTGGTTAGTTCAGTGTGTGGCAATAAATGGTTGCTTTTAAGGTTTACAGCTCTGTGTGTCTCAAATGATTTCTTTCTAAAACTGCTGCCCCCAAGGATATAACAATGGTCATGCCAATGTTCCCTCTAATTTTTGACAGGCTGTGTGCACAAAAAATTTCTTCTGTGCAAATTGTTGTGCTTCTGTGCACATTTTTGTGCGTGCAGTGTTTCGCCATGTGCACAGGGTTTAGGTTATGTGTACGCGTGCACATGCGCACATCTTAGAGGGAACAGTGGTCATGGCAGAGGAGCCCTGGGTTAATGTAAATTCCTCTGATTGCTGTTGTTGCTAGAGATGACAATTATGGGATTCTGAAATCTGATGTTAGTACCATGAAGGAGAAAGTGGAAACACTGGTTGATGATTCTTCTGTAGATGAGATCAGCAGCATTAATGCTTAATCAATTTCTGAATGTGAAAATCCGTGTTCATCCTGAATAGAAGCCAGACAGGAGGACCTGAAATTACTCTTGCTAAAATCAAAACTGGCAGTATGGTAATAAACAAGATCTAACATTTCAAACAAAAATAGTTCTATTACTACTAGTCCCTGTGTTAACAAAAGATAAAATAAAATACAAATCATTTAACTTCTCCAACTACCACCATCATACAAGATCTCAACCAAAGGGTAGGAAGTGGAACAAGTTCTGCCCACACATACTGTGTTTCCAGCTCATGGTGAGGGCCCTGAAGGAATGAATCCACAGCTAATATCTACTGCCACTAGAAGGAGCAGCACATCATTAACATGATATGTCTTAGAAGCCGGGATTTTCAACATGTGTGATACAGTTTGCAACAGATGTGCAAACAGAGGTAGGGAGCTTGGTTCCGATTCTTTATTAATACTGGTGTTAAATGCTGGTTACTACAGTGGAATGATACCTGATTTGCATTGGTGCAATTAGCAGTAGAATCTGGCTTCTTCAGTTTACTAAAATTTAGTTTTAAAATAGTCATTCAACATGGTCTTCAGATAGTGAGAAAAGGTGAACATTACCCGGTTATAAATAGTGATGATTTTGAAGCAAGACACACTGTTATTACTATTTTCTTTGCTGTTACCATTGCATGTTTGCCTACCTTTGCCTGCCACAAACACTAGCAACTCACACATAAAAATAGTGCAACTTTGTATGAGATAGCCATGAATGGCTAAAAATAAGGACTCAGATTCACGCGATCTAACATTGTTGACTTAAATGGAGTTGCAACTAATGATGAACTGGGTCCCAACAGTAAACACTTGTAAAAAATGCTTCCTATAGCCATGAGAGCTCTTATCCTCATTTGAAAAATATTTGTAATAATAGCTGTAGAATTTACACTATTTTCAAGGGTACAAAATACTGATTTCCAGTCATTTCTTCAACACTAGTATAGCATACCAGTATAGTATTTTTTCAGGATTGTATGTCTCTACTGTTGAAATTCAAAAAATGAAAGTCTTGGTTCGAAAGTTGGTTAGAGACACTGATGAAAATTGTTCTTTTCACCACTGATGTGGGCAAGCAATAGTAAAAGCACTCAATTAGATGATAATGGATGTCATTGAAAGATACCACCTCAAGTAATCATGGTAGCCTCCTAGGAAAGCAAACAATGTCTTCTGATTGTCACAGGCTAATATGGCACATCCTATAATGTAGCAGTGCATTCTTTAGTCAACCAGCTAAAGAATAATGTGATTCTCTGCTGTCCTGGCTGAACATCAGACTTCCTGCGGTAAAATGGTGGGGGGAGAGGAGAAGAAAAGAATTAAATTAAAATTATTTTAACACCAACATTTACCCCAAATGTAAAGGTCTGCATATTGAAAGTCAAAATTCAGAAAGTTGTTATTTATGTCAGATTATATAGCCTGAATGTTGGTCTCTGTGACCAGGTGTTCGCCCCACACTAGCCCGAAAAAAGTTAATGTGACTCAGAAGGGGCTAAGTAACTTGATAGACCATACCAGAAGAGAGTTAGGCTTGATAGGATGCAATGATGGAGGATGGAGCCCAGCTGGGCAGGAGCAGGTAGGGCTGGTATAAGGTCAGGAAGTGAGGGCATAAGGAAGCTGTAGTGTGGAAATTTGCAGTCACACTCTGGGCTTAGCAAGGGAAAGGAGGAATTCCAGGGAAGAATAGAAACCTGGGATGAAGGCCCTGAAGAAAGGGTTCACCCAGAGAAGTGGTGGAGAAAGAAGCCTGATAGAGGTGCACAGCTATAATCGATCCACCAGGTTCAAACGTTCATGGCTGGTTCAAGGATCCCTGGGCTGGAACCCAGAGTTGTGATGGGCACCAGTTCCCCTACAACCACTGGGGAAGTGGCATAGCCTTGAAATGAAGGACTGCTGGGAATAATGCCTTTTGTGAAAGAGTCACCTATAGAAGGTCATTCTCCATGTCCGTTCGCTATTCTTTTGCCTCTCTGTTAATTTAGGCCCCAATCCAGCAGATCACTTAACATATGGTTAACTTTAAGCATATGCCTAACCCCAAAACTGAACATGTGCTTAAGTGCTTTGCCGGATTGAGACCTTAGTGACAACTGTGGTGGTGATTTGTTTTTATGATGTGAACATCTGTCTAGCAGGAAATGGACTGAGACCATCAACTCATTTAACAAAGGCCACCCAACAGCTGTGAGATGGTAATGATGTAAACTTTACATTAATCAAAATTCTTGTAAGATTCCCAGAAATGATGGTGTTGAAGAAAGGAGAGAGTTCTTTAAGCAGCAATGTTGAAAAAGGAGCATCTATGTCAGTAAAATCCAGTGTACTGAGTATGAAGTATTTGGGCAACAAGGTGACGGCACACAAACAATATGATTTCAAAAGGGAATTAACAAAAACCTCTTCATCAGATGTGGTATTGGTGTTGGCGCGTGTAGAGAATAGCTTTTATCTTAGCAGTTATCAAGGTTCATTGTTGCATAAATTTGAATACTGGGAACTCTTAACGTTATGGTTTATAGAGAAATAAGGAGGAAATGTGTTGCTACAGCAATGTTAGCTTAAAACCCTCCTTTAATTTCACATAGAACATTCTTCCTGTCTCTTTGAATATTAGGAAGATAAAATCCCTGAAAGGAACAATAAAGAAGAAAATGGAATAAAAATAATAGCAGACAGACAATATCTTTACTGTGAGTATGTCCTTCTTGACAGCAAATTAATTCATGATCAGTTGTTAAGGTAAAAATCATTGATACTGTTTGAAAAGAAAAATGACTGTACTTGCTCTAGCTACACTTTGTTCTGTTTCACAGGTCTATATCATGCATTGTAATGTTACCATCAGAGAAAGTCTTTTACTATTGTATGTATCTGACAATTTCAGATGTGACATAATGTAGTCAAAGTTACTTAAAAAGAGAGGAGAGAGGGAAAAGGTAATAAGCTCTAGCTGAAACAAGGGTGCCCTCTACAGAATGTGATACTGTGAGTCTGCAAGGATGATTCTGTTGCTGAACTGGTCTTCTGCACACTTTATATGTACAGAGATTTTTAATACAGTATTTGGCTTAAATGATAATATATGTATGTATGCACCTGTATACATGTTGTATTTACATATATATGGATGTGACATATTTCTATATAAAGAGAAAAGTGAGAGAGAGAATGAGAGAAAAGGAGAGCAAGTGAAATTATGAATAGATGCATACGAATCTCATAACAGATAATTGATTAAGATCAAGATGAAAATATGAACCTCTGATTCACCATCTCTCAAAAAGGCATCACTCAGTATTAATCAGTGTGTGTGCTATATAATTATAATGTATGGAATTACAAGTTTTTCTATTTTATAATCTGGCAATCTAAAGGGAATAAAACAATATTTTTTACATTTACATTCAGTAAATGTAACTGAATGTAAATGTATGATATGGTAATAAAATTGGCTCTAATGCTGTGGATAAGCCATACAGCATTTTCTGTTCATCTCTCTCTTCCCATTTCTGGAAAAGTGGAATATGATGGGCTTTAAAATTGGACATCCAGAGGAGCCATTTTTGGAAGTGTCTTCACTTGTCTTTTACTCATCCCTCGAAGTAGAATACATTACAGCAACACATTCCTATAGTAGCATCATAGCTGGTTTTGGAACTGCTAATGTTACACAGCATGAACATTATTTACTTCTCATTTTTGTATACAGCATGCTCATTTATTTAACTTTATAATTTCAAAACTATATAGAATCAAAGCTTCTGAATTCCTTTCTGGAAGTGTTACATGTTTTGTGTGTGTGCATGCAGGCATTTGTGCATGCAAATCAGTTAGCCATCCAACATCCTGATTGGCCTGCTTATATATGGAGTTTTTCATGTGGAAGATGTGTATGTATGTGAAAATCAGAAGCTGTTTGTTGTGGGCCATTTTTTAAATCCCCTCCATAGAATGTTTGCTAATGGGTTGACAGCTGCCTCCTCTCTTCTCCACTCTGGAGTATATAGCAAGATAGGTGAATTAACTGACCAATAAAAAATAATTATGTGCCTTATATTACTGAAACTAATATGGGTGGAACTAGTGAAAACATAGTTAACTTGACTTTGTTCCTTTAGTTCAGTGGATTTTTTCAAGTGCTACGTTTCCTTCATTTTTTCCCCTGATGTAACCACATTGTAGTTAGTGGAGTTACATCAAGGATGGATTTGGCCCATTGTTACTATGTGTTTTACTATAGATTAGAAGGGGTGTTAGAATTTCAGACATTTTTGCAAGTACCACTTTTATTTCAAATTGTTTCATGCTATGGAAGGCAGAAAAAATGAAAAGTTTATTACTGGTGTTTGTCCCCCATGCAGAAAGGAAAACACAACAACTTTATTCTCCGGTGCTGATATAACCATAAAATAATTATGTAACTATGTCATCATTAATGACCAAATGATAATTACCTTTCATCATAGGATAATTGTGCATCTCTCTTCTAAAACAGATCATCATCACTACAGCTTTACAAACCTTTTAAAATAATCAGGCAAGTTTTCTTGGTCTCAGATTTTGTTAGCATCCAAAAATTCAAACTAGCAAAAAAGTTCACATTGTCTTCAGTGAATTTGTACTAACTTTAAAGGAAATGTAAATCAAATTTGCAAGTGACCAGGGGCAGGTTTATGGTTTTAGGTGGAAATCATGTAGCTGATGGTTTTCAGCTTGAAGATAGGCAATGTTTTATGGTTTTGGTTGAGTTCTGCTTTCATCTAACAGGTCTCATGATTAAACTGTAATTAGCCCAGCAATTACTGTATCTTTGCATGGTATTTTTCATCATTTAAAGGATACTGTCATTTCAAAGTAATTGCAATATATGTGGTCTACAAATCAAGTAGTATTAAAAACATTACTTCCATCAGACAAGTATGCTGTGCAAAACTTTGTGAAATAAACTTGAAAACGCAGACTCAGAAAAATAATTATGGACAAAGAATGCCAAGACTTGGAGCAGTTTGTAGCTTCTGGTGGGCCAAATAGTTTCTTCCCTCCCTAAATCCTTCCTTATGACATCTCTTGTCCATGATGCCTTCTAACTGTACGTTCGTATACATAATCTCCACAATTTGCACTAATTCTTTCTCTGTGTTTGTTTTTATCTCAGCTCCTTAGAACAGGGACCATGGATTTGTATTCTATCACAAACTACATAAACCACACTATACTATTACTTATAATAATTAGTAATGTAAAAGTGCTTCCATATGCTCTGTACTTGCTAAAATTGTCAACATGAAACACATCTGGTGATTAGAGGTGTTTACAGATAGACTCACAGGGTTATGGACCATATGGGAAAATATATATTCTCAAATGTATGCACGTTAAAATGGTCAGTAAGAAGTCTTCCTATTATTATAACATGAATTGCCATTTCTCACCATAATGCATGTTTGTACATAATTTAAAAGAGAGCACTAGCTTGTGCAAGGTTCTGTGTAAAACAATTCTTTACACATACAGGGCCAAATCCTCAGCACAGTCCAATGGAGCTATGGAGATCAGTGGAGTCAATGGAGATGCACTGATTTACCCACGTGAAGAATTTAGCCCAATTTAAAGATCTAAACAAGAAATCAGTAGGCCAAAACAAAACAAAACAACCCCCCCTAATTTTAGAGCCAACCAACTACACACAAGTACATTTTGTTTGGGATTTTCAAAGAAACCTAAAGGAGATAGGAGCTACGTCCTTGTTCAAATTCAGGGGTAGATGAACACCGAATTCCCTTAGATCCAGGTGAAAATCTCAGCCTGGAAATATAATTGACATCATTAGTATATCTGATCAGTGTCCCCATAGGAACACCAAATACTGAAAAGGGTATAGTGACTCTTGTTCATGACAGCTAGGCTTTCCATCTATTGTTGGTAGATCTTCCGTGTCATAAAACTTCAGACCTCCTCACTTCAACTACATCCAAAACAGGGTGAGCTCCACATTGTGGGATGAAGAACAGTACATAACTCATCCTTTGCAGCACTGCAGATAGAATTGCGTGGAATTTAGGCCCTGGGAAAAAACCTACTAAAGTCAATAGGAGTCTTTCCTTTAACTTCAAAGGGGTTTAGATCAGGCCCTTAGAGAGGAGGTGAATTTTTTAAGTGCAGATAGAAATCTGCAGATAGGATTCACAATGCTCTCCCCCACCCCCATGCTGTTCATAGGTTGGCAGTTAATTCTATATTAGAAGGTGCCCGTGTTACCAGTGTATTTTCTAGATTAGTACTGCATATTTGGATGGTTTATTTAGCTAGGCTTCTCATAGATGAGAGCAAATCCTCAAAGCAAAGGAACAGTAGAGTAGTAATTAGTCTTTTCTTTAATCACTATATACTGGTTTTTGGATTGCTGTATTTACATTAGTAGCCTACTAGTGAGGCCATTTGAAATTTTCTGTTTTGTTTCATTCTCCAATTTATATCTCAATGCTTTCCTGATTGTTTCACTGTTTCAGTGTTCTCCAGCTGGTGATTTTTCAATTAAAATATGGAAGATTTCTCTTTTCTCTCCTATTATTTAGAATTAATTAAAATTCTTTGAAATATAATACTTTTGCATGTGTCTGTTACAATTGAGGGAAATTAAGTTGTTGCTGCTTTTTCTATTTGTTTGCATAAATATGTGATTATTGTATGCAACACATGGTAAGTGATGCCTTAAGAGGCTGAGAAATAAAATTTCTGGGATTGGGGGAATGTATGCATTTTTGGATAGCCTTTCAATTTCATCGGCATTTGTGCATATATTTTGTAACCCATAAGAATGTACATCAAGCTAATTATTAACTTCATTTTTAATACGAAAATGCAATGATTTTGCTTTTTTGTGAAATTTTTAGATTTTTTTTCTTTTTATTTGGCATTTCATAATGGCCAGGCAATAACTAAGCTAGCAAGAAACAGGACAATGTAACTATTTCCAGCTCCCAATGGCCTTGAAGGAAACTTGAATCTAAAGGTTTCATGTCCAAAATAGCTGGAAACAAAACATATCCACCACAAATGTTCAGCATCTATTAAGGAACAACCCCCTCTTCTCCTATAAAGAAAATTCTCCATCATTGTGGAAGAAATTTGTACATAGAAACCGAATCTAAAAAATGCAAAAAATTGAAAATAATGGAAATAATTTGCTGTCCTCACAAAGGGTTGTGAGGCTTAATTAACATTTCCAAAATGCTTTGTGGTTCTGAAATGTAAAGCACTACATAAGAGCTAAGTATTACTATTTTATTATAATGGCATATTGAGCTCTTGTTCACATCTCTATGATCAGTTCATGTCTAATTCAAGTTGAAAAGAAGAATGATATGTCAGTTTTTGTTGAATATTGAATAATCAGAAAGACTCTGCTTGGATATCCCTGACAAAATGGTTACCTCTTGTTAAATAAAGAAAAAGTTCCCAAGGAGTGAAAGAGATCAAAACATCAAACAATAGTCAAATCCATTAACAAATCAACACATTTCTTACTAGCAAATTTCAGACTGCTCTTGTAAGCAGTTCTGTGAATGACAAAAGTATAAGCTAGAACATTATTTGAAACAAATGTTTAATCTTTTACTTTCCCAGGTACTGTTGGCCAGTAGGAACTCAATAAGTTACACAGATTCCAGTTTTATTACATATGCATACAATGAAATAATTAACCCTTTAGTAACTTAGTTAACACATTGTGTAAAGTATATTTTATTTCTAACATTTATTTCTAATTAATATTTCTTATTTAATTTGTTTCTATATTTGAAATATTTTCATAAAGGATGTAGCTAGTTAGTCAAATATACATCTATTGTGATAAGAATGATTCCCTGCCCCTACATAATACATATTAAGATAAAAATACTAATAATTTTAAAGGAATCTCATAATGGGAAGAAGAATATTGTCCTCTTCCTTGCTAATGCACTGA
The DNA here is from genome assembly GCF_003597395.2 of Chelonoidis abingdonii. Classification (NCBI taxonomy): domain Eukaryota; kingdom Metazoa; phylum Chordata; order Testudines; family Testudinidae; genus Chelonoidis; species Chelonoidis abingdonii. Next base: position 72,895,263 of record NC_133776.1, read on the forward strand.
ATTGCATTCAGTTCAGAAGATCTCATTTTTCAAAGCATAGTAAAACACTTGCCACATATCCATTTTAGTGTGTTCAACTACCTGGCTTATCCAGTGTTTTTAAATTACAGATATTAAGAAAAAGTTTTAAAATGCCTATTGTTATGAATAGCATTTTCCTATTCATACAAGTCAATGCACTCCCTGTTCTGGAAATTTCAGTTATGTAAAATTGAAAAAAAAAATCATCTTAAAAATAAATGAAGTGATATAACTACAATGTTAATTTCAATTAAGGACCTGTTCTGTAAAAGTTGAAATTTACTGATTAAGCTCTTTACTCAATTAGCACTTGTATATGTGTGTGTCAGGCTTGGAGAAGAGATCTATCAGATAATATAATAGCCATTGGGTCACATCTGAGACTATTGGGCACTGGCACATGTAGCAGTGCTACCCTGCCCCAGGAAAAGCACAATGCTTTCTACGTTTTTAACAATGTCCATTGAAATGACTTACCAAAAATAGTGTGTTCACAATTTTTTGGGTCAATAGGGGAAGAAGATCTAATAGGGAATTGCGGGAGGTCTATGGAGAACCAAATATGGTAAATATAGTGAAATGCCAACAACTTCAGTGGGCAGGATGATGGGAGACAGGCCAAGTGTGCGTCTCTTGGAAGGACATCTTTGTGGTGTCTGACCTTGTGGCCCACAGAAGAAGTTGGAGGATGACTGAGCAAGAGCTGGAAGGTCTTAATGTAAAAATTACCATCAGTAGGAAAAATATGCCCTTCACAGAAGTGGCAGCAAATTGTAAGAGCAGCTAAGGACCTCCACAGTCTATAGAGTCAAGGAGTAATGGTATTAACAAATTACCAAGGGTTGTGGGGATTGTGTACTACTGGAAATCTTTAAGTCAAGCTTGGATGTTTTCTAAAATATCTGCTTTAGTTTAAAGAGTAAGTAATTCAGGGATCCTATGGCCGGTATTATGCAGGAGATCAGATGATCAGAATGGTCCCTTCTGGTCTTATCATCTATGAATCTAGCATGTCTGTAATGTCCATCTCAATCTCAGCAGTTGGTTCCTGAATATGTGCCTGTGCTGAGACAGTGCGTCTGTGAGACTCAAAATGTAGTTTGCTGTAGGATACGTGGTAACTTTAAACAACCTTAAATTTACAGTTAAACAACTCTTTATAGCACAGTTAACAGTTTTAGTTGCCATGACAGATTGCACAGGAGCCCTGCTGACAGACGCTGAGGTGGGGTTAGCTGAATCAGTGCCTCCCCTAATTGTCCCCGCTACACCATTCCCCATTCCAGTTTTGCTGCTTGTAAACCAAACAGTGAACAACTTGTTCCAGACCTTTTGTGCTGCCACAATGCTAGTAATCATTTACTGAAAAGAAATATTGTAAGTTACATCTTTTGGCGATGACAACGAAGTTTGACTGATCCTGGCTTCTCTTTCCATATTATCATTTAAGCCTTTGTAATAAAAATGATAATTTGAGGGATTAAATTTGCTTTCCCCCTTCCTTTTTGCAAGAAACTCTGTGGCTAAATCCTGCAGCACATGCTCTGTTGTCCTAAATATATAGAGGTCCTAATTATACAATGGTAGGCAACCTGCGGCCCGCAGGCCGCATGTGGCCCATCAGGGTAATTTGCTGGCAGGCCATGAGACAGTTTATTTGCATTGACAGTCCACAGGTATGGCCGCCTGCAGCTCCCAGTGGCCGTGGTTCATATAGGTTGCCCACCACTGATATAGCACCAACCTCTTGGATTATTTAATGAAAAATTTCAAATGAAATAATAAACTAACCATTAAAATGAACCTGCATTACCTCATTACAATATTTGAGGAGGGAAAAGCCTGTTTGAAAGAAAAATACATTTATTTTGGTTTACTTAGCTGACAAGGTTAATAACATAAATAAATAAATAAATAAATATGAGGGATAACAATTAAAGGAAATTCTTTCCGTATTTCATTAACTTTTAAACTTTAACCTTTAACCTTTAACCTTTCTTTCTTTCTCTTCCAAATTGCTCTGCAGCTTTCCTCCTTTCCGCTTGCCTCCTCCCTTCTTTTGGGAGATCAGAAATGTTACAATGAAGTTGGAATCTGAGAATCCCTAATGAAAGCAATAACTATCTCAGATGGGTCTTCATTTGCAGACAGCAAACATGTCTTTGCTATGCAGTCTGCTCTCTAATTTAGAGCCTTTATTTGAAGTCTAGCTGAAAACTTTTGTATTCAAGCCATAAATGTTCTTGTTGTTCTTTATCTGGAATCCTAATAAGTTAGAAAAGGTTAAAGTAGCCAAAGGGAGTGTTTATTTGTGTATGGATGAAGATGTCTGTTATCTCCATCTTTTGTTGGGAAGGTTTTAAAAAAAAAAACACTAAAGAGAAATGACTGCATTGACCTGACATCATGCGTGACAAAATAATGTGCTGACTGAAATGTTTAAAAGCCTTTTTCCAAATGCCCCCCACTGCTCCCGTCATGATTCTCATAAAACTGCACAGAGAGAAACAGCAGTTCTGAAAATTGCAAGAATAAGCTACAATATCTTAACATGCAGCTTTAAAATGTGAGAGCAAAGGCAGCAATAGGCAGTGTACAAAAACAGTGTGGCATAAGCACATTAGAGGAAAATCTTTGAGAAAATCTTTGTGAAATCACCAAACTCAAAAGTCACCCAAAGGCTAATGAGTTTTAAAGGCCCATTTATCCTGTCATTTTTCTTCATTGATGGATCCTGGACCCTGATTTTTAATGTGCTTTGCTGAGCAAGAAGTGAAGCACTAGAGGACTGATTGTCTATCCATCCAATCTTCTCTAATCTATGTCACCATCTAGCACAAACATAGTAATAGGAACAAATATACTGGTAGTTACTGATTGTTAAAGGCCCCAAGGCCTATTATTCTGTTCAATGTGCAACAGCTATATTAAGAACCATGTAATCTTAAGTATAGCGGACAAAGGAATAACATGATTTAATGGCTGGAAGTTGAAGCTAGACAAATTCAGACTGGAAATAAGGTGCACATTTCTAACAGTGAGTGTAATTAACCATTGGAACAGTTTACCAAGGCTCATGGTGGATTCTCCATCACGCACAATTTTTAAATCAAAAGTGGAAGTTTTTCTAAAAGATCTGCTCTAGGAATTATTATTTGGAAGTTCTATGGCCTGTGTTATATAGGAGGTCAGACTCACTGGTCCCTTCTGGCCTTGGAATCTATGAAATCACAGTGAGCCTGACTGAACTCCAAATGGAGAGTTGGAATGGGGTCCAACAAGAACATTGCTAAAATGTTAATGAAGCTGCAAGTCCCCAGCATCTTTCTTTGACAATAGGGCCTCATGCAAATCCAGCTGAAGCTTTCCCACTCACTTCAGTGAGCTTTGGATCAGGCACTTAAAGAGCAGGAAATATATAAAATTGTCTTTGCAGTGAGAGCCTTTTATACAACATATCCAACCAATACATTTTTATACCTTTTCAATGCTACATGGTTTACTCAGGGCAATTCGCACCACCCAGTCAAAGACGCTTACCTCCTTAATTATTGCATGCATTTATATATGTAAATAAAGTCCACCTTTTCCACAGCTAAGAGCAAAAATACAAAACTCATAGTATCTGACAGAGTTCTCATGTGCATTGTGGCATGAATACATTGTGTATGATTAATAGAATAAATGTGCATGAGAGAGTGATTAAAAAATTAAACAGGCCTGGGACATGCAGTGGATTTCTCTACTCTAGGTTTTCCAACTCATCTTTTCTCTTAATTTTCTGCTGACACCCATGTTAGTCTTTTTCTGGTAATTTACTCAAAAGGTAAACATCGAACCTAAAAGTCTATGTAAAATTAGTGGCTGGTCACCTGTTCAAAGCAGATACATTTTTTAGCATCTCTGAGTATAACAGCTACTGTCTATTAACTCCTCTACATGCCTAATAAATATCATATTTCAACATAGATGCCTTGTCCATTCCTCCTAAATATTAAAATATCTCAAATCTTAATTTGGTAGCTTTAAGTGATAAAGGCTTATAATTATATACTGCTTTGCAGTAACAGTCATTAGAAAGGATTTGTTTTCATTTGTATTCCTCCCGCCCCACCATTGAAATAAGGCTATATACATTTCACAGGGGTACATGGTAGCCTGAAAAGTGAACAGTGCATCCGGTGGTTTTGAGATGCACTGTTTAGAAATGTGAGCAGCATTTAAGTTTGGGAGGTTTGCACTGTCTGTAAGCAGTGATTTCTAAAATATTGTAATTTCATCAGTGGATCATTTGCCCTGGAAATCAAAGCAAAAGACAACTGTGTCATCTCATAAAAACACAATATTACCACAGAATTATTGATGAAGCTTCTGCTATTCTCTTTTCCCACAGGTCTACTTGTGAGTGGCCTACTTGCAGGAAAAAGTAGAGAGGGAGACTCAGAGGTGGAAAAGAACTGTATTATTATATCTTTATTTACAAGACCTTGTTTCCACTGATAAATTATGGTGGATAGTAGAACAGTAGTTACAGCTTTCTCTTTGCCTCGTGAAGTAAGCAGCATCTTCCAGCTTGACCACTCCAGAAGTGATTATATGGTTCTCAGCAAATCTGCACTGTACACAAAATTTGCAAAGCTGTCATCTACAAAAGTCCCGCTCAAACAGAGCAGCTTGTAACAAGAAACAAAGCAAATATCTGGTCTATTTAGGGCTTCTGGGGAGCACGAATGGTGGTTCTGGGGTATAACTATGAAACATATTTACTCCATGCCTTCCAAAGGATTTAAATGGACCTAAGCTAATTTACAGAAGCAGAGGATCTGAGCTGCAGAGTGAGAATAAAATATATTGGTCTTTCAGATTTGGATCATATTGAGGACACAAAATACCCAGGGCTGTGTTGGTCAGAACAACATATCTGTACCATGGAGTAATGGAATTTCAGTCCTCCTTCCCTTAGAATTTTATTGCCCACTACCCCAAAAGCACAAACCACTTTATTTAATTTCCTCTCTGCCTGTTCTGATAGTTGTTATTCTGTCCTGGGGGCTCTCCAAGCTGATGAAATGAATAATATAATACAGTATATTCCACAAAAAGATTTAATAACAATGATAAGGATTTCCAATTTATGTTTTGTCTATGCTGCATTTGTTTATAAAATCTCGGATCATTCCTTCATGCCCTTGAGTGTGTTTTCCTAAACAGGATTATGCAGGATGGAATTAAATGGATTCCTTCAATTCCAGGATAATATTTTTCTGGACAAATTGTACATTCCTCTATATGCCTGAATCTGGAATAACCTCTTAAGTAATGAATCAGATCTTGAATCCTAATAAGCTCCTTACTCAGGCATTAACCTCAATGGAAGATTTTGCTGAAGTAAAGACTGAATCTGGACTTCAGAATTTGGCCAATCCATTAAAGCATTTAGAAAGAATATGTTCATTGGAATTGAGGCATTAATGAAGAAATCCCCATGTAATAGTGCCTGCCTACTACACTGTGTTACTCATTCCCCATTAAAAATGTGAATCGTTTTATTTAAAAGACAGCTTTTTAAACAACAATAATTATCAATTTTTATTATAGAAGCACAATTTCATTAAAGACCTACATTGCCCTCTACTAAGGCAGCCAGCTCTTTAAGATACTTATGCTACATCTACCCACATATTAATTTTTCACATAACAAGAACATTAATAAAGTGGCAATATTGATGATATATAAAGTGGATTTCCCGTTAGAGCACCAATACACATCCAAAAATTTACTAGGGAGTATGTGGTTAGATGTAATCTAAAATATTTGTAGCTTCCCAAGTATCTTTCAGAATTTTTTCTATTACTATGTGAACTGTAACGTAACATAAAATACAGTACAATTTACATAATAAGAAAAAAATTTATAGACATTAGCTCACATAATGGGGCAAAATTTTCCAAGCAACGCTACGTAAACATCTCACAGGACTTTTTTTTCCCCATTATTCAGCCTAAATTTTCCTTTTCTTAATGCTTCAGAACTTCAATGTACACTTCCACATATCACACTAAATTCCACATATTTTCACTACTTTCCTTGTAGTTACACTTTTTAAACAGTTGTGGGTTTACCATGTCCTCTCCCCTCATTTGTCTTTAGCTGCTAATTCCTTACCATTGTGAAGTCAAGTTGTCCCACTCTCCATGATCAGATATGTGTGCGTGTACATCACTTGAGGAGTTTGTGCAGGAATTTTGATCTTATTTCATAATCACCCTTTTTAAAGGAACTTTTTATATTAAAAATATTTTCTATGTGAAATGTTTTAAAAACAGGACCTATACTTCGCCAGCACATTCAACACCCAAAGCTTGTCTTCACTACAGGGGTAAGTCGACCTAAATTGCACTACTCCAGCTATGTGAATAATGTAGCTAGAGTCGATGTAGCTTAGGTTTACTTACCCCAGTGTTTTCACTGCGCTGTGCTGACAGGAGACACTTTCTGGTCAACTTCCCTTACTCTTCTTAGAGAGCTGGAGTACCTGGGTTGAGCGGAGAACACTCTGCTGTTGATTTAACGGGTCTTCATTAGACCCACTAAATCAATCCCTGCTGCACCGATCGCAGCAGCATTGATCTCCCCATAGTGAAGACCAGCCGCAAGTTTTGCTGCTTATTCCCATGCTGTTTATTTACTCTTGTGCCTAATAATTACTTGTTTCTTGCAGGCAAAATGTTATAACAATTTTACCTCATTGTTCCAGAACAATGGAAATAAAATTGGCACAGTGTCCTTTAGCAGGGCCCAGAAATTCAGTGGTTTGGGGGAAGGGAATGGGAAGGTTTCTGTAGGAAATGGTAGATTAGAGGCTCAATCCTGCATGATGCTGAGCATTCGGGCCCAGATCCAGCAAAACACTTTAAAAAGTGCCTAACTTTAAGCATGCGGGCTCAGGACCCAGAGCACACAACACCTTGCAAGGTCAAGTCCTAGTTAAATAAGGAACTTCTTCATTTGCCAGTGCTGCCAGTCTAGCAGCTTTCATGAGTAGTGGAGTAAAATGAGGAATGAACATAGATATACCTGCCAACATGTGACTGTTAATATTGCTCATTGTGTAGACTGAGAACAGTATATGACTTTTCACCAATGAACACCCTCACAGTCACTCTGTAACTGAAGTAACTTAATTAGCATATGAAACACAGTTGGGATTTGAACATAAACCCCTGTGAGCTGCATCAGGAAGAATTTCTACCTGATGGGCCTTCCCTATAGCTGCACCTATGGGAGATGTGCTAAAATATTCTCAGTGGTAAGTCATAATTATATGTATCACAAATACTTGAGTGATTATTGTAGCCTGTAATTATAACAGCAGAAATTTCAGCAGAATGAAAAGTTGTATGGCATACATCCCTAAGGAAAATAGGGTTAACAATATCTATAGGTCAGTAACAGGCTTAATTTACAAATATATGAGGCACTGTGTCTATATCCAGAACTCGAAGGAAGACTATACTGTGTAAGGCCAATATAGCATCTCCACTTAACTGTTTTTACCTTTGTCAGTTTATATCCTTCAAATCTATGCCAAAGATTTTAAACTCTGTTGAAATTTATTGGCTTTTATTGCAACCTCAGAATAGGCTAAGTACTTTCCAGAAATATATCAAAATGAATAGACATTCTTTTAGATAAATTAACATCAATCTTGAGCAATAAGCTGAAACTAACTATGTATGACTTTGGGCTAGCACTGTCTATCATTTACAGGCTTTAGACAGGACTGACAGGACTTTAGGAAAAGAACTGAATGTTCTCCACTAATTCTTAACTTGTAAAAACAATGTACATTAAATAACATCATCATATTTGAGGTTGATAAATGTTGTTTGTTAGTTACTTCTACTCTTTCCTCTGGTTGAATTAACCATAGAGTTAGTTTTTGGCATTCATTTTTTTCTGTGGTAGAAATTATTAGAGGAATGGTATAAGAAATGTTTACGCTATGGAAATGGAATATTATTTATTATTTTGTTTGATTTATGATATAAAATTATCTGCTCTGGGCCCCTTTGACATTATTTAAAATAGTAATACAATCAAAACCAAAGCAGCAAAACACCCCTCAAGAGAAACTCCAGCAAAACTCCACCCCAACTCAACCCGCTAAGGTATGAGTTGCCCACCAAAATTCTATCCTCAAGAAATTATCACTCCTTGTAGTCCCCTCTTTTTTTTTTAGATGCCCAGGCAAAAAGATGGACCCTGCAGAATGTCCCAAAGGTCAGCAACCCCAGACTATTTTGAAACAATAGAATAAATGTGTTCCACAGATAAGGGCCCCCTCACAGAGAGCACTCTAACCACTCTTTGTTAAATCAAATGGACTCCAATTCAAGTACCCCCACTGACTGCAACTGCAGCATGGGGAGGGAGGCAAATTTCAAGACATTTAAGACCTTATTTTCCACCTGCAAAGCAATAGGCAGCCAGTGGAGACCACAAAACTCTGGTATCACATGCTCCAAGTAAGATATAGTGGTTACCAAATGGCCCCTTCTAACATCATCTTAAATGTCTGGGTTAACTCAAGAATTCTTGTATTCTTAGAACTGTAACTTACTTTGCTTAGATCTGTGCCTTTCATGTACTTCCTTTGTCTTGGTAAAAGGAGAATCAGGAATAGAACCCATGTCTCCTGACTCCTCCTCCAGTGCCCTATGCTTTGAGACTAGTTAATCGTAGTGGGAACTGAATATCCAAATCCCTGAGGCAACTTAGAAACTCTCAACATGTCAATAGAAAAATACTTTCTTCTCCTCTCAACTTATTTTTGGCATAGACAATATCTTACTAAAGTGGGTACAGTGATCTCATTGTACCTAGCACCCTATTAGCAGTATGTAAATAATAAATAACATTAATAGGAGGAGCCAGCAGTAGATCCCTGCTCTGTGGCCAATGGAATCGTGATGCTGCATTTTGATTCCTGTGGGAGGGAAGGCAACTGTGGAAGTTGCTATGAGGAAGGCATCCATTTTTTCCCCCCGGTGTTCTTTTGTGTAAAAGGACCTCTATTCAGGGCTTGATTCTGCAAAGACTGGACTTCAATGGCAACTGAGGGTGCTGGGCTTTCCTCCAGGTGTACCCAGCCCTTTGCAGGATCCAGCATTTACAGTATAAAATGACAGATGGTAGAAAGAGCATGCCTCTTTCCCAGGCAATGCCTTCCATTTGTATCTGTGAAGTATGAATGCTGCAACAGCATTTGCCCTGGCTGAGATCAATTTCTAAGAGAGGTAAGGCTGATGTATTGGAAGGGTGGATATGGGGAAGACTAACCAGCAAGTTCTGACACCAAACATTCTGGGTCACCTTTGGAGGCTCACACCCATTTCCATGTCCCTTGGCCCAAGCTGCCGCCACCTCCTGGACCTAGCAGTAAGTATTGCCTCAGTGGAGCCACGTCAAGGGAAACAGAGCAGATGCTGCTGTAATTTCCTCCAGCAGATCTTCGCCTTTTCCCCTGTTGGGGTAGTCCCTCTAAGTGTTGGCCTGTGAGGGACAGCTGACAACAGTACAGGTATTCTTTAGCAGGAGTTAAAGTCACAGTGAAAGCAGAAGTGAGCTCCATACACTCTCTCTGCCTCTGCTGAGCAGTACTCCATCACAGTCCTCCCTCCTCCTTGACTGAGGCAGTGAGAGCTCCTTCTGTTTCAATCTGCTGTAACCCTGGTCTTTAGCCTCCCGCATGGAAAGGTGGGCAGCCTCAGAATCTTGGTGCCCCTCCCTTGCTGTGGAATTTCCCCCTCAAAAGGGACATGTCCCCCTGCATTGTGGTTACACTCTGAATCCATATTACAGATGGTTAAACTCATTCACAAGCAGGTTAAATAAGTAACTTGCCCAGGTTCAGAAAGGCAGGATCAGGAATAAAACCCATTTCCATGACTGCCAGGCTATGGTTTAGTTACAGACTATGCTCTCTTCTTAAACGAGAGAGTAAGTAACAAGTGCATCCAATCAGCCTGTTGAAAATACATAAGTGCTTTGCAGCATGAAGCCTTTCAATGAATTATAAATACATTAAAAGAATCAATTGATATGTTCACTGAAAAAGACAGAAAACAAATTGACATTTTCTGTTGCTATCTATAAATGCTACAGAATTATCAACAAACTCCTCCATTCCCCACCACTGTAACAGCAGGAAATAGGATGATGAAATCACTGTTGTAAATATTAAACAGGAATATATAAGTGCACAGGCTTCTGATTTCTGAGCACTTTACCCTACACAGCACATTAGTGTTTCTAGTTGTTTCCATCATGCCACATTTATCATGTCTGAGACTTGACTTTAAAAACTCCTCAGGTAGAAATCTGATTTGTTCTTTGTCGCCTGCACCTTACACTAACCTCTCATTATTTATAAAATACTGTAGGATCTCTCTTCAAAAACATTATTGATCTCTCATTAGAGTGTGCCAAGACTTGATTCATGATCTGAGGCACAGAAGTCTCAAAATACTAGTAGGTGACCCCCCCAAACACTGTCGTTAATTTATCAGGTGTGCAAGGTGTCAAGTTAAAAGATCATCAGACAAAGAAAACTTATTGTGGATTTTAAAATTCTCCTTTTGTTCAACGTATTGCAACAGATTGTATCACAAATTGCCTTTTTTCTTGTAGCTAAACAGAAACTAAAATTAATGAGTGAATGACTCTCAAGATAAATTGGGATAAATACCCAAAAGTTTGGCTGATTGTTTGAAGTTGATCCTAGCAGCCCGAAACTTTTAGTTCTGTAAAACAGTTCTTTCAAATCTCATAAGAGTAGGGGTTAGTTGTGAAATATCCAGTACTAGCTTCTGACAAAAAAAAAAAAAAAAAAAAGACCACACTAACAGGCTTGTGGTGTTGCGAAACTGAGACACACAAAGATGCATGAATATAAAAATGAGAGAAAAGTCAACTGTGACTTTAGAAATTTCAAAAGAGCAACAATTTAGGTTCGGTTAGAATTTGAGGCATAAGTTATGAAGAGAGCGTTCTTGCTTTAACTAAAGGAGACCATCCTCTGGGTAAACCAGAACCCATGCAATCCTCCCTCCCCCTTTCCACTCTCCATCCAGCTATGAGGCCTTTGGGAAAGAAACTGCAGGTAGAGTTAGCCAGAGACTCAGGCTAGCACAGCAGCTGCAAAAGGCAGTTTAAGCAGGGACCAAGAGATTTTGATATCAGGCTGTTTTTTTGCAGTTATCACTTTCATTTTCCCCTGTGCTGATTAGTTAGATGAAAAGACAAACAAAGGGAAGGGGCTAGAGAAAATGAGGGAGGGGATGGGCGGGGTTGGAACAAACACCAACCTTTAAGTAAAATGTGCATTTTGTGTTTTGAGGTCAGCTATTGCAATTGCGGCTGGTAGAAAAATGGAACTTTTGTTCATGGAGAAATGGATTTTTGACAAAATGAAGAAATTTTGTGGAAGGTGTCTGGTCTTCTCCAAAACTTCTGACCAAAAAAAACAAAAGAAGACCAATCAAAATGTTCTTGTTTTTTTGGCAATTTTTTTCTGCAAAATGTTTGTTTTTCAATGAAAAGTTGAAATTTTACATGGGAAAATAGCCCCCCATTTTCTAACCAGCCCTAATTGCAAGATTGTGTCCCCTTGTTGGAAAATTATGAATGTAAGGCTGTGGAAGGATAGTAATGCAACATAATCACCATAATAATTTATCGTGTTTATTATGGTAGTGCCTAGGAGCTAACTGAGAACAGGATCCCATTATGCTAGGTGCTGTACATATATAAAATAAGATACAGTCCCTGCCCTAAAGAGTTTACAATGTAATTACACAAGACAGATGATGGCTTGGGGAAGGGGATAGAATATATAAGCAGAATGAACAATATGATGTTGGCAAATATAATAGTATGATTTTTTGGTTTGCCCTTTCATCGGGGGTTTACGTTAGGAGACAGTTAGATGAAAAGACAAACAAAGGGAAGGGGCTAGAGACAATGAGGGAGGGGATGGGTGGGGTTGGAATAAACAGCCAATCAGCACAGGGGAAAATGAAAGTGATAACTGCAAAAAAACAGCCTGATATCAAAATCTCTTGGTCCCTGCTTAAACTGCCTTTTGCAGCTGCTGTGCTAGCCTGAGTCTCTGGCTAACTCTACCTGCAGTTTCTTTCCCAAAGGCCTCATAGCTGGATGGAGAGTGGAAAGGGGGAGGGAGGATTGCATGGGTTCTGGTTCACCCAGAGGATGGTCTCCTTTACACAGTCCTGGGTCTAGAGAGGGTGCTGGGGAATGGGATGCGCAGCCCCTATTGAGCCTCACTTTACCCTGTTCCCATCATGGTGCAGCAGTACCAAGCTTTAACCATGTTTCAGCTCCTAAAATTAAGTTACATGATCCTACTCAGCCCCTGAGACAGGAAGGGAATTGTTTTGTGTCACAAAACCCAGCCCTTCTCTCCTGCCATTTAATGGGGAAGTGGGACTAACAAAATAGAAACGTGTATCTTTTGAAAGTAAGGAGGGTCCTTACTGTGAAAAGTGCCACTTGCTTCCTTAGCCACACCCACTTAATGGAGAGGGAGCTTGGTTTATTCATGCTCCCTGATTTCACCTCCTCCAATATTCACTTTGTCAATCCCCATTTCTGGCTTTTACTCTCTGTGCTTTGCTGAAACCGCTTCCCCTGAAGTTCTTAATAATGGCATTCTGTTAAAGAGTAATGATTTCTTTTCGAACGTCATTCTCTTGATCTCTCTTCTACTTTTGAAACTGTTAATCACTTCTCCCCTCCTCCATGCTCTCTCTCCTTCAAGAAGGTTTTCCTTACCTCGCTGACTGCTTCATCAGAGTGTCTTTTGCATTCACTTCGAGCTACTCGCAGTACTGCCAAGTCAATGCATTCAAAAATTAGTGAGCCCCCAAAAATCATGAAACTGGCTTAAAAGAATCATGACTGGGGTTTGGTTTATTTGCTGTCTGATCTTGGAGCCTTTACAGTACAGTTGTTAAGCCTTGCTGTGCAACCATGAGGGCTAGAAAGTAAATTTTAAAATGAAACCTGAGATTCTCACATACTCACAAGAGTCCAGGAGCTGGGGACTTAAGAAAAAATTCAGATATCACAAGACGTATGATATAATTGCAAGATTGGCAACACATTTTCATTTTGATGATAAGGCACAGTATCCCATCTCTAAGTGTAGGTCTCTTATAAGTTGCTACACTTTTCCCTACCTCTCCCATGTTTTGCCCAAATGTTCTGTCCTCTAATCTCTCAGCCTTGTGCATTCTTTTGTGCCTTCCCTTATGCTTGCAGCATACTCCTAACTAGAGATCACTAAGACACTTCTAGTCATGAACTTACCCCCCCACTTGTTCCATACAGCATTCCTGCTATAAAGCCAACACTGTACTCTGTTTGTTCTGTGTTGTAGTGAATCATGATGACAATATACTACATGCTCTAGTATTGGGACATTGTTATTTGTTATATAGATTTTCCCTTTGCATAACATCATATATCTTTATTAAGCTGTATAAAAACTAAATAATACCTAAATAATTAATAGTAATAATATCTTTGCTAGTCCCATACTAAATTTGTTAGTACTGTTAGCACAAAGAAGTAGCCTAGTAGTTGGCACTCACATTTAGGCAACACAAGGGTGGAAAAATCCTAGGTTTTTCACATTAAGATTCAGGAACATTATCACTTTTTTTCTTGCATGATAAAGTCATGGAAGTTTCTCGCTCAGTTACACAACTGAACATGTCTCGCAAAGCATTCTATCTCACTTAAGACCTTCAAAAACTGTGTTTCGTTCATCTGACCTTGATTCTAGTCAGTTTTAATAAAACCATATGTTAAATATCAGAGGTAGGATAGTCTGTGTGTATGTACTGTAAGTAGAGTTGGTAGCTCTTCCTATCGTTAAATTTGCCTAACACATTCTATTATAAGATCCTGTTTACAGTTATTTATAACTATGCTAAACTTTAACCATTCAGATAGAAATTGTTTATGTTTGGAAACTGTCTCAGGATGATTTTTTTAAAATGTTTTGAGTAAAATGGTTCTACCTTTTCCAAGGATAATATTAGGAACACACGTTTTCTCCATGCTAAAAAATTCCATTGAGAAGCATCTCCATGCTTTGGAGCAGGGACATGAAATTTGACAGAGGTGTTGTTTTAGTGTCAAGGATACCTTTTGCTTGTCCCTATCAAAAAACACCCAATTTTGGTCAAGTTGCAAACCTTTGAAAAATCACAGTTCACACATGAAATTTGTCAGAGTTTGGCAGCTAAACTCTCTGAAGAGTCCATATGTGCTGAATATGTTCCATTCACACACAGCTCCTACAAGCTGACTGGACTGAGCATGTACTAGCATTTGGGCATGACCTGCTCCTCTTGGCTGCTGGGAAACTCCATGGTGTCAGGTGCCAAACTGAGAGCAGGGAAGCTAGCTGTCTCTCTTGTGCTCTTGTGGCTGCTGCTGGTGTCCAGGTATCCCAGAGGAAGCAGCCTGACATGAAGGCAGAGGAGTGAGGCATGGGGACAGGGATGCCATCAGTTACTCCATTAGTTCAAGTGGTAGTGGTCTCTTCTGTGCATCTAAGTGTTCCAACCTTTTTGATGACCCATGTGGCTTTTAATATGTTGCCACATGATGTTTTAAATCTATGTTAGAAGTACATTAAGTCAAGCATTCAAAGGTTAGGAAATTCCAGAATTAATGTTGCAGGTATGTCATATATCATTGCCTTGTGTGTATATATTATGACACAGCCTTTAATGACAAGATCACATGCTGATTTTTTTCCCCCATGGAAACCTTGCCTCATTCTGATTAAAAAATGTACATGCCCAGGGAACTGTGCACTGAATGAGGCTGTCCTGTTTGCTGCAGAATTTGAAGGTGTATAGTGAATGAGGCAGGGGGTTGTAGGAACAAAATCATTGATGTTGTGGTTAAGGAGGTTGAATGCTATCCTGGAGAGGTGGATTCTATTCCTGCCTCAGCTATAAAGTTCCAGTTTGATGACGGCAAGACACTTAAATCAAACTTTTCACAAGTGGCCATTAACTGTGTTTTCCTCATTTTCTCAGTGTCCAGCATGAGAGAATTTTCACCAGTTTTGTGTAAATGCTGAACTGTGCTTTGAACATGCACTGTGCTAGCTGACGCTAAGTATTCTGAAAAGATCAGGGCCTAGTTGTCCAAAGTTGGGCACCTAAAATTAGTGGACACTTTTCATCTTACTTCTTCTGTGTAATTACTCCCCTCGCTGTAAAAAAAGGGAGAACACCCCTCCTCTCACAGAGTTGTGGTAAAGCTGAATTCATCAATGCCTGTGAAACATGCAGATACTATGATGATGAGTATCATAGAAGAGCTCAAGAGGAAATTAATGACTTCATATTCAGTGGAGAGTTTGGATAGTATGCAGTCACTCAGGCATGAGGCCATACATGAAAGAGGAGGATAAAAAGAAATACTGAATAGCTGCTCATTCAATGGGAGCAATCCATCCCGTGCACTGAATGAGGTAGGGGGTCTTGTTGAAAAACTAGCGTGTGATCATGCAATGAAAAGCTTTATCACAATACATACTCTCAGTGGGGCTGAATTAAGGCTGCACAGGAAGCCTTAATTATGGTATATCCTAATTTTTGAGTTCTTGACTTAGCAACCTTAGCATATCTTTGTGTGTAATACAAATATGATATACATATACTGTATATCTTTAGGAAATTATGGTATGAGAACTGAATATTAGAAATACAGCTGACTCTTATATTAGCTATGTAAAATGAACTATGCACAGCAATGGACAATTATTTCCTATTAATTTGGAAAGCTACAGTTTTCCTGTTAGGGATTATTTTGAATAATTTAAGTTAAAAATTGGCTATGCAGGTTAAGAAGTCTCATAGGGAATTTTTGCATCAGCAACTGTATAGGAAACATTTTCTGCTTAAATCAACAACTAGTGCAATAGGGTCAGAACATTTTAGAGTATATTGCATTCCAAAACAGAAGAGACATCTAGTATATTTTGCTTTTAGAATACTTCCCTTAGCCTCTTTCTTGTTAATTTATTTTCTAGTTTGGCTTGCTGTTTCCACTGAAGAGAGGTCTTGTTTTTATACACAGATTAAACAATACAATAACATCTACAACACAATGCATGATATGATTAAGTTCCATGAAACCCATTTTATATTGCAGTCCTGTCATTTTTTAAAAATAAATCCAGTGTTTAATCCTATTTTGCCCTCACAGAAAGAAATTCTATTGAAAGTCACAAATGAGTGAACAGTGCTGCATTTCATATTGACCTACTTTCCTACTTATGTTAGTATGGTCACACATTCTACCTGTCCATTATATGTGAAGCCCATTGAAGCCAATGGAGCTATTATTCTATTAGGCTTGGGATAAGACCCCCTCTTTGGTGATAATTTAAACAACAATTGTATTTGTAATTAATTAAAAAAACTAATAGCTTTATCCAAAGGGTCATTTGAATAAAAATGGCAACTCTATAATGAACTTTAATGAGTTTAGGAGCCAGTCCAATGTGTATACATTTTAAAGGCCACAGACATCCACACTTTGTAAGGAAAGAGAAAGATGAGCAGATGTGATATATGATATATATTGTGATATATAAAGATATGCAGATGTGATATTTTTTGGTGTCTGTGCGGGATTGCTTTGCTGGCTTCCAGTACTGTCATTTTAAAAGACTAGTCCAGAAGGCGGTGAGGGGAAGCTAATGACTCATTTCTCATCCTGGGTCATCTAACAGACATTGAACCTGTTTGGGACATCTTTTGTAGCAGTGTTCTGGAGGTAAGACAGTCACTTAATACCTGTACTCTGAATTTCATTGGACCTATATCCCCATTGTTGCTTCTGCTGTTTAGGTTAATTTTTACAGGTCGGAGGTGAAATCCGGGTCCCGTTGAAATCAATGGTGTTTTGCCATTGACATCAATGCCACTGCTAGGATTTTACTCCAGATTGTTCTCAGTATTCTTCTTATAAGAGCCTTAGCTTTAAGAAAATGTTCTTTGCAAATACAATTTATAGCCAGATCCAAAATATTTTGTGATCATCTATGCAATACTATACAATTGGATTATCTTCTGTCTTTCTAACTTCATTTTTGACTTTGCAATAAACTACTGGATAGGATTAAATTGGCAACAGTTGTTATTAATTCTTTCTTTTAAATCCCCTGCCATCATCTCTTACCCCCTTTAATAAAAGCTGCAGTACTTGAATGGTAAATATTGGGTCAAAATCTCATATTGGAAATGAATTTCCTTCAGGCAAATAACAAAAGTAAGATGATATTTTTCAACATTGTATATTAAAATAAACATGCTGCAAGTGAGAATGGACACATTTCCTTGGAAGTAGTTCCAAGCAGTCTGCTGCAGAAGCTTTAATTTGATTAAAAAGTATGTGCTTTGGTATACCTCACATTTACCTATTCCTACAAACATTGAAAGTTTGTGCATATTGGGAGAAGTGAAGGGAGATATCTTCTGCCTCTGTAGGTTTCAGTAATTTAAAATTTGATTTTCAAAATGGAGCCCATTGATTGCATAATCATTTGGAAGGATCATATGCAAGAGCTGTCATACACTGAAAAAACCAGATAAACAATAGCGTAGGGAAAGAGAAACTTGTAGGAGAGAAGCAGGAGAAAAGAAGTGTTATCTGCAGCTTCCCAAGAAGGAATGAAGAGAAAATGCATCTGGGAAAATGTGTGAGAGACAGAAATAACTTTTGAAGTGACAAAGCAGTTTTACCACAGAGACTTTTTTGTTTAATCCAGTAAAATGATGCTACATCACTGCAAAGGCGGATCAAACCCTCTGACTTAACCTATATCCTGTGTAATACAATCTTGTGTCAATGGCATGTTGTGTTATAGAAAAGATTACACAGAATGGTAACTGTGAAAACTCCCTCTTCCTGTAGAAGCCACTCTCTTTGGCATGCCTTCCTGTGCTTTTACCTTGTCTGCTCTCACAATATAAGCATCAGGCTTAGTGAGGCAATCAGGGTCCAGACACCCTGGGGAGAATAGGTTTAAATCCCGTAAATGAGCAGTTGAACAAACTGATTGCATACTGTAATATTGTGCTATAAAAGTATCCCGAGTAAGATCTTTTATGAAAGCTTGTAATATTCTGAACTTGATAATCATTATGAGACATTGTATACATATTGTGGTTATGAATCTATGTATATGGAAAACTATGTTAATACCCTGTCCTACAACTTGAACTACACCTCACAGCAGGAAGGGGCACCTCCCAAGCAAGCTGGCTATATGAAACCAGCTTGCGGTAACCATCCATTGTCCAGCCCATGAAAAGACAATGATGGACCATTAGAGTTAAGGGTGAAGACATTCAGACATCCCTCGGTTATCAAATTGAAAGGAAATTCCCCCCACTAAGTGTAACCATGAGTCACCATGCAGAGGTGGGAGTGGGGAGAAGGAAGTCTTTTAAAAAGGAGGCTTAGAAAAACTGAGTTTTTTTACCATCCAGAACTGGAGAGCCTCTAGGTTGGAAGCTGGCCCTAAATGCTGGATCTGCCCTATAGCTAGGCAATCGTTAACTTGTATTTGAAAAGGGGTTTTGTCTAATATGGAAGCATAAAGCCTGCGGTTGTGTATGTGCTCTTCCTTACTGTTTCATATTTAATCTGTGATTTTTCTATTAAATAAGCTGTGTTTATATTTACCCCAAGCAGGTTTTTGTTGTGCAAACTGTGTGGAGTATGTGTGCCAAAGTGAACTGATAGCTGAGGAGCTGGTTTCACTCCTTCAGGGGTGATGAACCCAAGAGGAACGGTCTGAATGTCTGGCAATTAAAAACTCAGGGTGTACAGATTTGGAGAAACTTGAGACTGGAGGGGCTGATGGAGTCACCTGCAGGGGTAACTACGCTGGTGAGAGCTAGGATGAGACCTTGTGCTTGTGGGCAGGCTTCTGGTGTCAGGGATCTGAACCAAAGCTGCACAGCATCCTGAAGTAACAAGGCAGAGGGTGACAGAACCCCTTCCCAGCCTAGGTGGTCTCCAAAATGTCTCACTTAGGAAGGAGATCTCAGAGCTAATGCAAGTAACTGCAAAGTCACCAGTGTCAATAGTGGTGATGCTGATGGTTCAGTCAGTCGCACTTCTCTCACTGAGTCCGAATCAATACCTGGTGTTGGAGAAAGTGTGCTGATGTAGGTTCTCCCTTTCAGATAAGATTTGAAACTGAAAACCTGACCAGCTATGGTCACCAAAAAATCCTTATAATTTTTTCCTAAACTAAATCAAATTGGGAATTCTGCATTGTTAAGGTTTCAAGTCGATAATAACTATAGGTGGCATAGATAATGATGCCTATAGTTAAGGTTGCTGGACACTTACAATAGTGAGACATTATTGTCAGGTGCTTATAGTCTTGCCAAATTTTAATTGTTCAGACTGAAATTTTCCATGCTGGGTGTCTTTTTCAGGCTGAATTTTTTTTGAAAATTTCAGGAAAAATATGTTAAGCAATATCTGAGAATTAGATTAGGAACATATATAGTTTTGCACATGCATATGAAACTAAGCAAAAGTATTAAATTAATGCTTTGCCTTTCCACCCCTGCAGACTCAGGCCACAGCACAAGCTGTATAACATTATTGACATACAGGTGGAAGACAGCAGTTAGATGGACTACATAACTTCATAACACTGTACGTTATGGGGTGGGGGGTGGGGAAGGAGATGGCGAAACTGTGACCCATGACACCAAGGAAAACCATATCTCCAACTTGTGAGGAGACCCGAATCTCCTATCCTACACTTTGTCCTATTGTTTACCTCAGCGCAAAGTGGATGTAAAATGCTACCATTGTGATCTGGTAACATTTTGCATTTACATATTAATGTAAGAGGATATTTTTATCATGTATTTGTACTCTGAATAGGCCTCTGTGTTAATTTTGGCCTGTTAATACCAAAACAACTTGGTTTGGCCTCCTCATCTGGGGCCTAATCCAAAATTCATTGAAGTTAATAGAAAGGCTCCCATTCAGTTCAGTGAGCTTTGGGTCAGGCCCCTCGTGACAGCTCCTACTGACTGTGTATATAGCCTCACACAGTAAATCCTATGCTCCTGGGAAAATACTGAATGTCTCTATCTATCCACAGTGATTCTCCACCTCCCCCTCCCCATTATAAACTGCATTTAATCTCTCTCTTCAATATATTGTAGCAATGACTCAGCAGAAAAAAAATAATTTCAGCAGCAAGGCTTTTTTCTCAAGAAATCAGGTTGTTATAATCAGAAAGTATAGTAAACTGTAATGCAATAGAAAACCTCTCCAATCCTTCCAAACATTCTCTCCCTATCCATCCATCCTACATTTTGTTTCCTAAGCAGTAGCTCTGATAGCCATTCCCCAGATCGTTTGTGCAAGCTGAGAGGTAAGCAGAGCAGGAGTTAACCCCTTGCTGATAGTGGACCAGGGAGTTCCTTGTACTCCCTGCCTCATTCCTCTCTCTCTCTCACACACACACGTCCACTCTTAAAAATTCAATAAACACCAGATTTTAAAAAAGTCATTTCCTGTATATCAAAGTGAAGTTTGCAACTGAGCAATCTAAACTTTGTTATAGCAATAGGTTTGTTAAAAGAAGACTCTTATCTGCTCACAAATGTGTGCATTTAACAGGTTTCCGTTGTACTTCAGAAATAGTTTTATAATCCTTTCAATTACTAGTGAGATTGTTCAAGAATTCTTGGAGATTCTTTGGAAATACCTGTCCTGGAGAAATATTTTATCTGTAGTATAACATACTATTTAAATCCTTCATGAGTCTGGACATAATTCTTTGCAAATAACTATCAAATACTTTCAATTTCCTTTTGCATAGTTACAAAATCTCTTTGGAACACAAAGGTTATTTTTCAGAATATTTTTTTTTCAGCTGCCAAGACTGTGAATCTTAAAAATGTATTGCTTGGCAAAGATTTTCAAATCTTTTCAAAATATTTTGAAATGATTCAAAAAACACAAACACAGCTGCTAACATGTCATAAAAATTTATATGAACCTGAGCTATGTAAATACTATCATTCACTTGGTACAAGGTTTCCTCCTCCTCTCTCCATCTGCAAGTTCCACAATAAGGCACTTCAGGAGAAAGCTCCAGCACCAATTTTTAAAATCTCAATAGCAGAATAGACAGCAGCCCTAGATTAATTGATCTTATAGCTTGTGGACTGAGATATAGTCTGCAAACCAGAAATACAGGGAGAGAAAAGTCCATATTTAGGTTAAATGTTGTAAGCAGAATTCTGAAGTCTGTGTAGTAAGAACTAGTCACAAGAGACAAGTGAACCAGTTCCAATCAATGGCACCTTCTCTCCCCATGCCCCATACTCCCAACCCAATGGCCATTTCTAGAACCAAGCCTGGACCACATATTATGATTCTAAATTGTTCATATAATTGTTATCCCCACTTCTGTTTTCTGGCTAGCATCAGAATAGAAAGTGCCAGAAATCTCATATTTGTGATATTAAAAACAGCATAAATTTTGGAGACTCAAGAAGCCAACGTGATCACAAACATTACAGATGGAAAAGATTATCCGCTTATCTGGCCCATCTCCTTGAGAGTGCAAAATTGTTGAGGGCATCACCCAATCTAGTTTCTAGAAATGCTCAGATTATTTGGATAGTCTTTAAAAGTTCGGATGTCTCTTCCTACTGACCTCAACGTCTAGTCCTTGTGATGCTCTTACATCATTATTGCTATCAACTGTACAGACTCTGTAAATATTGGGACACTGGATAGCAATGTCTATATTAAAGTCGCCTAACACTTCCCTTGTAATAATCCCTTGTTTTCAGGTATTTATAACTTTGCTACACTGTAACAGCAGCTAAAATTCTGCATTCTTGGTCCCTGTATCAGGTTTGTGTGTATGTGAAAGTTTCAGCAAAAATAGTGTAACTATATTTGAGAAGGAGATTAGTGAGAAATCGGTAGTTTTGCAATGTTAACAAAATACTAGTTGTACTATTTTCAAATCTAATCTACAAGTATTGTTTTAGTAATGACATCATGTATGAGCCTTGTTATATCACAGCTGCATAATGAATCCATGCAACACATTTAATGTATTCTTCTCTACTTTGTCACTGATGCTCCTTAATTTTCTGAAAATTCTATCTTCACTATGCATAATCCAGAACCCCACTGAAACATACTGCTTTGATTTATGGAAAGGTGCACTGGGATGGTAGCCATGAGACCAGGATCTCTAATCTCATCTCTTTTACCAGAGGGTGTTAATTACTCTATGCACTTCATAATCCTTATAACTGAATAAGGGATCAGACTGCTGCCCTAGAGATAAGCAAGTATCAGTCCTCCACCATTTACTGAAATAACAGACATTGCACAAGGCCACCGTTAGCAGAATTGTAGATGGCATCCAGGTCTATCTAGCAAACTCTTGTCTCAGCCACTTCACCGTATTGCTAGAATCCGGGAAAGAAGGAAGATAGTGAAGTGCAGAATGCTGTTCTCTTGGGTTTCATCCTCTCTTCGCCAGTGAAATCCTGCTCAATGTAAGCCACATTTGAGGGGCTTCTGTAGGATCTGGGGAAGTGGAGGAAGATACTACAAAGGCAGGAGTTCCTGTCTGTGCTCCAGCCACCTGGCTTTTCAAAGGTTTTGTCCTTTTGAGAGGACCATTTGGCTTTGTGTCCTGTTGCTAACAAACTGACGCATATGTCCGGTCCCTGTAAACTGGGATAACTGTGAGGTTAAGTTACCCAATAGCATTATTTTTAGAGTATAAAGGAATTTCTTCTACTTCTGTAATACTTCATATATTAAAAACACTGCGTACCTCCCTTTAGAACCCACAGGTATTCCATGAGAAAGTCCCTTCTCTTGAATCTGTAGCAGTCTTTAGGAGTAAGTAGGATTGAGAAAAACAAAAAAAATTACCCATTCTGATCTCAGTGAGTACACTGGTTTAAACCCAGAGTAATGCCACTGATTTGAAAGAATTATAGCAATGGAATTGAGATCAGAATTTGGCCACTGTTTTGCCCACATGCCTTGAACTGACACAAAGAGCTTTAAAAAACAAAGAAGGTTCCTAAGAAAAGACTTGTTCCAACTCTGATCACAGTGACTTGTTTTAGAACCAATATATTTTCAGCAGTGACTTGCTTGATATGTAGTAATATCACCTGACATGTTTGTTCCCCCTATCTGTTTGTATACTATAGGAGAGGAAGGGGCAGAAATTAAGAATGAATGCTGATCATCTTTTCCCTGAGTTTCCATTGTTCTATAAACACAGGCTGCAGATTCAGCCCATTCTAACAAGTAGTAGCACTTCAGATTCTAATTGCACTGAAGGAAATTAAAGAAAAGATAAATAGCTTTTACTTAGAGTTGTGTTTCACATTAAACATTTATATTAGGAGTGGGCCTGCAGAGAGCAGCATTGGCATAGCACTGAAAAAGGTCAGAGGGTCCAGATTCATTTCAAAGGAGTCTGCAGTTACACACCCACCCACCCACCCACCCACCCACACAGGACTCTGCAGTTACACACATACACACACACACATACACACAGCAAATCTACATTGGCAAACTACAAAAATAACACAGGATGTTTCCTGTGCTTACTCTGTGTTTTCTCCCTCTAATAGCAAAAATTCTGGCATGTAGCTGAAAACCATATCTACTGGTAAACACACAGGGCCATATTGTACCATTGGTCTGGGGAACTGTGTTTTAAAAATCAGTGGCTTAGACTTACCCAAATACAAGTGCAATATCTAGGAAGCCAAAACAACATTAATATTTTTCATATTTTTTCCAAATGTTGCACCTTTACTGAGATTTTCTGATGATCCAAAAATTAAAAAAGTTAAATAACTATACTTAGTTTGTTTTTTCATTGCTGACCTTGTTGTACAAAACTGTTCTTTAGTCTGGTTGTTTTGCAAATAGTGTATTAATTATGTAGAAATAAACTATGTTAAAATATTAAGTTAGGAAATGCCAGAATTAAGTTTCTGTGCAAAAGTTAAAGTTGGGTAAAATTATAAGCAACTGGCAACAGGGTTTCATAATGGGAAGTGTTAGTGTACCTTAACTATAGCCATTGCTACCTGTGCTATCTATAATAATAATAAAAAAATCATATTGGTTGTGGCTTTGGAGCTCCTCCCCATCTATAAACTTTGTGCTACACCTAAAGCCAGATCCAAAGCCCATTTAAATCTTTCCAGTCACTTTAAAATTTGGATCCAGTCCCTATTTAGTTTCACACTAGGGCCTTGATACACCCAGGTGGAACCCTATGCTTATATAGAACCCCATTGAAGAAAATGAGGCTCTATGAGGATGCTAGGGTCTGACAATGTGTATCCAGCTGCAGGATGGAAGCCCAGATTGGATGCCAGGGAAAACAGTGAAAGTATCTCCAAAAGTAGTCCAAATAAAGGCCTGCAAAATTGGGGGATTCTGGCTTTACATGAGTGCCAATAAATACCCCTATATGGCCATTTTAGGCTTTAAAACATTGCTTAAAAACTTAGTCATTTTAGATTTACCAGTCAGAATACTATTAGCAAATTATTACTTTACTTAAGACCTCAAAATCTAGAACTTTGAGGAGAATATGTGGCAACAATATTCTTAATCATGCACAACTTCAATTATCCATAGTCCATATAATCTTTCTGAACCTCAATGTCCTCTCCATAAAATGGGATAATAATTCTTATCTATAAGACAAGATGTCAAGAAACTTAATTTATTAATATTTGTAAAGAGTTTGGAGATCTGTGGATGAAATGGGCTGTAAAACTGCAGAGCTCTCTTACTGCATTTTGGTAAGCTATGGTGTAGAGATACTGTGGTCTAGTGGATAGAGCAGTAGGTGGGGAATCAAAAGACCTGGGTTCTATGTCTATCTTAGCTGTGTGACATTGGGTGAGTACTATGCCTTTGTTTCCCTACACATCTTTTTTTTTTTTTTTTTTTTGCCTATTCATTTGTAAGCATTTTGGGGTGAGGACTATCTCAGGGTGTGTTTTGTACAGCACCTAGCACTAGGGCTTGGAATGGCTATAACACACATTATAATAATGATAATCAACGGAATGTCTTTAAAAGGATTTCCATTGGGCTAACAAAAGGCTTATAATGAACATTCAGAATTGCTTTCTACTATGAAAAATCATTTTTGTTCATAGTTATAGTCTAAAACTGGGTGAATTAGGAAAATCACATTCTAAAGATTCACTTATAGAGACCCTGAAATAGAACTTTAAGTAATTTTTAAGTAATGCAATGAAATGACATGGGAGAACATTTTTGCAAAAAGTGATTTACTGCCAAAATATTATTTTAGTGTTGATCTGTATAGCTGATTTATGAACAAGTGCTTTTAAATATGTGATTTACATTCCAAGTTTCTGATTTATAGAACATGTGACAGACTTATAAGACAAGTGACTGATTTATTATAGTGAAGCTATTCACGCCGCTCTAGTTAAGGTTGTGTCAGCATTTCCATTATCAACTCTTAATTTCAGGGATTTATAACTTGCCAGTAAAAATTCACTCTAAACTGAAACTTCTTTCCTCAGAATTGTCTGTCCATTTTTAAACTAGAGGCCTGAGGAAGGAGAAAGCAGCATGATTTGTGTAGACATCTGTATGTTTACCTGAGATTTAAGGACTTGTTTTTGGTGTGTTTCTTTCCCAATTTTGGAGACATAGAGGATGGTTCTCAAGGATACTATACACATTTACTACGTTAACCACATAGGGGTCCAGGGACCAGTTGAACCAAAATCCACCTAATCAGCCAATTTGTAGGCTGCTGTGGCAAGATTCCCTGATTTAGACTTAGGGGTATCATAAGCATTCCCAAATCTGGACCTTAGCGTCCAGAAATCTGGGTGCCTGTATGAACCCCTCTAAGCTTAATTATCAGCTCAGATTTGATCTCGCTGCCACCATCCAAAAATTCCAGGGTTTTGGCTCCCTTCTGGTCTCCCCAAACCCTTCCTGCGGGAAACCCAAACTCAGAAGCCCTCAGTTACCACAAAGGGAATAACCCACTCCCTTCCCCCTCTTCTCCCACCCAGACTTTCCTCTCGGGCAACTGAGAGTACTGATGCAATCTCTTTTACAATCACAATACACGAAGCATGTCCCTCTATTCCACAAAGAGACAAACCCCATACAAGGAAACAGAAATGATTCTATCTCTTTCCCCTCCCACAAATCCTGGTGCTGCAGAGCTTTACCCTCCGTAGATCTAACGCAAAGAGAATTCCCTCCCCTTGTTCCTTAGCCTACCCAGAGAGAAAAAGTCAAACAAGTCTTAAAAAGAAGCTTTATATAAAAAAGAAAGAAAAACACATGAACTGATCTCTGCATCAAGTTGACAATACAAGGGCTATTACTTAAAAGAAATTATGAATAAACAGCCTAATTTCAAAAGAGACACAATTTAAAACATTCCAGCAACTACACACAGTAAATACAAAAAAAAAATAACAGCCTATTGGTTTTTTCTACCTTGTACTTACAACTTTGAAACTGAAGATAGAAGCTTGAAGATAGAAAAAAGAAAAATCCCCTCTCATAGCTGAGAGCCAGACAAAGACACAGACCCAAAAAATTCCCTCCCCTGAGCTTTGAAAAATCCGGTTTCCTGATTGGTCCTCTGGTCAGGTGTTTGGTTCCCTTTGTTAACCCTTTACAGGTGAAAGAAACATTAACCCTTAGCTATCTGTTCATGACAAGGGGTATATGGGTCCAGTGCAGGAATGGAGTGGAGAAGGGGTTGAGGTTTGGTTCAGCAACCCTGGCAACTCTAGGACTCAGCTTGTGCTGTTGGTGCAGAATAACTGGGGTGCTTGACTGTCCTAGCCACACTCCTCATTGGGACCCTACGCAGCCTGCCCCTGATCTGCTCTGTGCCAACCTGTAACTCCCCCTTTGCCAGGACAGCTCCTTCGGAGGGAGCACAGTGCTGGTGGCACAAGCACAATAGTATTCACCCAGAGCATAGGTGCCGAATTCCTCTCTACTCAGTGGGTGCTTCACCCTTCTCTGCACTGGGCCCACCCCTACTCCACCTCATCCCTTCCTCCAAGCCCCCACCCCATCCTGCCTCTGTCTGCCCCCCTGGTCTTTTTACCCCTCCCCCAAGCATGTCCCATCCCTGTTCCTCTCCCTCCCTCCCAGCTCCTCCTGCACGCTGCAGAACAACAGCTGTTTCGCAGTGTGCAGGAGGTGCTGGGAGGGACAGGGAGGAGTTGATTGGTGGAGTTGCCTGGGGAGGCGGGAGGTGCTGGGAGAAGGGGAGAGCTGGCTGCTGATGGGTGCTAAGCACCCACTAATTTTTTTCCCTGAGTGCTCCAGCCCTGGAACACTTATGGAGTCAGCACTTATGGAGGATCCTTTATCCTGCCCTATAACTCTCTTGTGCCAGCTGCAGGAGGAGGACATGAGGCTACTGAGAATCTGGCTCTGGTGTTTGTGTTAAAGGGGTTTGTATTTGGCTTAAATTTTTTACCCACCAGAAAAGCTCTGTTTCTGGTATTTAAAACATGATATTTGGAATTTAGCCCTGTCACAGTATATGGAAAGGACAGACTGGCCAGCCAACCCCAGGAAAGCAATTTGCACAACTGTCTGGGCCCACATTAACAGCAACAGGAAAACCTTGCTCTCCTGGTCCCCAAGGTAAGTGTGACAGGGCAGTAACACTCCTATACAAGGTATGACAGGGAATGGAAAAAACTCCTTCCTGGAGTAGAGGAAGGGAATTTGGCCCTCCCCATGCAATTTGTTTCAGTAGCTTGGAATTGAGGCAGGAAAGGTGAAATGTCAGGCTGGAGGGAGATTACTAGTGGAGTTCCTCAGGGATCAGTTTGGGGACCAATCTTTTTATTACTGACCTTGGCACAAAAAGTGGGAATATGCTAATAAAGTTTGCGGATGACACAAAGCTGGGTGGTATTGTCAATACAGAAAAGGACTGGGATATCATGCAGGAAGATCTGGATGACCTTGTAAACTCGAGTAATAGTAATAGGATGACATTTAATAGTGAAAAGTGCAATGTCATGCATTTAGGGATTAATAACAATAATTTTTGTTATAAACTGGGGACACATCAGTTGGAAGTAACAGGGGAGAAAAAGGACTTTGGAGTATTGGTTGATCACAGGATGACTATGAACTGCCAATGTGATATGGCCATGAAAAAAGCTAATGTGGTCTTGGGATGCATCAGGTGAGGTATTTCCAGTAAAGATAAGGAGGTGTTAGTACCGTTGTACAAGGCACTGGTGAGACCTCATCTGGAACACTGTGTGCAGTTCTGGTCTCCCATGTTTAAGATGGATGAATTCAAACTGGAACGGGTACAGAAAAGGGCTACTACGATGTTCTGAGGATTGAAAAACCTGTCTTATGAAAGGAGACTCAAAGACCTTGGCATCTTTAGCCTAAGCAAAAGAAGACTGGGGGGAGATATGATTTCTCTCTATAAATATATCAGAGGAATAAATACCAGGGAGGGAGTGGAATTATTTAAACTCAGTACCAATGTAGACACAAGAACAAATGGATATAAACTGGCCATCAGGAGGTTTAGACTTGAAATTAGACAAAGGTTTCTAACCATCAGAGGAGTGAAGTTCTGGAACAGCCTTCCAAGGGGTGCATGGGGGCAAGAGAAATATCTGGCTTCAAGACTAAGCTTGATAAGTTTATGGAGGGGTTGGTATGATGCAATAGCCTAATTTGGGAAATTAATTGATCTTTTACTATAAATATGCCCAATTGTCTGTGATGGGATGTTAGATGGGGTGGGATCTGAGTTACCACAGAGAATTCTTTTCTGGGTGTCTGGCTGGTGAGTCTTGCCCACATGCTCAGGGTTTAACTGATTGCCATATTTGAGGTTGGGAAGGAATTTTCCTCCAGGGCAGATTGACAGAGGCCCTGGGTTTTTTTCACCTTCCCCTGCAGTGTGGGCCACGGGTCACTTGTTGAAGGATTCTCTGCACCTTGAAGTCTTTAAATCACAATTTGAGGACTTCAATAGCTCAGACGTAGGTTCGGGGTTTGATACAGGAGTGGGTGGGTGAGATTCTGTGGCCTGCGTTGTGCAGGAGGTCAGACTAGATGATCATAATGGTCCCTTCTGACCATAAAGTCTATGATTCTGTGGCTGATTATGTTATCTCAGTAAGAGGCAATTAAATGGCCTATGTATGAAAAAGACAATGTCATTGGAGTTTGCTACATTTATTGTTGTTTTGATTGAAAGGGTTGGGTTTGAGAAGTAAGAGCTGTCTTGAACACTAAGGGCTTGTCTACACCACGCAGCTTTTAGCGACAAGGCTGTGATGACACAGCCTTGTCGCTAAAAGTCAACGTGTGTAAACGCTCTTTTTCAGTACTTTGTCAGCACTTTTGCTGACAAAATACTTCTAGCCCAATGATTGGTGTTAGCTTTGGCAACAACACCGTGTTCGCGCTGCCACTTGTGTCAGCAAAACTTTTGTCTTTTGCAGGGGGGGCTTTTTTAAGTACCCACGAAAGACATAAGTTTTGTCAACAATTTTGCACTGTAGAAAAGCCCAAAGAGCATGTTTACACATGCAGCACTGCAGCGGCGCAGCTCCCCTGATGTATCTGTGCCATTGCAGTGCATCTGGTGAAGACGCTCTATGCAGATGGGAGAACTCTCTACCATCAGCATAATAAAACCATCTCCATGAGTGGTGGTAGCTATGTCAGTGGGAGAACCTCACCTGCCAGCGTAGCACTGTCCATGCTGGTGCTTATGTCAGTATAACTTATGGTGCTCAGGGGGGTGGTTTATTCAACCCCCCGAGCAACATAAATTATGCCGACATAAGCTGTAGTGTGCACACAGCCTAAGACTTTTCATATGTTATTTTAGTAAGTTTATTTTATTTTTTAAGTTGTGTGGTTTGTCACTTGAAAGCTGGGTTTAAACAACCACAAAGAGATTTAAACAAGTCACTCACTTGCTGTATTTTCTCAGTTGACCTGGCCTGGTCAATTTCCATAGGCAGTGAGACCAACAAACCTGCTTCCATTCTTCTTAGCATAGACACAACATGCCTCAAGTGGAACATGACCAGGTTTTATCACTAAATTTGGTCCGCTGGTTGGATCACTAGCTTCCCTGGCCTGGGCCAGCTACTGACTGGGAGTGTGATGTGAATGGTGATCCATGCCCCTCTCTGCTTCCAGTAACCTTAGTGATTCTATGTTGCTATGGGGGTTAAAAATCAAGGTTTTGTTGTTGTTGTTAATGAACATTAGCACCAGAAAACCGAATTAACTGATAGCATTGACTGATTAATACAACTTAAATTAATAATACAGAATATTTACTCTTTTTCAAATGTAGCCAGGACAGATACTTTAGTGGGTCAGCAGGAAACAATTTTGTTGACAAGCTGGTCTTTTTTTTTTAAAGCTTTTCCATGGTGTTCAGTGGCGTGAGATGATGCTGACTAGAGATATTTTCTGATATAGTCTCCCATTTTTATTTGAAATGCACCTATTTAGGGTAAAAAATATGCCGATGCAGTATCTGATCTTGTTATGCCATCCATCTCCAGCAACTGTTCTAAGCAGGCATAATGTGTTTGAGGTGATGGGTTGTCCATGCTGATCCAAGCAGTGGAAGCATTTAAGATACCATTTATGTTTCCTGGATCTCTGTGTGTTCTCTTTCTTACCTGGTAGTCACCTTTTTAGGTGCTGGAGCAAGGCAGAAATGCTCTTCTGTTGAGCACCTGGTAGGCAGCCCATAGCAGAGGCAAAACTCTCTGAATGTTTGGATTGCCCACTCACCACTTTGAAAATTCTTTCCATTTTAGGCTTGTCCATTCCCTATTGTGTGTCCCAATATCATCATTGAAAAATCACCCTGAAAACCTCCATATCAATTCCCACATCTCTGGAACAGAGTTAATGCTTAGCTTACTCACATGACTGTTGTGAGGATTCATTAGTTAATATTTGTAAAGAGCTTTGCAGATTAGAAATTGTACATATAGTATAAATTCAGTTGTTTGTTAATATTACAATAATCAGTTGTCATGTAAAACCCTACATTGACAGCCCTCTGATAGCATGGGGTGATGATGGAATGGAACCGCTTATGAAATTAAGCTTTGCGTTTAAGTTTCCAAGAACCTGTGAAAATAACATACAAAGTGGTTTACTCCAACAGCTATGGGTGAATATGGTTTTGTTAGAATAGGAACTGGCCCCAAACTATCCATGTATTGCTCCATGGTAGTTATTGAATGCCTATTGTATCTGAACGTTTAATCAAAGTTCAAACCAAATCTGAACTGAACCATTTTGAGAGTCTGGGGAAAAAATGAGTAATATAAAGAAATAAAATCTTGAATGGTGTGAGCCACTTGCCATAGTAG
Source organism: Chelonoidis abingdonii (assembly GCF_003597395.2). Taxonomy (NCBI): domain Eukaryota; kingdom Metazoa; phylum Chordata; order Testudines; family Testudinidae; genus Chelonoidis; species Chelonoidis abingdonii. Next base: position 72,926,883 of record NC_133776.1, read on the forward strand.
TTCTAACTCAAACATGAAAAAGAAAAGCCAGAATCCTCAGGAGAAAGCCTTTTCTTCTAAGATTTAAAGCCTGATTTTGCTGATTCAAGAGATACATAGGTTCAGATGCATAGCTCAAGTGTCTCGGTGCTCATCCAAATCAAATTGCTCAACTTTAAGAGGTTCATCCATCAATCAGTGTTCCAATTTTTTGTCTAACTGAAAATTTGTTTGTTTTTTAATGTTTCTTTTTGTGAAAACTGAAGAATCTGGTATTGTTTATTCATTGTTAAAAACAGGAAATGTTTCCCAAAAATTGAAAAAAAAAAAGATTTTCCTGCAAAAAATATGTATAATTTTTCAACCTTTTCTGTTACTGGCTTATTTCTTGTTGTTGTCCCATAAATTCTTTCTGTTTCTAGAAAGTTTGTTTCAATGTTCAGTAGCATATTGGCATGTGATGCCAGGAGTGATTAAAAGAACTGCCACCATATCAACTTAAACCACACCAAATTAAAGAATTCTGAAATTTGTCACTAACATATGCACTGAAACAATACTGCATTTCAGTATACTACAAAAAATGCAAGACACTATTATAGAGACTAAATAAGTGAAGGCACAACAAAGCACATTGCATACGAGGTTTTCATTGCACAAACACAACATAAAATATCTTTAAACAGTTCAGCATTTTGGCCCAAATTTTCAAAGGTGAGTAGTGATTTTGGGTGCCCAACTGAATGCAACTTAATTGAAATTAAATACCCACTTTCAGGACCCCTTAAAGTTGTTTCAAGTCAAAATCACTAGTCACTTTTGAAAATTTAGACCCCTTTCTTCTCCCAGAAGGATAGCTCAATTATGTCATTAACAACAGCTGGTTTTGTGATATAACATCTATGTGGATAAGACACTAATGGAGATGTAAGACTATCAATATTTCCTCAGCAGAATAAGTTAATCTATATCTTTACATACCACAGCATTCCAACTGCTTCAAAATGCAGGTATTCAGAACTGAGATGTTAAGTCAATATCCAGTCCTGGATGTGAAACTCATCTTCACAGTTCGTTGTCAAGCAACAAAATTCAAAAGCTATCCTGGACATTTCTAATGGAAAGAAGTACAACTCCTCAAATCTGCAAACGTTCCCAGAAAGGAATAATTTATTCCATCAACTACTACATACTGTCTCAAAAATAGACATTTCAACAATTGATGGAAACCTTTTATCAATACTGCTGTATATAGGAAATATCAAAATTAATTACAACAATACTTGAAGATGGTAGTTTTGTCAAAACTCCATGAACTTTCCTCCACAGTTCACGCTTACAAGTAACCATCTCTCCCCCTTTTATTGTTCATTAAAAAATCTGGAATTTAAGAAAAACAATAATCTTTACTTTTATTTATCATTTCCCACCTCTTGGCAAAAATCAACTGAAATAATTTAAACTTTAACAAAAGATGCTATTTCAGTGCTTGGATAACCATTATGACACTAAAATAAATAAATACATTTCAAATACATTTGGCATTCTCAAAAACTTCATATGGTATGAGTGCTTTGTTAAGTTTTTAGCTTTACCGTCACAGAGTTTAAGACTAGAAGACACCATCAGACCATCTAGTCTGACCTCCTATATTTCACAGGCCACCAACATGCGTACACTAAACCCAACAACCAAAATTAGATGAAAGTATTACAGCCCATTAGGCCCCAATCCTGGAAATACTTATGTATGAGCTTATTGTTATGCGCATCAGTAATCACACTGAAGTTGATGGGAATACTCATATACATAAGTATTTGTGGAACTGAGACCTTAATGTCCAAAGCTGTCAAAGCTAGCAGAAATCTTCCCACTTTTGTGACTTCTTTCTAGACCGTATTAATTCATAGTGCCATTGTGTGTGTAGGAGGAGGAGTGAAGATAGTTTTCTTGCACTATAGGAAAATCTGAGGAAGATTCTACAAAGTTTCTAAAGCTTTCAGTGGTAATTATGCCTCTTCTTCTGAGCCTCCGCCTTTTTTGCCTGCTGTCTTTTCTTCCTGTGATCTTTCTTGATTTGCAGCCCCAAAGTGGCCATGTGCTGTCGTGCAACTTCTCTCCAGTGCTGTTCCACAACTTTCTGGTAACCTCCTCCTCAGAAGCCCTGATATGTCCTGATCCTTTCCATATTCTCCACGTCTCTCTCTGCGACTCATCTTCACCTTCCCTCTATAAACCTGTAAATCCTGTCTGCCTCCCTTTGGCATGGACTTTCTACATCTCTGTCTATGGGGAGGTTCTTTCTCTATATGTTGGCTATTTCTAAAGTGCACAAACTGCAGAGTAGTCAGTGAGGAATTTCAGCTTGAGCCTCTTAACTCTGGTCCACTGAAATCATGCTGCTGACTGTGCTATCTTTTTTCAGTCCTTGAGACAGCATTTGAGCTTCCTAGGACAATTCTGAAAATATTGAACCTATCCCTTGACCATCCCCCCAGATTTACAGAGTGTTCAAATCACAGACTGCTCGCACAACCTAAGCATGACCGAGCTCTAGCTTTCACATTTCTCATAATGCCCAGCTCTCACCTGAACCCTTACAGAGCCACACAAATGGTTTTTTGCCCCTGAAATCACTTGTTTAAATTTATAGCTTGCCTGAATAAAAAACTTAGCTGAAAAAAGTCTGAGGAATGGAAGGTGAAAAGTTTACTCTGATATAACACTATTAAGGGAATATCTTCTTCCTAAAGACCTTTTGTAAAGCTAAATATTGGACTCCTGGATGGAATAATATCAGTGCACATACAGCTCTTCTAGTTCTTATATCTTCTGATTTATAGTCTGCCATAATATAACTTGGAATATATTGCTGTACACCTAGTCAATATTATTTGCTAATATACAAAGACCCCAATTTTATCAAATTCCCCTTATTGCTTGCCAGCCAGCATGTGGATATAAATCTTAATACTATTGATGCTAAGCCAATTCCACAACTTAGCATCTTTTGGGAGTGGTATCTCAGAGAGAAGATAGTTGCTTGAGCCAAATCATTATTGACAAGAATTCCATGAGGCTAGCATGAACATCTATCATCTCACAGAGCTATTCCTGATCTTCAGAATCACAGAATTGTATTAATTAGTGGTGAGAAGGCTTCTTAAGCAGAGTCAGTTAAAAAACTGAAAAATGAATGTAGTGACAATTTTTGACATAATGGTTTCTTGTTTTACAGTATTCAAAATTGACTCATTTTTGGTTCTTAGATGTTAAATTTGTTCATGAATAATTTAAAATAAAAAATCGTATAGAAAGTGTTTTTGAAACCATTATTGAAATGGTTATTGATTGTTTTTGTTTTGATAATATTTTTGATAAATTGTCACAAAAATTTTGCACTGCCCTGAAAGCAGGGCTATATCTAAATGGCACAACTGAATGAATATGTTCTTGGACATCCCATACAGAATTACTATTATGAGTTGGATCTGAAAGTATCAGACAAATTAACACAGTCCTGGCCTCATCCTTTAAAACAACATAACATCCTTGGAATTCCTCATTGTTGTTTTTTTTTTATTACTTTTCTTATCCAGATAGAAGTTAAATCTGTCACTCTGTTCATTTCTACAGGGATTCAATAGCACTCGAAAGGAGGTATTTAATGCAGGAGCAAAACTATATATTGATTTGATGACATGGGTACTTCATTCAGAGAAATGTGGGCTGTAATTCGAAGGGTCAATCAATCAAGAAAGTTGAAAAGATTGTTGCAAGATGGAAGGAAATCGATGCATAGAAACATTTTATGTTTCATACGTTAAACTGATCATGTTGCACCTCACTGAATTGTGCTTGCTGTTGTGGAATTCTTTCTCTTCCAGAGTGTGACACCAGGACAAGTAGTCACTTCTCAGTATAGGGATGTGGGAATGCTTTCTCCAGTAATAATTTGTACTGAAGTTAATGGGACTACTCCTGTGAGTAACAGTTCCATGGTGTGGGTTAAGGGGTTTACAATCTTCCCCAAAGTATACAAACCAAAGTACAAAAGGATTCTCCCTCCATGAAGTAACTTCCTAGAAGTTTTAGTATTACCACATTCAAAGCAATACCAAAAGTAAAATGAAAAGACACGTAAACTCACAAAGAGTCAGATCACCAAATTTTCCCCATTCCATAACAATCATGAAAATACTGTACAAAATTGATTTCCATAAACTTTATATTGAAGGTCATATCAATGACCTGCAACACAAAAGATCTTAATGGAACTAAGCATATGATGATGACTGTTTTGTCACCTCTTCTGCACTCTTGATTTGACATGCAACTTGTAATAAAGTTAAAAGTTTGGCCATCTGTCTGCCAATTAGACTTGGAATTCTGACTATCTGTAATTTCATTTATCAGTGACGTCAAAGTCCTGTCTCTCTATGACAATAAACATAACAAATGTATTGAGTGCAGAGCCCTCTGCAGTCCGTTGTTATTAGATTGGTGAAAATACAAATTCATTTCACAGTTGGCTGATTCCACTTTCTGATGCAGCAGGGACACTTTGGTAATACTTATATACTTTAGCAACTTCGCTCTAGGCATTTCAAAGAGTGAGTCTATATGCTCTGAGAAAGTAATAGAAGACAGGATCTCAGTGATGCATAACTGGGTCCTTACCTGCTGTTGAGAATGGACCTTATCAATATTCATAACATAGAAGCTGAAAGGCTGAACTCAGAGTAGCCTTTGTCCAAATTCTATGGGATAAAATATGTGAGTTAGGATGAACTGAATGCAGTTTTCTCTCTTTTAATTTACTACTGAGTGTAGTCTTATGAGAGTGCTGGATTATCATAGCAATGGTTTAAGCCGGGCATCATGAGGGCAGGCCTTGTGCCAGCTTTACCACTCTGCTCTTTCAAGACATCTAAATCCTGATATTCAAAACTCCCTGCTTTCAAAGATCTGGGTCCTTATGCAGCTCTGCCAATTCACCTCACCCCTGAGTTGCAACTTTCACACCCCATCACCCTTTCTGTTCCAGTCTCAAAGTCCTGTATATCTCTGCCAATGTTCTTCATGCTGATCTGTTATTCCTGTCATTTATATTCATGTGGCAGAGACTGCCAAGCATTCTGAATCATTTATTAAATGGCAAGTTGGTCATGTGATATGCAATAAAGGGAGTGGGGTAAGACCAAAAAACTCATTTACATTTAGGAGTTATAATAGGATTTGAACTCTGTTATCCAGAGGAAAACATAATAAACCACGATACAACTAGCTTCCCCTACAGAAGGAGGAAAATGTAGACTGTTATAGCTATCAAATTCTATACCTATTATCATTACTCTTATTAGCTCACATTAGTTTTCTGTGATGTCTGTAATACCTGAATATAATAAAAAATATAGATGGTCTTGCAGTTTGCTGGTTAGCATAGAGGAGTTGGTGTCACCACTTCTAGTCTGATTCTCCTCTTTCAGGACATCACATTGTTGCATTGACCTCAGTGGAAGTTACTTAATCACTAGGCAGGAGCAAGAGGTAGAAGAAGCCCATGTAGTCAGTCTATTTCAATCTTTCTGTGTGAGTCTGGGGTAGACCTTTGCCATCTATACAGCTTCATTGTTAAGATGTGTATTATAACTGTTACCTGCACACAAAGGTACTAGAGGTTTTATGTAGTGAGGTGGGGATGGGGAGCTGGAGGAGGGAAATAGTGCTAACAATTACGGAGAAATAAGAAAAATACAGAGGTGCTAACTGCACCATAAAGTCATATTCATCATGTCAAAATAGTATTTTACATTAGTTCTAACATACTTTAATATCTTTGTATTTCAAAGTCTATTTAAGTGCAAACTATGCAGGCTCAGTTGTGACTTTAATATGACTGTGGTCAGTCAGCAAGTTGTTCTGACTTGGAAACAGACTGGGAAGTATATTGAGATGCAGAGAAAGAGAGAGAGTCACAATTTGCCTCCTGGTCCCTGCTTGCCCGCTATTGGGGACAAGCACCAGACCTATACCTGTGTGATGAGTTACCTCTGAGCCTGAGTCTGCGTTAGTCTGGTGAGTCACCCCTGAGTTTCCTCTGACCCTAAGATGTCTTAAGCCTAACAATTCATCTCTGAGCCAGAAAGTGTGATGAGTCATCCCAGGCAATTACCTGCAGGTCTTGTGGTAGGCCCCACACCATTCAACCAGGGGTCAGCAAATCCACATGCAAGGACCCACGCCGGAGATCCTGAAGTAGGTATATAGGCTTCTAAGAGATGCAGTCTCTCTCCAATCTGCTCAATATCACTACATGACCAGAAGCACACTCATTGACTGGTAGTTTTAATAGGCTGCCCTTCCTGCTCCTGCTTTAGCCTGTGCCTGTTTCCATGTTAGCCTCCCCTGCATCTGCTCTGCCTCAGCTGAATGCCTGGCAATTCTGACAATCCGGCTCTGGTTATTTCCCCCCATGTGCATGAGTGTAGCTGCACTGGCCAGTGAGTTCCCTTCCCTTGCTTCCCACGGGTACCCACGTGTCATGTGTGGGCTGTGTAGCCCTTCAGAAGCAGCTTGCTTTCACATGGAGCTACTTACAATATAGATAATTGGCACAGGAAAATAAAGGGAAACTGGGCCTCTTTGCAGGTGTGCAGTATGAGGCTAAAATCTGGTCTTAAAATATTCATTGATGTTATTGATTCAGTTTCATAAGTGTGAGGTAAAAACTTCTGGGATGTAGTATTAAAGGGAATCATCTCCCTCTCAGTCACCCCCACAAAAAAAAAAAAGATAAAAAGATTATATGAAAAGAGGATGAAAGGACAAAGTGGAAATTAATGGATCAAAGAATAAAAACGAAGGTACTGCAACAAAGAGATGATAATTTGTGTGATCTGACTGGCCATTTATATCTTAATTTATCCCATGATCATGTAAAGGCTCCTTTGCTTCATTATATTGCAAAATATAGCGTGAGTATAGTCACTCATTATCAGACTTCTGCAATTAAAAAAATAATAGTGAGAACATTTATAAAATAAAAACAGCTGTACTTTCAGTGGTTAGCCAGCAATGTACTAGTATCATGTAACTCTGTTCTGAATTCACTCATATTCCATTAAAAGTGCTGCCTATGTCCTCTTTCACTTCAGCCTAGAGTTTGAAAACAATCATTGAATATTTGCATCTTGGTTCTATTTGAGCACAAAAGCATTTTTTACATATCCCTGCCTTGTTGCACCCTGTCATGATTAAAAGAGAATGCATTATCTTGTAATTATATATTTTAAAATAATGACATAAAATCAACTTTTGTGGTGTTTACTCATAGGGAAAAATCCTGGCTCCATTGCTATAAATGGCAAATTCCTATTGACTTCAATGGGGCCTAAATGTCATAGAATCATAGAAGATTAGGATTGGAAGTGTCCTCAGGAGGTCATCTACTCCAACCCCCTGCTCAAAGCAGGACCAACTCCAACTAAATCATCCCAGGGCTTTGTTAGGAAATATATTCAGGCCTGTCTGCAAAGGCCTAAACTTTAAGAATGTAGGAGTATTCTTATCATGTAGCTAGTTATAGAGGTATAAAAGAAAGAATCAAAATCACTGTCTGTCTGTGTAATGGCCTTCTCCAGGGCCGGCGCTACCATTTAGGCGACCTAGGCAATGGCCTAGGGCGCCAGAATTTTTGGGGGGCGCTATTTTGCCAGGGGAGCAGCACGCGGGTCCGGGGGACCTACCGCAGTGATGCCGGCGGACGGTCTGCTGCTGTGAAGGTCTGGCGGAACTGCCGCAGTCATGTCAGCAGATGGTGTGCTGGTCTGAAGGCTCTGGTGGACCTACCGCAGTCATGCCGGTGGCAGGTCCACCGGAGCCTTTAGATCAGCTCACTGTCCACCGACATGACTGTGGCAGCTCCACCGGACCTGTGGGGGGCAGCAAAACGGCCGTCCGCCTAGGGCGTCAGAAACCCTGGCACTGCTCCTGGCCTTCTCTTACTGTAACAGTCTGAGGCCTTGTTCTTAGGCTAAGCCTTTGGCTAAACAGCAAAGGCAGCCATAAACTGGGCAGTGTATGGTCACATCCTTACATTCCAAACTAGTCACATTGAAATAAGATGCTATTGGGCTGTTAGAAATACAATCCTATCCCAATATTCCTATCACCACCAGAAAAAGGGAAGAACCTAGAAGATGTAAAAGGAAACTTAGTTTGATAGCATCCTCTCTGGCAAGAACTCACTTATCAATAGCTGGGATGTGAAATCCTCATTTCCACATTGTTCTATCACTGTAATCTCCACTTCCCTATTTTTTGTCTGTATAATCTGTCTGGTTCTGCGATTGTTTCTGTCTGCTGTATAATTAATTTTGCTGGGTATAAACCAATTAAGGCGGTGGGATATAATTGGTTAAATAATCATGTTACACTATGTTAGGATTGGTTAGTTAAATTTCAGTAAAATGATTGGTTAAGGTATAGCTAAGCAGAACTCAAGTTTTACTATATAGTCTGCAGTCAGTCAGAAAGTAAGGGAACAGGAAATGAGGGTGGGGGGAATTGGAATCATGTTTCGCTAAAGGGGGGGAATGGGAACAGGGAATGGGAACAGGAACACAGGCAAGGCTCTGCGGTGTCAGAGGTGGAAAGGGGGCACTGAGGAAGGAAACTGAAATCATGCTTGCCGGAAGTTCACTCCAATAAACACCGAATTGTTTGCACCTTCGGACTTTGGGTATTGTTGCTTTGGGTATTGTTGCAAGAAGTGCCAGGGAAGTGAGAAGGTGAAGAAATAAGTCCCCTTACAGGCATTGTCAAACCAGGCCTTAAAAACTTCTAAGGATGGAGATTCCACCACCTCCCTAGGTAACCCATTCCAGTGCTTCACCACCCTCCTAGTGAAATAGTTTTACCTAATATCCAACCTCGACCTCCCGCACTGCAATTTGAGACCATTGCTCTTTGTCCTATCATCTGCCACCACTGAGAACAGCCTAGTTCCATCCAATTTGGAACTCCCCTTCAGGTAATTGAAGGCTGCTATTGAATCTCCCCTCACTCTTCTGCAGACTAAATAACCCCAGTTCCCTCAGCCTCTCCCCATAAGTCATATGCCCCCAACCCCCCAATCATTTTTGTTGTTTTCTGCTGGACTCTTTCCACATCCTTTCTGCAAGGGGGTGCCCAAATCTGGTCATAATACTCCAGATGTGGCCTCACCAGTGCCAAATAGAGGGGAATAATCGCTTCCTTCAATCTACTTGCAGTATTCTTACTAATGCAGCCCAATAAGTCGTTAGACTTCTTGGCAACCAGGGCACACTGTTGACTCATATCCAGCTTCTCATTCACTGTAATCCCCAAGTCCTTTTCTGCAGAACTGCCGTTTAGCCAGTTGGTCCCCAGCTTTAGATTTCAACAATTTAGGATAACGGATAGTTTAAATGTGTGGGGGGGGGGGGGGGGGGGGGGAGGACTCAGTATTATTTGCATCTTTTATGACCTAGTCATTAGCACTGGGAAAATCAGGAACAATTGTGGTTGATAGGTTAAAATAATACTGTGCTACAATTTAAAGAATGATTATTCTAAATCCTTGGCTTCCCACTTCACTGCATATAAGTAATGACCTCTCTGTCTTTTTTTTTTTAAAGTCCCAAAGTCCCTGAACATGCACGCCTCCAGAATTGAAAAAGGATGGCATCAAGGTATATTTTAAAAAAATAATTCCCATTATCAATTCTTTTTAAAATTGAGCAACCAAGAAACACTGGCTTTATCTTGCTGTGAAATTTTTAAAAAAGTGTTTTAGTAGAGGGGCTGGCTGGCTGACTGAAGAAAGCAGTAATGGAATGTAGAACATTCCACTGTAAGGGCCCGATCCAGAGTCCATTGAAATCCAGTAGGTGTCTTCACACTGACTTCAGTGGCCTTTGGATCAGACTCTGAGTCCCTGAGCCTTCAAAGAACCCTGTGTAGGAGGATCCTGGCCACCACACAACCCCAATGCGCTCAGTGGGACACTTTCCACAATTGCACTTGGCACCACTGTTGACAGCTCCAAGAGAGAAGCCTCTATTGATAGAGGCAATGAAGACTGAACTGTGGGTGTTTCCCCATTTGATGTTGTCTTAATGAGTCATATTTAGCGAGACTAGTGGGAAAACTTGGGAAGCTGCCTGTACGGTGAATGGGGGGATTCCATCTCTAGACCTGCCAATCCAGGACAAAAAGCACCTTTTTTGTGCTCCATTGTCAACTGGGAGTCAGTAGCAAATTGATCAAAGTTCTGGAGTGAAAGAGTGCTGGAAATGTCATTCTGTTAATATCCTGTGTTTATCCCCATATTCTTCTAAAATAGACTAGAATCAAAATGTAGCATGGGCTTTAGTATACAGGCTACGCTCACCAGTACCCCAAAAGGAGAAAAGGGCAAGAAGAGCTCTAAATCTAGAAAGTAGAAACATTACTGATTTATTCTCTGATGCAAGGGTACACTATACACATCTAGTGTTGCATGGTTTATGCTTTTACTTGAATCATTTTCTTCTCATAAGAACACTTTACTGGTGAGCTTGGATCGGTCTTGTAGCATTCGAGATTAGTTGTCATGGAAACGCAAAGCTCAGTGATTTTTTCAATAGTGCTGATTGGTTAGAAAAAATATTTTGACACCATATTATTTTCATCTTGGAAACTTAGTTAAAAAACATCTTAACATTGTTGTATAAAGTCAAAAGCATAACACAGGAGAGGCAGTCTTTTAACACAGCTGTCATGATAATATATTACCTACTTACTGCAGTTTAAAAAATAGATTATTGGTGCTATGAAATCAGATAACTGAGTAAGATCTACCACTGCCATTGGTGCACTTTCAACAAAATAAAATGACATCTTTATTGTGAGCAAAGAACTAGCTGCGCCATTTTTGTAGCCTGCATTTTCTACAATACTCATCTTCCACGTTCCAAGTTAAAACAGATTTAAGAGACATGTTCTTTTTCAATTTCCATTTTTCTGTGATTCACTAATCTAAACCTTTGTTTTCTTATTACCTTTGCTTTATTGCTACATGTTAGAAATATAAAATAATTATTTTATTTACTCACTTCTTGTCATAATGTAGCCAGGCTTTATAACGTGAATGTGTCACTGGATTTGCATATTCACTATGAGTGATTGTGCATATTATCTCATTTTCTTCTTTTGCTCTTTAATATTTAATGTAAATAAGCATATCTCCATTGACTTCAATAGAGTCATACTGACCTACAGTAGCTGGAGATTTGGGGACCAGACCGTACTTGGTATAAATTGTCCTAGCTCCATTGAAGTCAAGGTCTTTAGTCTTTGGGCTGTATGTTTTTGTGCTATCTTTGGAGGGAGTGAAGAGAAAGTGAAATTTTTGGAACGGTATGAGGGAGTGGTTGGAGTTCATTTCAATATATTCTTGATAGCAACAATGGCCTTAATCCTGCCTACCTTAATCATGGAAATATAGATAAAATACAAAGCTTTGATATAGTGTTTTCCCCCCTGTTGATCTTATAGCACTTTACAAAGTAAGGTCATTGTAGGGATGGGAAAAACTGAAACACAGCATCTGTGAAGTGACTTTCCCAAGGTTGGGGTAGAGCTGGTAATAGAGCTCCAATGCCTTATCCACTTGACCACGCTGCCTCCTGTGCGGAAATCAATGGAACAATTGACATAAGGGTAATAGGATTTTTCACATTCTGTTTATCTGGAACCTTGATTCTTCCCAGGAAACAACAGCAAGACACTCAGATACTGTGGCATTGAGGACCATATGGTAGTCGGCCATTGTACAGCAGCCTCCCCACTGCTGCCTAAAGGCTATTCTGCAGTCTACAATAACTATAGTACAAAGTTCTATGCCCATAGCCCTCCTACTCTTGGCATGCATCTGCTCTGTAGGCTTTTAGGGGAGCAGCATAGATCCATTAGTTGTATGTTACTCATGCACCAGGGAAATTCTCCCTGGGGCTGTTGAGGCTTCTTTACAGACTTTATATGCTGCTAGAGCAGTATGTGGGAGACTGAAGTGGAGGATCAGAATCTAGCCCTGAATATGAAAAATACAGACACATTATTAAGGACATGGCCATATACAAGTAAACTTCTTGGTTATATTGGTAGTGAGAGAGAGAGAGAAGGTGAATGGTTGCCTGCATGTTTGTACCTTCATGATACCCCAAAAGATCTACTTTAGGAGGTGTTCCCTGATGTGGAAAGCTGTCATAAACAGATAGTTAAGAGTTAATGCCTCTTTTACCTGTAAAGGTTTAAGAAGTTCATCTAGCCTAGCTGAGACCTGACCAGAGGAACCAATGGGGGAACAACATGTTTCAAAAGGAAGGAGGGTTTTTTCCTTTATTTAGTTTTCAGTTTCAGCCAGAGTGAAAAAGATGAAGGAACCAGCCTCTTATCAGAGTAGTAAGTTTTAGAAAGGAATAAATAGGTTTATGTTATAGGTCTTGTGCAATTAGAGGTAGACTCAAATTGGGTATTTGGGTATTTTCATTGGTGTACTAAGATTTTGGCCAGGGGAACATCCTCTGTGTTTTGAATCTGTTGTCTGTGAGAGGAGCTGGTATGCTAATCTCTCCCAGAGGGTTTTCTTTTACCTTTCTTTTCTTTAATTAAAAGCCTTTTTCTTAATGCCTAATTGATTTTTCCTTGTTTTTAGATCCCAGGGGGTTGGTTCTGGATCCACCAGGAGTTGATGGGAGAAAGGAGGGGGGATGGTTAATTTCTCCTTGTTTTAAGATCCAAGTGGTTTGGATCTGTGTTCACCAGGAAATTGGTGAAGTTTCTCAAGGCTACGCAAGGAAGGGAGTGCTTGTGAATGGTGGCAGCCAGACCAGATCTAAGCTGGTAATTGAGCTTAGAGCTTCTCATGCAGGTCCCCCACATCTGTACCCTAAAGTTCAGAATGAGGAAGGAACCTTGACAAAAGCCAGGTTAGTATTAGATAGGAGTCCATCAATTTTCCTGTTAAAGAGTTTCCATTTATAGGAGGAAAGGGCAATATTTTAGGTATGGATACAAATTTGCTTAATTATCTGTAAAACTGGTATAACTGAAAAATACACATCACTTGCTATATTAGCCCATCTCAGGTTGACCATTATGTTGATCTGATATCATACCCCTCACAATCTGCCTTTCACCTATGGCATGTTGTTAATGCACTGGCTTGTAACATAAAGGATTGCCAAGTTTAGAAATCTTTGTTCCACCATAAGAAGTCCTTTGAGGTTTTCTGCTGATTTTTATGTGATTTTTGGCATGCTCTGGTGTATAATTATATGCCTAACATTTTGAAACCAACAGTATTTGGCTCTTTGTTAAATTTAGTTAAACAACGCAGAAGTTCAGATGATGTAATAAAAGCCCTTAGAAGGTCCTGATCTAGCCAAATAATATACATTACTTACCATTTATACAGTGCCAAATATGTACATGGTACTCTACAGAAAATTGATAGATGTGATCCTTACCCAGAAAACCTTAGTCTCAGTTTAAACAAGGGACAAATGAAATGAGTGGACGGGGGGATGAATGAGGGTTATGATGTAGCATAAGCAAATTGGGTTGGGAGTGAGGGTGTTAATAGGAAAATTAACTACCAGCAAGGTGTCTGGTGAACCAGCTTAATCTTCATCCCCTTTCTCCTGACACAAGCACAGAAACATGTACACTTTAACCGTTACCTATATAAGTAGCATGTCCACTGTTTTGGGATTCAGATTCAGCCCTCGTGTAAATAGCTGCAGATCCCATTCATTTTCAGAGGTATTGCACCTGCTTCTTACCCCAGTGCTTCTGGCTGCTAAATTTGTATAAATGGACTGTTCATTGCTAAAGGTCATAAAAGCTCTTGCATGAGAGACCTGTTCCATTTTCTGATAAAGTGTGTGTGTGTGTAGTTATAATAAAGCATGAATACTGTGCTCAAGAAAACTGCTCTGGTAGATGAAATCCTATATTTATCCACAGACCAGGCAGCGAGTTACAGTTCAAGCTTTCTCAACTCTATCTTGGAGGAAGCATGTGTAGGGTCAGAGTGAGGGCTAGTTATCACAGTTGCTAAGTCTGATACATTATGGTTCCCAGTGATATATGAAGGACCTAAGAAGGACAGAAAACAATGGTCATTTTGTTCATTTTGAATAATATCTGAGAGGGAAAAGGGATTTTATGAAAAACTACGATTTGATAATCTTCTAATGAGAAAAACAGAAGATAGCAACCAGCCCTTTTATTGCACAAATATAGCAGTAATAACACTTAGATGCATAAGCCACTGGTTTCTCTTCTACAGGTACACACTTTAAAAAAAAGAAAAAGAAAGATAGGTTTACCTGCCATGTCTGCAGATTCAGCTGCTCCAGGCCAATGAGGGCTGTGGAAAGGGCAGCCAGCATATCCCTCACTCTGGCCTGCTTCCCGTAGCCCCCTTTGGCATGGAACGGTGAACCGCGGCCAGTGAGAGCTGTGATCAGCCGAACCTGTGGACGCGGCAGGTAAACAAACCAGCCCGGACCGCCAGGGACTTTCCCTGAACAAGTGGTGGACCAGCTTTGAGAAGCACTGTGCTACATGATATGAATGCTTGAGTCTACAAATTCAAGTGATCAAAAAAACTGAGGCACCTTTTAAAGTTTGAATGAGTAATAAGGAAATAACCTACTTCTAGGGAGCTTTATGGTGTTTGATAACATGTTTGATGAGTTAGTAAATCATTAGACATTATGGAGGTAATGTGTTTGAAAGGACATGGAAAAAGAAAGAGAGCATCATAGCTGAACTAACAATTATGTAGGTCTAATAACTGAAACTGTGGCATTGGTGGAGCAATGCTATGGGAAATAGCCAATGTAGAAAAAGGGGAAAGTTTGTTATTTGTTAAAGAAAATACCTCTTAATAGCTGATTATAGGCTTCGATACTAAACCATCTGGAAAGCGTATCTCCCACAGAAGCTGTAATCATTTGTGCAATGTTTGACTTTATAACTTCTCTTTTTGCTCCATTTTAATTATTTTTCTCCTTGTCTTTATTGTGTTCTCTGCCTGTGGTTTGTAATCTGCTGTGAAATTTTCTGCTCAACATCATGGAGATCTCCCTGGAAATTGTCTTCAGTCTAAAATAAAGTAGATTTTTCTGTGTCTAAAAGACTTTTTTGAGTGAAAAATGAGTGCATGGTCATGCAAAAACAACTATTTTTGGAGCAACAAACAACAAAATTTCATGAGGTTTTCCCAAAATGTTACTTCTTCACAAAACTGAAATGAAGTCAAGTATCTAAAATATTAAGGTACAGCCCGAAAGAAGAACTTGTGTCATCCTAAAAATTTGCATGGCAACAAAATGTGAAGTGGCATGCTAGGAATATCGTCATGCAGTCCTGGATTTCTGTCACAGCTAAAACCCCAGTTAAATTCAGAGGGAATTGTGGATGCACAAGAAATGCAGGATCAAGCAGAATTAGAATTTGGATGCTGGGGGAGAAATATTCAATTGTGAATATATGTTGTAGTAGCATGGAACACACTAATACTTCTAGCAAAGTGATCTGGATCCTCTCTAAATGCTCTCTCTCTGAGGAATGCCACAGTATGACAGTTTCTATCTAATGGATACCTTTAATAGCAAAACATAGGCCAATGTTTTCTAGAGAGCCACATATCTAATCTTTGGGGCTAGATGTTCAGATGGTTTAAATTAGCCTTGCTCCAAAAGCGCTACAGATTTACATCAGCTGAGGACCTAACCCTGGATGTTTTTAGTCTCCAATCCATGCCACAGAGTGAAGCCCTTGGCACTAAGAGTTAAAAGTGAGCCAGATTTTTTATAATTTAGCTGGTGTTTTAGAATGCCTGGTTTTCAAGGTTCCACCTTTTAAAGTCTCAACTGCCAGTTTTGACAGTCTCATATGTCATTATGGCAAACAGCATAGATATGAATACATTTTTTCTGCCACACTGTATGTGGCTAATTCACTTTCCCACTAATTTTGATGATTAAAGCACAGCAATTAGAATTCACATCCGTGCTTTCCTGCTTGGTTTCCTCTTCCCTCAAATTCAAAAATTGTGTGTAATTCTTATCATTAAAAAGCAAGCAAGCAAACAACCCCCTCTCCCGAAAAACAAACAGCAAGAGTGTAATTAGAGCTTGGTGCCATAATTGAAAGGTGTAATGGAATCACTGTAGATGGCATAGTGTTTCTGCTCCACAGGCTGACATACTAGACTGCCAAATCAGAAAGTTTAAGTAAGGGCTCTGTAGATAGTCTCTAAAACAATAAATAGTAGATAATAAGACTACCTTGATTCATTGTATTTGAAGTTAACCCTTCTGCAGAGGACCAGGACAAGGCCTGTGCACTGCTTAAATTCAAGTCCTCAAAATAACATAGAAGGGGGACTTAATTTGAGTGGCATGTGGCCTTTGTGATGGCCGTCTGCACAGGTGTGAATCTTGCCTTCTGTAACTAGAATGCCTTAGGTAAATCACTGTGTTCCTTTCATAATGAGCATCGGGGTGGCAATTATTTGCTATGAATAAATATGTCTGAGGTTGCATGAATATTACAGTGAATAATAAGGAACAATGGCAATAATCACTCCCAGTATGGTATTTAGAAACAAGCCAAGCTGTTTCATCAAAATTCATGTTGCTTGAGAAGCTCGGCTTGCTCTGGGAGTCACAGATCAGTCATTAACTTAGTACACTCAAAAAGCAGTCAGTGCTGTGAGGAAGGATGGTCTAATGGCAGGGTGCTAGGCTGGGGCTCAGGATCCTTGGGTTCAATTTTTTGCTCCATCAGAGACCCTCAGTGTGACATAAGGCAAGCTGTTTAGGGCTTTTCTACACCCAGAGTCATTCCACATGGCCAGTTGGTGAATGGCATCCTGGAGCACTGTAGATTTACACCCCAGCTGGCCACTCCCTCACTCCTTGTTTGGCTATGCCTCAGTTCCTCACCTGTAAAATGGGGATACTAATATTTTCCCGCCTCTCAGAGACATTGTGAAGTAATAAGGTAAAGGGAGCTATATAAATACCACAGATAGCTAAGCAGGTGAACATTTCCACAAATAACATTCTTTAAACGTGATATGTTGGGAGTGGCATTGCAAAATTATTTAATATTCATACTTCAACATAATTGTAGATGGACTTAGACTCAACACATGTTGGATGCTGTGTGAGGTGACCCATGAATTGCTTACTGGCCAGTTGGCATCCTTATGTGTCATGAGAAATAACACAAGTCCAATGTTTCCAGCCCCTCTGCTTTTATCTTATTTTTAAGTGTGTAGGTTATTTGGGGAATTTAAATGGACACATTCAATTAACAAGTATTTCAACACCGCTACCAAGTCAGGTGATATTTTCCAATGCTTCTTTTCATTTAGCTGGGAAGCATAATAATAAAAACAATTAATAAATGCCTATCTCTTAGGCCTTGTCTACACTGGTGGTGGTATGCGTAGCTCCATGCCGCAATGAAACACAAGCTGCATCCATACTGCAGTGTGTAGCTACATGTGTCAGTGAAAAGCTCTGGCAGAAGTGAGGCAGTGGGGAAGGCTCCAGCAGCTCCCTGCAGCCAGAGCCCTTCCCTACCGCCTCTCCCCGCCAGAGCCTTTCCTTCCTGCTGCAGTCTTCCACTATGGCAGGGAAAGGCTCCAGCAGCAGGACACTACACAGCTAAAAATAGCCGTGTAGATGGGGGAGGCAGTGCTTGGTGTATAGGGAGCTATGTAGGGTATATACCTTAGAGTTCTGGCATGTCTCTAATCACCAAAGGAGCTTCACCATCTAACTGCTATTTTTAGCTGTGTAGTGTCCTGCTGCTGGAGCCTTTCCCTGCCATAGTGGAAGACTCTAGCAGCAAGAATCTATGCACAGGCATAACTGAGTGTGGAAAATACGAGGTTCTGTTCTCTTGTCACTTTAGGAAAAAAACATCTGAAAATCAGTGTGGGTGGGCCATACTGATATCTTTGTACTCTGTAGACGTTTGTATTGGGAAATCTGACATTAATGAGCTTTTCAATATTTTTTTAGATTCACTATTTGCCAGGACTAGTTATATGTACTATATTCTCCCTTACGTGGGATATTCCTTTGTATGAGACAGGAAACCCTCTGAGTTCCAGCTCATGGTATTTTCCACATAATATTTTCCATTGGAGGAAGCATCTGGAGAACGACTGTCTCCCAGTAGAACAGGCAGGGGTTTGGCCCATTAGACCAATGGAACCTGGGAGTCCTAGAAGTCCAGTGTCTCTGCATGGACATCCTGTTGATCCTCCATTTTCTCTGGCAATGCACTCCTTCAGGAATCATAGTGACATATCCATATGCCCTTAGTGGATGCAGAGTAGCAGCCACAGAAGGGATGACCCAAGTGTTAATACTTCCAACATAACTGCCAAGGATTCAGCAGAGGAACATCTGTTTGGTGTGTCTGCTTTTTCTCTCCCCACAGCAATCCAGTGGATGCTCTACTCCCTGTAATGGAAGAGCTGCCTTGGGACTCCAAAGACAGTGGTACTCTGAGGGTCTCCTGTCTTCTACACAAGAATTACCTCTTCTACTACTCCCAGCTCTAGGATTGTGTTGGCACCTCATTACCCAGGACACACCTGTTCATTAATGGTTGTTAATAAATGTCTGGCTCTCTACAGGCCCACATGGATTTTTAAAAGGAGGGTGAAAGAGGACAATAGGGACCTTAGTTTGTGATGCATTTCCAGCTGCCACCTAAGATGTATTGAACTGTCTGTTATACACTTCTGAGCCCTTCCTTTCCATCAGATACAGGCCTGCTTATTATTTTTAAACAACTCTCTGTATTGATAGGGTGCTTTTCCTCCAAGAATCTCAAGGTCCTTTACAAACAATGGTTACTTCCAACTCCCAATTAGTACATGCCTCCCTCACGGTGGGATTGGGAGAATTAACTAAAATGCTTTGAGATTCTTCTGTGCAGATAAAGGACTATGCAAGTGCAAAGTATTATCATTCTTAATTAAAAAAATACAGATGGAAAAAGTGAGTCAGGATTTGCCCAGGTCTATGCAGCGATTCATTGGCAGAGCAAGAAACAACATATAGGGGCTGGATTCTCATTCTCTTTCCTTCCCATTAAAGCTGCTTTTGAACTCTCCATTTTGGGACTCTGCAGATTCATGTCAGGCCCCTCTTGTAAGTTAGAGCACTTTCAGTGTTCTAATCACTCTGTGGGAAATGAAGAATAGTCATAATGCAGCACACACCCTTATTTCATCTATATGCTAGCCAGGGAGAACTCATATTCATAGGGTATTCTCAAGTGGATGTTTCTGTCCACTTTAAGGCCTCTTTTACCCTGCCAAAGTAGTCAAAGAATCTCGGTGTAATTGAGAATCAAGCCCCAGAAATCTTCACCCTAAAGCCCTAGTCTGACTACCACATACAGTTATATTTGTTCCGAAAGCACTGTCTGCTGCAGGGCAAACTATATCAATAGCTTTATGCTGCAGACTGGATCTTGCAGTACTCCTGATAACACAGAATATCTGACAAAACTGCAAAGTACCTGCAATTAAATAAAATGTAAAATCTAAACTGACCTGTGCCTGCCTCCCTTATCACAACAGTCCATCAAAACATAGTAAATACAATGGAGTAATGGAAAATCCACTTACCTTTTTCTGTGCTGTCTCTTTTAGAAGTGCAGTAATGTGTGTGAAATACTTAAGGAAGGCTTTTAGAGTATAGTCACTTGGTTGCCTTTATGCAAGCAATTTGCAAAACTCATCTCAGAAATCAAACTTTCTAGGCAGAAGCTCTCTGAATGTGATACTGAAAAGAAGAAAAAAAATAATTTAAGTTTTGCAAATGTTCCAAATTGTCTTTTTGTAAAAGCCACTTTAAAAAAAAATCTCTCCCCAATAAATGTTTTCAGCTGTCAAGGAACAGTGACATCCAGTGGCAGGTTAGATTAATCACAAGTCTATATATCTGGAAACTCTAGAATGTAGTCAAGAATACTTTCCCCCCTCTCTTACTGAGAGATAAAATAGGCTTAGTCCCACACATTGCTGTGAATTATTACTGCCATCCACCAGTGTTTCTTATGGTATGCAGCTACTAAAGGTCACAGGAACATGGTGCATAAAATTGCCTACTCCCATAAAATAATATGCACCACCAGCATGACTGGCACTCTTACCTGAGTAAAATCATGGATGGGTATTGAGCAGTCAGTTGTTTTCAGTTCACCTGCAGTTGTAATTAACCTGTGTGATCTCTATTGAGCATAATGCCAGTAATGACAAAACAGATTAAGATGCCTTCCAGATTTTGTTAGGATTACTTGCATTTTCGGAGTGCAAGAGGTTTGGCCATACATGGGGAGCCTTGTTTTTAGTGCCTTAGAATATATTGTGCTAGAATTTCAAAAGGGTTGGCAGCTGCACAGTATTTTGTACATCGCTTCTGATTAACATGCAGTCCACATCCTGAGCACTGCAATTCCCCTTGACTCTGATGGAATCGCTTTGAATCTTTCGGGACTTAGCCCAAAAATAATACTTGACACTGATGATATGTTTTTTAATTGAATATGAGTACATTGAATATGAGCATTGTGTAACTAATTCAACTCATCCATCTCCCTCAACTTTTTTCTTTCACCTTCAACCCTATAGCCTCTCCATTTATGTTTCTATCCTATTCCACTTCCCAATTCTTCTCTTCCATGTTAATATTCTCTCATTTCCACCTCCTTTTCCTATTAGCCGATTATCTCCTACTTTCCCTTCACCCTACCGTAGCCCCCAGAATATATTTAAAATTAGAACAGAAAAATATGGACTTAGCTGCCCTTCACTCAGGTCATTCTGCTTCTGTGTTGTATTCCTTACCCTCCCATCTTTTGTCTGTTTTGTCTATTTTGACTAGAAGCTGTTTAGGGCAGGAGTCTGCATCCATCTCTGTTTGTTCTGCACCTAGTTCAATGGGGCTGCAATCCTCACTGGGACCTTTGGGCACTACCTTAGTGCAAATAGTAAAACCATCATTAATAATAACACCACCTTGATGAGACAGGCAAGTTTATATCCGTTTTACAACTGGATAAACTGCATCACAGAGAAGATAAAGCCCATTTTTTTATACCTGGACACTGATTTGCAGTGCTTAAGAGGAAGCAGGTTCGGCCTGATTTTTTTAAGAGCTACAGCACCTATAACTTCAAATGAAATGAAAAAGAATGTGGGTGCTCAACAGTTTTGATCATCAAGCTCAAGGCATCTCAAGTTACCCCAAATCATCAGCCTCCTATGAAGACTTGCCCAAAGCTATGCAGTAACGTATTATTATGTATTGCAATAGCAAGTAATGACACCAGTCAGGATCAGAGTCCCAGTCTGCTAGATGCTGAACAAACATATATGGCTGATAGGGATTTTACAAGTAAGGGGCAGCACATAGTTATGCTGCCCCCGGGAAAGATCATAGACCACATTGGACTCAGAGAATCATAACTGAATCAGAGTACACTTAAATGTATACAAGTGCAAAGCAAAGTAATTAGAGATGCAGTTCTCACTGAAGCCAGGAGTTTATGCATTCAGGTTCTGCCCCCTTTTCTACTTTTGCAATAGAACACAAGGAGGAAAATAAGATCAAAAGCTAAGCAAGTTTTGCAAGAAGCTATGTTAGTCCACAAGACCAAAGAACAAAGTAATGCTACATCCTAAGTTCATGTGGCCTTAAGTGTCTTGACTATGCCTCAAGCATGCTGGAAGCAAAACATTACTAACAAGCTCTCCAGACCATCCTCCTTCCATGTCCTCCTTCTCCTCCTCCCATCTCACCCTTTGTTCTTCACTTCCTCTTTGTTAATTCATTAGAAGTTTTCCACGTCATATCTACCTACCCCAGTCTCTACTAGATTCTGAAAATGTTTCTTTAGTTAGCAAGATGAGCCCCCAAAAGTGGTGCATTAATTTAGATTCCACATGTGTGACAACATGCACGCACATATCCAGTTTCTTAGCATAAAATTCATATATGTTTAATCTTTTCTTTAAAACAGTGTTCTCATAGATGTCCTTTGCCTGTAGGTTTGTTATGTTTACCAGCATTACCAGCTGTCACTAAATTCACGTGCTGTTCATAAATGTAACAGATTTTTTTGGACAGCTGTTGATCTGGGCATAAACACATTCATTTTAATGGCTACATTAGTTCTACATGTTTATTTGGTGGGTTGTTTTTTAAACGTTCATTTCTTCTAATTATCTCTGGCATTCACCCATTGAATAATGAGTTTCTTGTGTAGAGAGCTACCTTTACCTCCATTTGTATTAAGTTTACACACAATTAACTGTTGTGTGTGTTTGTGTGTGTTGTCATGGATAATGTATGAAGTGATAGATTGTCTGTCTGTCATGAACAGATCTGGACCTGGTGTATTCACAGGGAATGCACCCATTATAAATCCACAGCTGATCTCTTGGGAGTCAAAATGATCGTGTTCCCTATTTCTCAGTTAGTATTCCACAAACCACTTAGGTGAATTTCAAAATAATTCTGTGGGTGTGAATTCAAGCTCATACACACATAAAGAACATACAGAAAACAGCAGCAATAGTTTACCAAGGTGCAGAAATCACCCTGACCCAGCTCATACACTTACATAAAGTAACATGATGTGAGACAGAGCAGGAGACTGGCAACTAGGGCATTTAGCTAGTCCCCATACTACCACAAACTGTACTATAAGTTCTTCAGGGCAAGGATTGTGTCTTGCTATGGACAAGATTGTGGCTTGCCCTATGTGTCCTCAAAAGGGAGTAAGGAGATTAAGGTACCTGCATAATTTCATGCATGAGCTAGCTACATCATAAGTGACAGCAGTTTCTCCATGGAGTGGGCAGGGAAATGAGTGAAGATGGGTGATGGACAGGGAAGGTTTAGCATTTTTTGGGAGTGTTGATGGAGTCTTGCTTCCTATTTGCCCCTCCTTCCCACCAACATGCACTGTCCAGCACAGCTGAGCCAGCATGGAGGGGGAAGTAATATGCACCAGATAAAGAATGGTACAAAGGACTTCCCCCAGAGCAAGATGAGAGGGAAGAGAAGGATTCCTGTTGGAGTGAGTCTGAGGACTAGCCTTCCAAATGTAAATGCTGTGTAAGGCTACAACTTGGAGTGGAGTAACCTAAGAGTCCATGAAGGCTCTATACTGCAATCTCGGCAATATACCAACTATATTACTCTCTTTACTAGAAATTATATTGTCTCCAGAAGGGGGACTATCTTGCTACATAGCTAAATTTTACGAAAGGAAATCTCATCATGGGATCATTTTGATTGATGTACCAGAAAAAGCAAGAGAAATGTAACACAACATATATATGATCACAACATATACAATATTCATAATACATTTACTTATAAAATTTTACTGTAAGTCAATATAAGAAGTCACAAACTGACCAAATAAAGACTTTCAGTTAGAAAGCCATTTAGATGATGTCAGGATAGCACATAGAATTGTCTTAATTTCAGAAGTTATTTTGTTTAGGTGAGTTGCTATATATTGAAATATATCTAAGAGTGGGGGGAAAGTCATCAACAAATAAAGGTCTCCTGTAGAAACAGAAATCTATTATGTTGAATTTCCAACTAATATGTCTATCTACAGTATCACACTTACAACATACAGGTTAGAGTCGGAGCTGGTCACAGATTTTCAGCTGTAGTCATTTTCATCCAAAAAGGTTACCAAGTTGAAACCAAAACTGTTCATGAAACAGGATATTTTTCAATGAATCTCTAGCCTTAAAAAACATCAAGATTTGTTTTTTGAATTGTCAGTGTTTCATTTTGAAATATTTGAAAAAAAATACAATTTTTTGTTTCAAAACAACTTTTCATTTTGAAATTCAGGTTAATTAGACTAAGAACTGTTTTTAAAAAGGTCAAAATTAAAACAACATTTCAGACTTATCTAAACCAAATATTTGAATTGACCCTGAACCAAAAAAAGTTTTAGTTTGTTCTGTTTTTTTTCTTCTTTTTTTTGAGATGCCAACTTTTTGTCCAGATTTGAGATGGGAAAAGAATTTTGCACTCTAAAATTTTCACAGAATCGCCTAGGTTTAGTTGGTTTCAGACTCCATTACAAAGAACAATTTTTTTAAAAACATATTTTGAGTGAAAGTATGATTAAATCAATAACTAGAAGCAATGTTAAAAGTATGAAATCCCTTCTTTTGTTTGTTTGGTTTGGGTACTCTAATTAGCACAATTTGTTTTAAGGTTGATGTAATTTTCTCTGAATCATGGTAGATACTGAGAATCCAGATTCTTCTTGTTTTGATCTATTCATCATAGACACAAACTGAGCTTGCTTTCTGCCAGTGGTCTTCAGATATTTCTGCTACAGACATTAATATATTGAGCCTCATGACACCAATGTGAGGTTAGATGAACTGTAGTATATCATTATTACAGAATGGAAACTGTCAGTGCTCACGAAATGAAACCACACTGTTGTTCACCGCTAAGATAAGGTTTTCAATGCAATAAGAGTTGTTTAATTACAGCAGCCAAAATCTATCCAGTGGGGACTGAGAATCATTTACTTTTTCTGCTCTTGCTCAAAAATGCATAAAAGTTTGGGACAAGGGAAAGTTTTGGTTAGTGGTTAGAGATCATGATGGGGAATCCAGAAAACCTCAGTACTGCTCAGATGTAATATCCATCTCTGATTTAACCTCTGTGTTTAGCTCTTTGAGTTTCTTTGACTGATATGCATTGCAATGACTCATCACAATAAATTAACAACAGCACATGACTGATGCAACGGAATGTGACACATCAAAACAATATCTGAGGCCAAGGAATTTGGTAAGACTCCATTTTTAATACTGCTGCAAAAAAAAGCTGTTAATTTGTTCTGAGGTCCCCCCTCCCTCCCCCCAAAGGCCAGCGATGCTGAAGGAATTTTAGTTGTTTATATCAAATTCCAAATAGTTTTCAGAGATGAGCCTGAATCAAACTCTGTATCTAAAGAACTTACTATTTCTATAGCAGGTAGAACATAAACCAAAGGAATTAGGATCTGAGTGCAAATTTTTCCAAATTTCAATGTTCTGATTTGGCTCATAATTGAAATTGGTTTGACATATGACCTGGATCTAGGGTTCACTTTCAGGGTTTTAGTTCAGGACCCTCTTTATGAACAAAGTAAATACAGAAAATTAGTGTCTGTGGGTAAAATCCTGGCAAAACTCCCATTGACTTTCATGGATCTAGGATTTTGCCCCATATTTACCTCTGATATTTTGGCTTCTGGTTTTCATCTGGGGTCAGAAGTGAAAGTATGAGCTTCATAATAAAAACAATAAGGAGTCCAGTGGCACCTTAAAGATTAACAGATTTATTTGGGCATAAGCTTTCGTGGGTAAAAAACCTCACTTCTTCAGATGCACCCCTTGATATTTAGCTTCTAATATTATTATTTATTATTTGTATTGTGGTAGCACGTGGGAGTAGCAGTTGTGGATGAGAACGCCATTGTTCTAGGCACTGTGCAAATGTAAACCAAAAAAGATGGTCCCTGCCTGAGAGAGTTCACAGTCTAAGTAATATCCCACAAGACTCTTTTGCAAACTCAATAACCTTTGAGTTGAACTTTCGAGATCACAGTGTCTGGTCTCCTTTAAAATATTTGTCATATTTTTCTTATCTGAATGTTAACACAGTAGTTTTCTGTCCTGTGTTTTGAGTTTCTTTTGAAACATGTCACAGTGGAGAGTTATGCCACTACACACTTGTTCACAGCAGCTTCAAAACTAGATAGAGCCCAAATGTGCAGGTCTGAATTCAGCACTGTTGGTAATGAGTTTAGGTAACTCATTGATGTTAACCCCAAGTAATTACTGAAAAACTGAATGGCAGTGCCTATTTTGCCTGAAAAATGTCAGGTCTGTTAACTATAGCTGGTCCAATCGATGTGCAAATTATGCAATCATCTTTGTTTATGGAGGTAACTCCACTGAACAATGGACTGGGCCCAGTATTGACAACAGTAATTTTCTTCTTTAAATAAAAGCAGATGGACGGGATGAGAATAACAGGAGTGTCATTGGGTCCCTGCCCTAAGAAGGAAGGAGATAAACTGCCAAAAGTGATGCTTTCTCCCAATCATGGCTTGCAATTCCTCTTGAAATACACAAGGCTGCTTTGAGGACACGTGTATAAATCTGTAGCAGCTAGCTAAGCCAAAGCTGGAAGAGCAGGTTGGGAAGGTTTCAGACAGAGAGAGAGTAGAGTATCTTTAGGACCATTGTTTCCTTATTCTAATACATTTCTTGATCAGTGTTAAGGGAAAGTAGCCCTCTGTGATTCTTTGCTGTTGCTAACTCGGGACGCAGAATAGAGGACAGCAGACTCCTTGTTCCATCTTCCTAAAATTGTGCATACCATATCCCCAAATTTTAGCTTAGCTTGTGGGAGAGTGGTGAAAAAATGCTTGATTTCTTCTTAGAAAGGATATATACTGAATGTAGGAGAAAGGAGATGAGGACATAAAAGGAAGAGAGAACTGAGAATATGTAAATGTAAGGATACACAAAGGAGGGAACGTTAGGGAAAAGACCAGAGAGAAACTCTCTCCTTTATGT
Source organism: Chelonoidis abingdonii (assembly GCF_003597395.2). NCBI lineage: Eukaryota > Metazoa > Chordata > Testudines > Testudinidae > Chelonoidis > Chelonoidis abingdonii. The sequence continues at coordinate 72,953,599 of NC_133776.1, forward strand.
CACCTCCATGGGCCAGAACTTCTAGTGCAAAACAGCAGTTTTACGTTGTACTGCGGGCAATTTTTGGCCATAGACCCAGTGTACTCAGTCCCAGTATGACCATCCCAGTCCAAAAGGATCCTCCAGTGTTATTGAGCTGCTACACAGAATCCTGTTCCAGCATCACTATCACTCCTGGTTGGTAGTGTAGGGAACTGGTTACCAGAAATAGATGTGATCACTGGATTCCTGTATGATGTGCTGATTCTTTTAAACAATTTTGGCTTCAAAGGCCTGTGTGCGGGACAGGTTAGTATGAGTGTGAAGCAAGGTGCCTAAACTTAACACCTGGGTGACTAGTCTGAACAAAATGGCCTTAGGACCTAGGAAGTGAAAAAGAAAAGCTAGATGTCACTTGTTCATCTTTCCTGATTGGCACACCCTTTATCCAGACTTCTGGATTTGGTCCCATATGTTTTAGGACATTTTTCACAGAGAGTTTTTAAGAGACTCTTACTACAACTGGTGTTTTTCAATGAGTGCATACTACAGTGGAAAGAGTGCTTGACTGGTAATGCCAATTAATTGAGTTGTGGCTGGTGATGGGAAGATGAAAGTTAGGTATCTAAATCAGTATTAACAATTGAGTTTTTAGAAGTTGCCAGCACTCTGAAAATCAGGCCACTTATTTACATGTCTAATTTTAAGCTGACAAATTTGAAAATTTTGACCATAGCCTCTTAGAAATGTTTTACATGGGAAGAGTGCTAATCACATCAGACCATTTTGTCTCTCAGCAGCACAGTTGATGTAGGTGATTTAATTTGCCATTCACCATCCTTCTACCATTTTACAATAATTTACATTTCATAAGAATATGTGTAGACCTTTACATCCTCCTGCTTATAGCATTTACATTTCCAGTATGTATGTCTACCAAAACCTTCAAAGAGCCTCCTGATAATTAATATGACTTTATCCATCTTTCCATGATGTTAGTAAGTTTTGATCATTATTTTTTCAGACCCTTGGTGGGAATAAAAATGGTGTCAGGATTATAGGATTTTCCTGGTTTTCAAACATTGAATAGCTAGTTCCTCTTCTACTTAATTGTAGGTTCTGAGGAACCTTCTCCAAGGTCTTCTCCAAGGCCATTCTCCAAGGCTTCCTCTTGCCAAGGATCTACCTTATAATTTAGAGCACACAGCCCTTTCAGTAAACACACAAATACATGTGTATGAATAGTTTGTCACTCATACCTCATCTTTGTCAATTGTATCAGGGCTTGAACCTCCACAGCAGAAGCCTGTATGCTCCTAAAATCAAGATGTCGATTATTCTTTTTTTTCTGGCACTCACTTTTAAGGGGCCATATTTTTAAACCAGCTTTCTTTTTGTACACATAATTCTATGTCTACAACCAATTGAAGGCACCCAATTACAGATGCAAATGACAGCATTCAGATATTTGTGCCCACAATTAGACATCTACTGGCCACATTTCCACCAGAAGATAAGGTGCCTGCAATTTTTCACTTATAGTTCATTGAGGGTGCATACCTATAAGCTCACTATTCCAGATTCTGAATAACTGTTTTTTCCCCCAACCCATCACCCTGTCACAGATAATTAAAATTCTGATATGATAAATTAAAACCCCCCCACTATTTTGCATTCTTCTAGCGCTGTTTAGTGGCAATTAACTAACAAATCCTATTCCCAGAGTGACCCTATTTGTGATGCAGGCACACAGAGAAGAAGGCAGCCATATTATCTCCTGCAGCACTAGAAACAAAGCAAAATGGAGAACAAAATGAAGAGGAAAGTCCATTGTATTTCCAAGCTCTTCAGAGGGTGAAAAAAGCAATAAGAAAAAAAAATCGATTGTTTTATAAAGTTGTATTTTTTTTAAACATCTTGAATTTGGATGGATTTCTGCTTGCAAAGCTGCCTTCCATGTCCCAAACTTGGTGCAGATTTATGTGGTGACCTGTTCTTTCTTTCATCAGTGGGGATTTAATTGAATTTAAAGAGGTAATTTTTCAAAATAAATGTCTGAATTAATCTGTCTCCCTCCTCCCCATCATTTATATATTTGTCGTGCTCTTATGCAGACACCCATTGACTTCAGAGAGCTTTGGAAATGAGCCTCAGAGCCAAATCCAATCCTCATTAGTTAATGAAAAGTCAATGGGCATGGAAAAACATAAGGGTTTACTCCTGTGGATCAAGCTGCAAGATCGGACCCTTGGCATATTTGGCAGAATACATACATGGGTGTCCCTATTGGTTGCACACTGGGAAATATTTATATGCATACATACATAAATATTATACATCCACTCCATTCCAGTAACAGGCTAAACCTGACCAAAAGATCAGATTCAAAAGCACACACTAGTCTGTGTGTTAAATGTTAGTTTTGGAGAATTGAGACATTTTCCAAAACAATGAATGAGAGCAGAAATATGCATTTTTTTCATATGTAATTTAACTACTTTTCTGTATCAAATGGGTAAATTAGGAGCACATTTCTTCAATGTAGATGGATGCAATATATTAGCAACTTTCCCAGATCTGATGTTAATAGTGTGGTGTCGAAGTGTGTTTTTACATATTTCCAGGCTAACTCAGACACAAATGCAGACATTTGCATTCAGAGCAGTCCTAGGGGTTTATGACTTTCCTTAGGGGCTTTCACAGCTATAAACCAACGACTAGATTATACTCATCCATGTAGCTTGTTATTTTATTTGTGAGAGAACAGAGACAATATTTTCAATTTCAGATAATCTCCTCTAAGCACAACTCAAAAGAAATTCAATATAAAGAGAAATATTCTTCATTGAAAAAAATATTTCAGATCATTATGACGAGAGAACTTTGGAGAATAGAAAGTGCTTATTCAAGATACGGGAGAGAGATATGCCATCTTGTTGTATGTACCATACTTCTAAATGAAGTGAAAGATATATCTAATGCCACCTTTCCATGTGTGGTGCCATGGCATTGGTAACTGTAATATTTTTCACATATGTTTATCATGAATCAGGATTCTGTTGCAGATTATCCAATAAGGCACTGGTATTTTTGCAGAAGCATAATTTTGCTCCATATTATGTCTTTTCTCCCTTCACTGAAATTTTGATAAGGGTGGCAGAGAGACAGACATTTTAGAACAATATATGGAAAGAAGGACAAGACCTATTGTAGATGGAAATTCCATATGAGGACACCATGTAATGGGTGGTCACATAGATCATATTGAGCATATATAGGTAGATCTGATAGATAAAAAGATAAACTCTAAATAACCACCTCCCCTGTACATGCTTCCCCAATTCCCCACACAGACTGTCTTGAGTTACCACCATCATTCTAGGCAAAACAAAACAAAAACTTAACAAAAACATCCCACCCAACAACTCAGAATTCAATAATAATATAAATTTATAAGTTTGTGCATTTGAATGGCAGAAAGGTTATGATTATCTAGGCTGACCTCCTGTATAACACAGGCCAGAGAACGTCACCCAGTAATTCTTTCATTAAGCCCATAACTTCTTCTGAGTTATAATATATCTGATACGGAGATGTACTGGCTTGATTTAAATATAAATACATAAATATTTCACTCTTGCCTCTGGATGGTCATATTTCCAGAGACGCCAGGCTGTTAGAGAAAAGTGGTAGAGGAGTATTTGAGTGGATACATTTATTTAAGGTCTCTAATATGTTTTTAAAACTAAAATAAGTGCACACCTATTAGGAAAAGATCATTTAAATACTAGTAGTAATTAATGTTATATAGTTAAAACAATTACCACTTAGCTCTTAGGATTTGAGCTGTTCAATAAATTTACAATTAAATGTTTTTGTTGTAAAATATCAGTTCATTGAAACAAACTGTGGGAAAAGGTCAGTTTCAATATATCTCCTGATTCAATTTTTTTAAAAAAAATGCTTCAGAACTCTACAATGTTCTATTTTTGTATGCAATGCGATTGTAGTTTTGTCAGTCTCAGTATATTAGAGAAACGAGGTGGGTGAGGTAATATCTTTTATTGGGTCAACTTCTGTCAGTGAGAGACAAGCTTTTGAGCCACACAGGGTATATCTACACTGCAATGTAACTCTGGGCTTGCCCAGCTCAAAACTAATCTCTAATTGTATCTACACTGCAATTGCACTAGAAGGGTCAGAGCTTGAGTCAAGCTGGGGTCTGAGCCCTACTGCTTTGTAGTATGCCACAGCCCCACTTGACTCAGGTCCTGGGAGTCATCTGGAAATATCCCACAAATCCATGGGACAACTTCCTTGTCCTCTCTATCCCGAAACCCTGCAATCAACTTTATTGAAAACAGAAGCTCGTCTCTCCCCGCCCCCCAGGGCCAACAGCATTAACCCATTCTGTTCTGATCACTACAAGCATAACATCAGTGAGCTTCCTGGGTTTGCAATGAAGAGTGAACTGATCAAGACTTTTGCAAAGCAAGCTGCTTTGCTGGTAATGTGCAGGGCGGACACCTGTTTTCCCACAATGCGCCACAGTCCTACGGCTAAAGTTGCCACATTTCAGGGGCGGGGCAGGTGATGCTCTGGACTCTGGGATATGGTTACTTTGACTCAGGTCTGTGCATTACAGTGTGGATGCCACAGCCCTATGTTTGAGCACAAGTTAGAAAAGTCTTAATGTACAGTTTAAATACAAAGTAGATGCTTAAGTCCAGGGTTTCTTAGCATGGGTCAGCTGACTTGAGTCCTACTAACCCTAATCTGAGCTCACACTGCAGTATAGACATACTCACAGAGCTGCTCTTGAGGTCTGGGAAAGGTACTCTGAGTGTCACAGCTGAAAGCAAGGTGGAACAGATTGTTTAGCATAAGAAGTTAGCACACATTCTTATGGACCATTGAAGGTAGAATGGCCCTTTAACATCTTTGCCTTTAGCTGTGATGCTCAGGGAACCTTTCCCACACCTGAAGAGAGCTTTGTGTGGCTTGAAAGATTGTCTCTCACCAACAGAAATTTGGCCAATAAAAAAAATTATCTCACCCACCTTGTCTCTCTAATGTTCTATTTTGACATTTTAAAATGGAAAGTTTCATTTTCTGTTCAAAATGACTTTTCATTTCTAAATTTTAATGTATAATAAAAGGATAAAAATGTTAAAAGGTCAAAATCACAGTGAAACATTTCAATCTACCCAATCTGAATTTTTTTGTGATTATCAGTTTGCAAAAAAAAATTGAAATTTTGACTTTTTGCCCTAATTCATGGCAGGAGAAAGATTTGAATCTGGAAAACTGTCACAAGACAGGGAACCTGTTTCCTGCCTAGCTGTGCTTATTATGGACTACCAACTATTTCTTGTAGAAACTACAGCCCTAAAGCAAATATATGCTGCTTAAGGAAATAGAACATATACTTCCTTTAAATATTTCAGAAAGGCTGCTAGATTTCTAACTTTCCCTTTCTTTACCAGACAATCATTATCCTGTGCTACAAGATTTATATTGTCAGAAATGTGTACAGTAAATCATAGTCTTTATCCATAGAGGATAAGGAAAGAGAAAGTGGATGTGTATTTTAGACAAGATGAAATGTGTCTGTCTTTGCACTTAGTTTTGAATTTTTTATGTGTATTCTGGTTACATCGCATTAGAGCATTTGCATATTATCCATATGTCTCATCTTATTAAAGATGATATGACCTGGCACTGTACTAAAGCAGAAATGCAAAAGGCAATACATTTGCTTCAAATATCTTGTTTTCTATTCACCAGTACAATGAGTTTGTAGTTTTTTCTTCTGGACTAGGTTTCTCCTGTTTTCATTCCCATCCTCACCTCCCTGCTTTGACGATCTTTCCCTAACCAGTAATATGTTATATATATAAATTATCATATCAGATTAGACTAGGGATCTGTCTAATCCACTTTCCTATTTGTGACAGTGATCAATATCAGATACTTTAACAGAACATACAAAAACCCCTGAAGTGGATTGTGGAATAAACTGCCCAAAAATGAAGTTTCTTCCTGACCTATGTTGATGATTGGATTATGACCTGAAGCATGAGAGTTGATTTCTTTTCCAAACTCCTGTTTGTTTTTTGTTTTTTCACTAATTATCTCTTAGGGTACATCTATATTAGCATAAATGGCCATGGCTGGCCTGGGACCACTGACTGAGGCTCGTGGGGCTCAGGCACTGGGGCTAAAATTTGCTATGTATACAATGGGGCTCATGCTGGAGCCCAAGCTCTTGGACCCTCCATCTTTGCAGGATCCTAGAGCCAAACATCTACAGAGCCCCAGAGCCTAAGTCCCGTGAGTCTGAGTCAGCTGACATAGGCCAGCTGTGGGTTTTTTATCCCTATGTATATATAGCCTTAAAAATAAAGACAGGTGAGGCAATGTATTTTATTGGACCAACTAGCTTTTCTTAAGGTCTGGCAAAGGTACTCAGAATGTCACAGCTAAATACAAGGTGGAACAGATTGTTTAGCATAAGTAGTAATATGTATTCTAAGAGACCATGTAGGAGCTGGATTTTATAATGTACTATGAGAATTAATGTATGATTTGATTTCATCCTGTCAGCCATCTTTTTTGAATAGCAGAAAGGAATGACAGACCAGAACAATCCTTATGAGTGATTATGGTCACCCTTTTCTTTTAGGATGTGTTATAATGTCTACTATGGTTTCCTATATGTATTACAAATTAGGCACTCTAGTTAAATAAACATTTCTTTGTTTTAAGGTTTAGCAAGTAAGAGACAGGATTCTCTGTTGTGTCTATGTTAAGTAGATTAGAGGAACATTAAAGACCTGGTCTTGGTTATTGATTGTAAAACTTGGCAAGGTTTAATTTGCAATGCCTTTTTTGCTTGATATAAAATACTACTTTTTGTATTCTCAATCTGTTTGTGTGAATGAGGATGTATGCATCAGGAAAAGAGAAGGTGTAAAGGCCATTGTTATAGCCAGAGTCAAGGAAGAAGAAGTAAAGAAATTTGAAGGATATCAAAGAATTATCAAAGTGCATCCATAATGAAAGGCAGATTGACGACCCTAAGGTGGAGGCTAGCATCCCTGAGGACAATTGATTAAATCAGAACAAAGGATAGGATGACCCTCTCCGAGGTGTATTGGAATGTTTACACCAATTAAGAAGTAACTGTTCCATAGACTTCAATAAAGGGAAAAAAACTATAAGAACCAGGGCACTTGCCCATGGGTTTTGGATTTGTCTTGCCACACTCCAGGAGCATTGGATCGTGACTGACATGAGCCCAGCTCCACACTCATGCTCTATCTAACTGGCCTTTAGATTGACTTGAGCTACAACAGACTGGTAACTATGAACATGTCTTTATTATGAGCATGATTTTTAGTATCTAAAAGATATGAATTTAAGCTCCCAGGTTCATCTTTTGAAGACATTGTGCAGATTTCCTTTGACGATGAGGACTGAGATGTCAGATATGGAATTATTCTTTTGTGAATGGATGATATGATGTTTTTGACCTTTATCATTTTTCTGTGTGAGTTCATTTGAAAGTGTAGTGACTGTCCCATATAGTTGTTATTGGGGCATTTAGTGCACTGGATGAGGTACACAACATGTTTTGATAGGCATATGTAAGGCCCATGGATCTTGAAAGGTGCATTGTAGGAGGGTATTGATCATCGTAGCAGTGGAGATATGTCTGCATGTTTTGCATCTGTTTTTCTCACAGAGTCAAGTGCAGCTTTGAGTTGGTGTGTCCTGGTCTGCGGGAAGCTAGTTTTTGATGATAAGCTTGGTGAAGTTGAGCAGTTGTTTGAAGACCAGAAAATGGGGTTCAGAAAAAAATTATTTCAGGATGTGGTTCCCATTGAGCATGGGTTGTAGTTTAACGATACTGTCACGCTGTCTGGAATGGCTCACAACCATAAGTGTAATCTCAGGGTAGACTGTCAAAACTGTGAGAGGAAGTTGGGAAGAAAAATGAAGACTTTAAATTAAACAAATAAGTTACAAATAAGGATCTGGATAAGGAGCCAGATTTACTTCATAGGTTCCCCCAACACAAGCCAGTGAAATGCAGCGTCCTGAACCCATGCTGCAGAAAATCCTCTGTAAACAGAGGCTCAACAACACACAGTATTCTTGATCCCTGATTTTTAAGGGAGCCAAAGTCAGCCCACAAAACATCAAGTTGCATAGAGTAGTTAAATGAAAATTCAAAGGAAGCAAGCTGTATGGAATTTTTTCAAAAACACCATAATAGAGGCTCAAACCATATGTATACCCCCAAATTAAAAAAAAAATAAGTAAGAGGAACAACAACAACAAAAAATGTTACTCTGGCTAAACGCCAGAGTAAAAGCAGTGGTTAGAGACAGAAAGACATCTTTTAAAAATTGGAAGTTAAATCCTGCTGAAGGACACAGGAAGAAACATAAACTCTGACAAGTAAAGTGTAACAGTATAATTAAGTAGGCCAAAAGAGAATTTGAGAAGCAACTAGTAAAAGACACAAAAACTAGCAGCAATTTTTTTTAAGTACATCAGAAGCAAGAAGCCTGCCAAACAATCAGGTGGATTACCAAGGTGCTAAAGGCACACTCAAGGAAGACAAGGCCATTGCGCAGATGCTAAGGCTAGGGCTTCCCCAGAAAGCTTACAGTGACACAGTTGCATGAATGCAGGCACACCACTGTGAGCTCTCTAGTGTAGCCACTCTCCTGTCAACTTAATTAATCTGCTCTGAACTAGTGGCGGCAGCTGTGTCGGTGGGAAAAGTTCTCCCACTGACATAGCGCTGTCCACACTAGTGCTTAGGTGAGTATAATGTATGTTGCTCAGAGGGCTTGCTTATTCACACCCCTGAGTGACATAAGTTATACTGACAAGTGGTAGTATAGACATAGCCTAAGTGAATACCTGCTGAGGATGAAAGGGAGAGTCCCACACCTGAACCTTTCTTCTTAGGTGATGAACTGAGGAACTGTCCCAGATTGAGGAGTCAACAGAAGAGGTTTTGGAACAAAATGATAAAATAAACAGTAATAAGTTACCAGGACCCAACAGTTCTCAGGAGACTCAAATACAAAATTGCAGAACAACTATCTGTGGTATGTAACCTATTGCTTGAATCAGCTTCTGTACCAAATGACTGGAGGATAGCTAATACTTCAGTGTACCCTCTAATTTTTTCCATCCATGTGCAGAATGAATGTTGTTAAGTGCACCATATCGAGGTAATGTGTGGATGTGCACCACCAGTAGAAACAAAAACCCTAGATATAATATATATTTTTGAAAAGTTACCGTAGGGATAATTACTCCAGCCAGGACAGGTTAGGCATTTTAGAACTCACTACTCAAAGAATTAAATTTAAGTGTAAGAGAAAAATAAAAATTATGAAATGCATAGACTGGTCAATAAACTAAAACACCACACTTTGAGAGAAGTATCAAGTAACAACAACAATAAGACAAGTATGTGTTGGGAGGTGAGTGTGAAAGACTATGTGTGTGTGTATGCACGAGACAGACACTGTGTTTGTGTGTGTGAGAGAGACGTTCTGTGTGTATGAGAGAGAGAGACAGACACACGTGCTGCCCCTTTAAGTATGCTGCCTTTTAAGTAGATTGGCACTCAGCAGTCTGAAGTCTGCTTGTTCTGACACAGCAACAGCTGCCAGCAAGCTCCCTCCATCCTGAGTCCTGTCATGTCTCCCTTCCCCCACTCCGTGGAGATGGGGTACAGGGGCAGTGGGACACCCTAACATCAGCGCCTCCCCTTCCCCCACCACTCTGCACAGCAAGCAGGAGGCTCCCAGGAGCAGCTGGCCAGGGTCTCCAAGGCAGAGGGCAGGAGCAGTGCAGCAGTGGGAGGAGGGACACCTAAAGTGCGCGGCACTTGATAGCCTGCAGGGTGGCTGCCTCGGCATGCAGCTTAGAGGGAACTTAGGCTAATATAACAATGATTTTTCTTTTAAAGGCTTACGAGGCAAACTGGCAATTATAGACTGGTAAGTCTAACTTTAGTATCAGGCAAATTGATTGAAACTACAGTAAAGAACAGAATTACCAGACTCATAGATGAACACAATATGTTGGGGAAGAGTCAAATGACATTTGTAAAGGGAAATTATCCCTCACCAATCTATTAGAATTCTGTGAGGGAGAGGTCAACAAACATGTGGACAAGGCTGATCCAGTGGAGATAGTGTACTTTGACAAGGTCCCTCACCACAGGCTCTTAAGCAAAATAAGGAGTTAAGGGATAAGGAGAAAAGTTCTCTCAAGGATCAGTAACTGGTTAAAAGATAGGAAACAAATGATGGGAATACATGGTCAGTTTAATAGTGGAGGGGGTAAATAACAGTCTCCCCAAGGATCTGTATTGGGTGTTGTGATGCAGGTAGCCCAGTTCAGCAAGGGGTGGGGCAGAAGCAGCCAGAGAGACTGTGGAAACCTGTGGCTAATTAGAGCGAGGTTTGTTATGAGCCAGACAGGAGGTAGCTGCTGGGGCATCCCAGCTATAAGGAGTGGCCCAGTAGAGCAGAGGGTAGTCTCTCCTCTAGGGAGGAGGACTGGTCCTAGGGGTAACACCTTAGATAGAGCTGGTGCTAGGCAGGCTCAGGAGAGCGGAGGGTGAGCTCTGGCCTGTTACTTGCTAGGCTGCAGGGCCTTTCCAGAAAGGGCCAAGAAGGTACAAGGGACAAGGGGAAGTGGCCCAGGGATGATAGGCAGACAAGGAGAAAGAAAGAGGGCAGAGAGGCTGCTGCTAGAGGGCCCTTGGGTCAGGACCCATAGTAGCAGGTGGGCCTGGGTCCCTTCTCCCCCTTGCACTGCACTGGACTGTGGAGGAACATGGCCAATACAGACTTCAACTTGTCCCTGAAGTAAGGGGTTAGACTTTGGTAGTGGTTGGTTCCTGTGGCGGGTGCAAGCCAAAGGACTGCCCTGACCCCCAGAAGGGGGGTGAAAAAGAAGTAGTTGGCACTGCCAGAGGGCAGTGTCCTGAAGAGGACACCACAGAGTGGGAAAGCAACGCGAGTCCAGAACAGCAGAATAGAACAGACAATGGGCAAAATGCCATCCACAGAGGCACTCTGGAGCTAGGCTGAGCTAATTCCCAGAGCAACCAGCAGGAGTCACCGGTGGTGGTGAGTCCACACCATTACACGGGACTAGTGCTGTTTAACATATTCATAAATGATCTGGAAAAAGGGGTGATCAGTGAATTGGTGAAGTTTGCAGATAATACTAAGTTACGCAAGATAGCTAATCCAAACCTGACTGTGAAGAGTAACAAAGGGATCTCACAAAACTGGGTGACTGGGCAAAAAAATGGCAGATGAAATTCAATGTTGATAAATGCAAAGTAATACACACTGGAAAACATCATCCCAACCATACATACAAAATGACGGGATCTAAATTAGTTGTTACCACTCAATGAAGAGATCTTGGAATCATCATGGATAGTTCTCTGAAAACATCTGCTCAATGTTCAGCAGCTGTCAAAAAAGCTAACAGAATGTTAGGAAGCACTGGGCAAGAGATATATAAGAAGACAGCTAATATAATGCTAAAATATAAATGCATGGTATGCCCACATCTTGAATAGTATGTGCAGTTCTGGTTCCCCTCCCCCCATCTCAAGAAAGATATATTATAATTAGAAAAAGTCCAGAGAAAGGCATAAAAAATTATTAGGGATATGGAACAGCTTCCATATGAGGAGAGATTAAAAAACTGGGATTGTTCATTTTAGAAAAGAAATATCTAGGGGGTATATGATAGAGGCCTATAAAATCATGAACAGTATGGAGAAAGTGAATAAGGAAGTGTTATTCATCCCTTCACATAACAGAAAAACCATTAGTCACTCAATGTTATTAATAGGCACTGGGTATACAACAAACAAAATATAGTACTTCTTCACATAATACACAATCAGCTTGTGGAACTCCTTGCCAGGGGATGTTGTGAAGGCCAAAAGTATAACTGGTTTCAAAAAAGAATTAGATGAGTCATGGAGGATAGGTTCATCAGTGTTTGTTAACCAAGACAGTCTGGAATACTACCCCAAGCGCTGGGTGTCCCTAAATCTTTTGACTGACAGAAGCTGGGACTGGAGGACTGGAGATGGATCACTCAATAAATTGCCCTGTTCTGTTCACTCACTCTGAAGCATCTGGCACAGGTCACTGTTGCAAGACAGGATACTGGGCTAGATAGACCATTGGTCTGAGTCAGTATGGCTGTTCTTACACTCTTATGTAGAGCCAGCACTAGAAAGGAAAGGCAAGGTCAGCCAAGACATGAAAGAACCTTCACCAAAAGTGTTCTTATGGTGCCCTGACCAGAAGCGGAAGCTGGCTGTACCGGTGGTGGAATTCTGTAGGGAGGGTGATAGCAGTAAACGCTCTCCTCTTCCACCTTCTTTCTCTTTATTATGGCTTTGCTGCAGCATCAAGCAGAAGAAGACAAGATGACACCAGCGTTGTTTTTTTTCCCCATTGACCTAAAATAGGCTAAAAATGTTGCCAATTGCCCACTCATTTGTTCCCAGTAGGGATGGAAACTAAAATATTTCCTGTGTTATTTTTCACTTGTCCTAACCTTTATTTATTAAACAAAGTTATTAATAATAATGCACTTGTACCCCAGGATTCCATGTGAGCATCTCACACAACTCTCTAGTGTCAATGTCCATTTATCTTAAAATAGTACAAACTGATATTTAAAGATTGATATTGGCTTAAATCATTTGTGGTTTGAGTGTTTAAAAACAAAGGCATTAATTTACGCACATTCTCACAGAAAATCCCTAGTCAATTGCTGTATACCTCCACAATTGCAGTTATCAAAGAGAAGACATATCTTTTGGGAGCTGATATTTCCTATTTTCTGCAGGCAGAAAATGTTTCCATGTGAGGGAGAGTTATGGTTTAGAATTTTTCTGAAAAACCCTGACATATATTTGTGAGTAACTTGTTCATATTAGATCTCAAAGAATGTAGCTAGAAGTTCTATTTATTTATTTTTTAAATGTTCTTTTAGGGCTCTACTACTCCTCAGGTGAAAGAGAAAATACCTATCCACCCTGAAATGGTTGGGAAAATAATATACTTTCTTTTCTTAAAGATTTTTTACCCTTAAAATAAAATAATCAGAAGGCAGAGTCGAAGCACACACAACTAGTTTCAACAGAGCGTATCCCAATATTTTGTGTTGCATCGCATATGCGAGTTTTATGCTTGGCGAAACCTTGGTGAAAATATAGGCTATCCATGTCCTAGACTAGGGTTCTTAAAGGTGTAAATCACTGCATATTGATTATACTTTGTTATATTAATGGGGCTCAGGTCTGTGTACCTCTATACTACAAGTTCTGTGTCTTTCAAGCTCAAGGCCACAGCAAGTGGTTTCTTATTTAACTCTTCCCAATATATTAAAGAGTTGCTTTTTGCAGCCCAGAAGGTAAATCCTGTAATTAAAGGTTTAAACTTTCATTTTTTCATCCCTTCTGTCATTGAGCCAGGGGAGGATTAAGACTTTCTAATAAAGACAAGAATTAAAAAAAAATAGTGAGTTGCATTTCTTTTTCACACCATCTAAACTATTCATTATCAATTTAGACTATGTGACTATATGGGGTCAGGTCCTATCTCATAAAGCCTCTTAAGCCTGTTAGTACATGTCTAACATACTTCTGAGTGTTATCTAAATAAAATACTAATAATACTACATACAAATTAATGTGATATAGAGAGTTCTTTGTCCAAGAATAAGTGGTTATAAGAATTTATTCCTTATATTTTGCAACACTCCTGAGAGTTAGCTAAGTGTTATTCAGCCCAAGATAAGAGTGTGAACCAGTGGTTGAGGTGGCAGCAGAATCCAAGGAAGTTGGCTCCATTTCCCAGTGATTGGCAATGTTCAGCTAAAGGCAGAGAAGTCATATTTCCAAAACTCTGCTGATCTTTGCAGCAACTCAATGTGTAAACAAAGCTTTTTTTCATGTAATCTATAGAACGAGATTCATCAGTTTTCGTTGTGGCTCATGAGTGCCTGTGTCACCCTGTAATCTCACATGTATTCCTTTTATTGTTAGACTCACAAGGAGAGCTGAGTCTGCCCACTGGAGCCAATGGAAGTTTCTGCTTTTCTAAGTTTTTGGCAGGAGTGGAGCCCTTGGTGAGATATCCTTCCTGTTTAGCCTAGGAAATTAGGATGAAAGGTTTTTGAGTCCTCGGTTTCTGAATAAATGTTTCAAGCCTTTGAACTGTAATTTTAGTGATCACATCTTCCTGTGTTTTTCCTAATTAAATGTACACCTATCAATATCTATCATAGACATTTGGAATTTGGCCATCACCCTCGTATCTAGACATTAGTGTCCCAGTTAGGGAACAAACTAGCAATGATTACACTAGCTGCCACACTGGATTGTATAAGTGTGTATACCTTTCATCTTGTACGGGGAGATTTTGGCAAACCAGTAAAGTGTCTGAAACCACTATGGATCATTGCTAAAAGCAGCAAGTCAGGAGGCTGTAAAGTGGCCATGCAGCAGTCTCAGCTTGACGAAGGCAGGAGGGGAGCGGGTTTTGGGTGCTACAGAAAGGGCAGCTTGACTCAGTGTTCTTCCTGATAAGAATTGTGTTGAAGATGTTGATACATGCATTTTAGAAGAGTATGATATTTCCTCATGATTTTCTATTTGTGTCTTAAGGCTGCAAACTCTGGAAAAATCACCTGGTTAATCAATAATCAGAAGGAACCTCATGCTTGACCATTGAAACTACTTGCTTAACAAGTTTTCTTTAAGGGACATGTAATTCTATTACTAATGTAAAAATAAGGGGGAAAAGTTTGAGGTAGTTGGACTCTTCGGGACTCTCCCTCTGGATACATCTTGTGGTCCCCACCGGCAGATGGAAGATTTGGCCATGGGAAGCCTGCCACTGTGCCACTCAAGAGTCACACTCAGCTTTGGTAATTATAAAGGGATGGGGGTGTTTTACTACCCTGTTGCAGGCGTGTGTAAGTGCTTGCGACTAAGTAAAGTTTAGCTTTAAGTGATTGTCCTGTTTGTGCCAGCCATCTATCAGTCAGACGGCTGTGTCTCCCCTGATTTATTTCCTGACATCACCTCACACAGAGTAAAAGTTACCAAGAGCTTTGGGTTGAAAGAACCCCGGGTAACAATCTGATGGCTCGATCTACAGAATCATGGGGGCAAGGTTACAATTTTAGCAAGAGGGACTGCAATTCTTATTGCTATGTTCTGTATGTTAGGTATTTTAAATGAACTGTGCAGAATGTGTTAGGTGCATTGTTTTGATCCTGACATCACTGCTAATTTTTTTCAAGCTGTCAGACTGCATAAATAGTCACAGGTAGTGAAATAATAGCAGATCTTGTTAGTTAGGATGTAATACTAGTAGCACCAACTCCTGTGCAAAGATTGCACGCCAATTCTACCATCACTTAACAGTGTTGTATATTTTTTGGGGTGGCTTTTTATGCAATGTAATAAACTGTAATAATCTATGTAAAGAACAAGGGATGAAAAACAGTTAAAATGGGACAGCTCCTTATTTGGTATAAACCAGCATAGGTCCATAGAAGTCAGTAAAGCTATGCAAGCCTCAAGATCTGGCCTATAATTCTAAGCAGCTTTACTTAATAGAAACTTTTGAAGGTTTTCTAAATGATTTCATCAGTGAAAAGGGGTCTGTGAAAATAATGTAGCAGTAGCAGAATGTGCTATCCTTTAAATAAGGGCTTGTCCCAGTAACATGTGATGGATGTTTATCTCGTCAGAAGGATAAAGTAAAATTGGGAAGGTGACTCCTACACAGCGTGGGAGTGGGGCACCTGCTTATCTTTTAGAAATGTGGCACTATGTGCACAAAAAGTAATTTTTGTCAGTGAATTATATATACCTAATAACAGTTACAGATTGATTGTGTCGCGAAGACTGCTGAGCTGCAGCTTATTACATTTAACAGAGAGGATCAATGGACACAGAGAGAGAGAGACACCTGGAAGGGAAGTTCAAGAGAGTCATGTGCTCTCCTCCACTCACTCACTGACCTCACACAGGAAATAGGCAAGCATGAAAGGAAAAAGAAGGCAAGCTTTAAAGAGAATGTAGAAATGTAGGAATTGCCAGACTACATCAGACCCTAAGTCCATCTAGTCCAGTTTCTTGTCTGTGTCAGTGGCCAGCCCCAGATGCTTCAGAAGAAGGTACAAGAACCCTGCAATAGGCTCATGTGGGATAATTGATTCCAACATTACAGGTGAAATCCTGGCTGTATTGAAGACAGTAGAGCCAGAATTTCACCCTTCATCTGATCCTAATCTCTAATACTTAGAGATTGGCTTAAACCATGAAACCTGAGGTTTAATAAAAATAGTCAAGGTGATTTGTTTCTTTGTTTGTTTTTATTGATTCAATACCTGAACATGAGTAGGCAGCTCTGCTGCAGTTTGAGATTAGTCTACGTAGACCTCATCCAAAGCCCACTGCAGTCAGTGGAGTCTTTCTGTTGACTTCAGTGGGCTTTCATTTAGAATCCTATATTTTTATAAAAGGAACTAGCAAAACAAGTGCCAATGCTTTCCCTGATCACTTTGGGCCAGATTCTGCCACCCTTATTTATGCTGAGTAATACCTGCATTCATGTGAATTTCAATGGGACTATTCATGAAATAAGTAGCTACTCCACATGAGTAATCATGACAGAATCTCCCCTTTTGCTTTTGTATTCCATCACTTTCCTACATCTTTACTCTGTTTATTTTTCTTTTAAATTGTAAGCACCTCTTTACAGAGATTGTCTCACCCTATAGGTCGGTAATGAGTTCAGCACAATTTGGGCACCATTGCAATATATAATAATTAATACTGCTGATGGCGTGTGGATTTAACATGCTTTATCCAGCTCAAAGTCAGGAGAGAATGTTTTCAATAAACCATGTCTTAGGTAAGTGCTCACAGCACAATTTAAGATTTAGCTTTCTTTTCCTTATGTTTTCAGCTTGGATTGTTAAATTCTGGTTTATATTTTATCTCTAAGGCATGGGAAGGGAGTCAAGAAAACTTTTCTCCGTTGGTTTTCATCCTGCTATTTTATTCAGCTTGTTCATTTTTGGTTACTAATATGTAATTTGCTCTCTCTGGCAATGCGATTGATGATTACACTGTCTACCTCCCCTTACATTGTTGGAGGATCAGAGTTCTCTACTTCAAAACGACAAAGATGAGAAGCAGGTGCTGTCATTTTTCATTATTTATCATCAGCAGTTTTTTTTTAAGTGGAATGACTCTGTTCTTCTGACTTTGGAATTTTGGATGATAATTCTGTTGCATTTTCTGTCTGCAATGACACTTGATTGGCTTATAGTTGGGACATCAAACATTTTAATTTGAAATGCTGTCTGGAGAGATGGTAGCATCTTTCTCTTGAAGAGACTTTTAAGGATTGTGGGCCTTGGATTCTCATCATTAGTTTAAAAATCATTGTATATGTTGTGTTTTTAGTTATTTATCTTTTATTCTTTTAGGGGTACAAAGAGGGAAAAGCCTTACGTGTACAACTAGATGAAAAATTTATGTTTTATTATTGGCTTTGCTTGGGCAATGGAGCTGATCCCATTGGAATTAATTGAAGAAAAGAAATATTTTGAAATATTTTCTTGGTAGATATAATTTTACTGGCTAAAGATGGCTTCGTGTTTTCTGCTTTCAGATACTTAGATGGGAATTTGGGACCCTAGATAATGGTTTACACCTGCTAAGGATCTGGTCCATTTTCTTTCTTTGTAATAGGCCTATGCATGAAAGACTCCCACATCTTCTCATATTGCAAGACTGATTTAAATAATTAGGGCAGAAATGGGAGATCTCTTGGCAGGGGTTTTCATTAATGAATTGAAAATGTAGAATTTACTTCACTTCAAAGAAAAGAGACAAAGGACACTCTCTACTTACCAAAAAGGAGTCAGAGACATTACCATCAATGCTGTTAAATTACAGGAGGCTGGAAGCAAGACACAAACCTCCATATAGTTAAATATACATACAGCGGTGAGTGCTGATTTTCTTTTCACAATAGGAAGTGGGCCCAAAGCAAGTGTAAGTGACCGTTCCAGGTTGATGCCCCAAAAGACTACTTGTTTCAAGTACTCTAAATCTAGGTTCATATATGAATCATTATTCTTGACCTTTCCTTTGTTATATAATGGGGACTAGAGCTGACTAGAGGACAACCACTCTGTTCTGCAGAAACTTGAGAGGTTTCAGAATTGGTTTTCATTCTGCACTGGAATCAGAAACAAAACCTTCTGAACATTTTTGTGAAAACGGAATTGCGTTGAAATGTATGTTTTGGGAGTAAAACTTGAGCTTTTGATTTAGAGTAGTGTTTTTAATTGCAGAGTGGGGACCTGAACCTGAGTTTCCTACATCCTAGACCTCTAACCACCAAACTATAGAATGTAAGAGAATCTTGCTCACTCACTCACTCTCCCTCTTCCTGATACATTTCTGTGCAACTGCATTTTGCTGAAATTGTTCCAACAGGATGGATTGGGGACATTTATTTTCCGTTATCAAAGTTAATTTCCTGTCGAATTCCTGGGACTAATTTTATCCTTGATCTTTTGATAATGCCACCAGAAGAAGACACATCGTAAACTGTGCTGAGTGTTTAGTTCTAGTCTGAATTTCAACACATCAGGACTCTGGAGGCAAAATATGCTGGATTTTACCTTATCAGAGACGATGGCTGAATTGGACTGGACTCTGTGTTCTATTCTCCTGGTCTAGTTATTATTGGTTCTTAATACTAGTCTGAGGCTAGCCTCAGACTAGTATCAGTCTCACATGCTTTATTTTCATTTTGATTCACTTGTAGAATTACCATTTTGGGTTAAGATTAGACTAAAGAAGAAAAAGTGCTGCTTTGTCTTGTTTTATGTTCTCACATGAAGTTCCAATAAAGCGTAAAAATTTGGGGCCAGATGCTCTGTTAGTGGAAATCAGTGTGGCTGCACGGAAACCTGTGTTGACCAGCTGAGGTCTTTGGTCCTTTGTTTCTTTTTAAAAAATCTATCACTATACTGGTAGCCTTGTTTTTTTTCTGCTAAATCTTACAGTCTGGTATAAAAGAACTGTATCAGCACTGTAGGATTGGGTTGGTTCTTCTCTACAGCTGGATAAATACTGTAAAAAAAAAAGGGTGGGGGGTAGGAGTATTTGCAAACACTGCCTGAAATATCAAAATACAAACTGGCTTTCATAAATCTTCCAACCCCTTTTGGTTGCTTCTCTTGCACATTTGTGTGAAGACATGTTTGTTTGCAACTGTGTTTGCAGAAAGAGAGAGGGCAGTGAATACTTGAGTCTTCAGGTTGGTTTGTTCATGTGAACATGTTGCATGTTCTTTGTGAACTTGAGAATAATTCACTCAGGGAGTGTTAAAATGCTATGTGACTTGGGTGACTGATCATTAGGCAAAAAGAGAAAACGATGATTAGTGAGTACCAGAAGCAACAGTCACAATGACTAGTTAGCTAGCAATCCCTAGGCTAATATGTGTTTGCATGATCTGCTTCTTGAGTAATTCTGAATAACACATTTGTAAAAATGAAAGTTATTTGCAGCTAGTTCATGAAGAGAAATAGGGCAAATTTCATCCAATAAAGTATTCACGGTAACTAGTTAATCCAGCTATAATCTCTATATTATGCCTATATTATCTTTGTTCCGTATCATTATATTTAAAGAGGAGTAATAATGACGCTTTAGAAAGGCCCCAGGAGCCATGCCCTGATGTATTTTGCTAAATCTACCAGCACTATTTTACATTTTATTTGAGAAATTCGGTATATTGCAATAAAAACTGAACGTAACATCATGACTCATTGATGTTGAAAACAAATTTGCCATTGACCTCCATGTGACCCCACTGGCAGCAATGGGGCTGCAAGTCAGCAGATAATTTGGCTCCTAGTGACTAGCTCCATTTTAGGGGGGTGGGGGAAGAAAGGGGGTTACATTTGAGGTATTTTTTTTTCCCACAGATCATTGGCTGCCAGACTGAGAATACATTTTGGTAGGCAGAATGGAAAGGGTTATGAAGGAGTTCCCCAGTTAACTGCATTTCAAATCCACTCCCTGGCAGGCTGCTCTTCCCCTATTAACAGCAATATTGTGTCTGGTCATGCACTTCTCCAACCCTGTGCAAAATGCTGGTGCAACATGCATTTCCCAGAGTACAATGACTATGCAAGGGTCGGGCCACAGTTGGCACTAAACTGTCCAAAGAGGATGGAAAATGCATAAATGGGATGGAACCATAGTCTCTCTAGTGCCCCCTGTGTCAGCCAGTGGAGCTGGTCTTGCCTGGGTGCAATGTGTACTTCCATCTTGAAAAGGTGGGTACAGAGGCAACACTCCCTGGGCTCTTCGGGCATTGTACTTCACCAGGACTTAAAAGCACAACAGAGTCTGGGATTTTCAAAGAGTATGACAAATTCAGGCACCCAAAACTCACTGAATTTCTTTGAGAGTTGAGTGCCTAATTTCCTTAGGTTCCCTTGAAAAACTCAGACATTCTGTGCGATATGACTTCCACTGACACCAGTGCCTTCTGGATAAGGCCCCTGAGAGGGAAACTAATCCAGCATTCGATACATTGTCTTAATTTTCAAAAAATAATTACTTTTTTGAAAAGAAAATATTCTGTGATCACTCAAACCGCTCCAGTTAATTATACTTATAAATCTTGTTTGCTTGTTGGAAGAAACCTCCTTGTAATTCCTGAGGTCCATATAGAACACACACGTGGTTTGGCAACTTGGCTGCTGGTGACATCAGAGAGAGTGCCAGGTTTGCTTGGAGAACAGCATAGTAAGTAGTGCCTGAATTTTTAAATACTGTCAGTGTACTGAATATGGGCTATGATCCTCTGATATGCAATGATACCTTGAATTTGGAGGGTGCAAATATGACACAATATTTGTGGAGGGGAATGGAGTTTGGTAGATCTAGTTTCTTGTCTGCCGCTTCTATCATTGTTTTTCCATTGATAAGTTATGTCATTTGAAAAGTCACTTAGGAATCTGTTACTATTAATGGGTATGTCACTTTAACAGACTAGAAAGCATATTTAAAGAGACAGCTTTATTAGCTGTTGTTCTGCCTTAACACCTCAGCACTAGTGCTTCCTTATATTCCTCATTAATCAAATCCTCTGGTACCTGTGTCGTGTGTGATGGAAGTTGACAGATAAATGTAGGCCCAAGAAGTTGATTTTGATTATGCCAGGCAAGTGAGTTCCCTTTATTTAGTGATAAAGACACTGGTTGTTTCTTGAAGGAAGACATGCTGTAGATTAGACACACTAGCTGGATATAGAACTGGCACGGCAAGTTATTCCCAAGAGAAAGCTAATGGTTGACTGCTTCTGTCTAGCAACAAATTACTGCAGATAACAGAGATGAAAAAAGTGAGAGAACCTGCATCATCTACACAAAAATATAAAGCCAGATTTTTCTAGTGAACAGCCTGTAACAGAATTTGACAGTCTTTATATTAGAATTATTATTTTTATACATATGAAGGGGTCAGAGTTTTAGAAGGAAAGTATAATTGCCAGGAATAAACAGATCAATTCTATGTTTGAACCATATCACAAAAAAGGTAATGATTAATCTGCTTTTGCAGCTTGTTCCCAGATGTCCAGTGCCTGCCGGGTTTTGCACACAGAAAACATGATGGAATGCTAATGAGATTTACAGCTTTTAAGAAACAAGGCAAAAATATGCCTGATTCCAGCTACATCTATCACTTACCACCTCCTAAAAAAACAATAGAATTGCCCTTTGTCCCATTTGCAGAAATAATTTGTTAGAATTTCTAATCAGGAGAGATGTTATTAGATGAACCCCTTTTTATGGAATCCAGCCGGCTAAATAGCATTTCTTTATATTATATCATCAAATGACATGATTAAGAAATACTCAGTTTCTTCAGAGTGGCTACTTCAGGTGCATACACTTTGTTCTGCAATGAAGCGGTCAATGTTATCTGAAGAATGTCAGTAATGGGGAAAAAAACCAAATATTGCCCAGTGCACTTGCAAAGAATTCAAATAAATGTGTTAATCCATTTGATATGTTCTTTCATCAGTAGCACCCCTTGAGAAGTAAAACTCTGAAAGCAGGGAAGTGCCCACAACTATCCTTCAAATACTTGGCCAATCCATAAGCATGGGAATTTATGAGTTTTACTATGTTGTGTGTTTGTTTTTGTATTAAGAGAATGTTAGTACTTGTGAGAGGTGACAACCAGACAAGCCACAAAACAGCCACGGTTATGAGATTGTCATTAGTTACCCCAGCCACAGTAGGGATTATTAGGATTTTGGAGTATGGCATCTGAAGGGTACCATGTCTATGTATGTCTTTCTCTATTAACGAACTTACATTGACTGAAGATCTTGGTTGGAAGGACAGTGAATTACTTGAGGAACAGTAAATAAGGGTCAGGTTCTGTCTTGCAGGATGGGAGGCATGTGAGGTATAATGAACTTCCTCCCCCTTACCCCTTGAGCAAGGGCAACATGCAATAGTAGTCCCTGCATTCAAATAATAGGCAAATGATCTGCTCCCCCTTAGGACATATGGGGCACAAATCACCCCAAAGATCCATAGAATGGGGTGTAACACCCAAACAAAAGATGCTGTTTGTGTGCAATCCCTGCATAACCAGGAGCTAGGGAGGGGTTGTTCCAGGGCAGCACTGTCTGGCCTGAACTGGAATACCTATGGATTTGTATTACAGTATGTACAGTACCTGGATTAAACACAGGCTTGTGAATGCAGGAGTGTTCAAATGTACCTACATGGGGCAGATTCTTTTTGGCCTAGCTTTTAAATGCCTAGCTACTGAAATGAGTCAGAAAACCCAATTATTTATTTAGCCAGAATCTTAATCTAGTGTACAAATGTTTCATTTAGGGTCCAATTTATTTAAAAATGAATCAATTGATAGCTGGTGGTCAGGGACTTCTTACTACATCATACAAAATTGTTCTCCTCCACTGTTCCCTTTTTTTTTTTAATATCCATCCAGAAAAATGTTCCCCTTTTCTCCTCAAGCTCAGAATTTACCTCCACATTACACTTTCTCAAAGCCCAGGACAGGTAACATTCAGTCCTGCACTAGAGACAGGCTTAAGGTACATTATCTTGAAAAAAACAGAGGGTTACAAACAGCAGGGCTTAGCTTCAGCTGATGTGAAATTTCACAGCTCCATTAAAGTCAGAGGAGTTATGATAATTTATACCAACTGAGGATCTGCCCCAGTATATTTAAAAAGGGAGAATCCCAGCTTCCCAATGGAATAGATATTCATCCTTCAGCTCTAGAAAGTCCTGAGATAGTGGACCTAAAAATTGCAACACTACTATTTATAGAAATGCTGTTTTAGGTCATTTTTGAGAAGTTTTCTGAACTGTATTTGTTAAAATTTTCTTTCTTGCTTCAGCCTTTGCAGGTCGTCTTATGGTACTAAGGGAAGTCTGGCTTTGCATGTATAGTGTGCGTGTGTGCACGCGCAGGGGTTAACACCATCTCCTCCAAAACAAATACAATTTTTAAAAAAATTCCTGAAATATTTCTACTACACAGTTCTTTCTGTGAACTGCATGGGATATATAGAATATGTGAAAGTGTGGGAAATTTTGGTTTTATCATCACTCATTTGGGCTTGCATAACCAATTAATAAACCTTCTGTGTACCATGATGATAAAGCCTTTATACCACACTTCTCTATTTCCTATATCTCTACTTTATATTTATCTGTCTATAGCTATTTACAGTTTGTGTATTATGAATCATTTGCTTTTGTGAACTTAATGCCATATTATTCATGTGGCTCTCTTATTTTTTTTAAATTTATTTATTTGTTTATTTATTTTAGAAAACAAACATACTGATATTTCTATTAATTATTGGTGGGCTGAAGAGATTCAGAAACTTTCAGATGCAAGCTGCTGGTACAGTTGAAGTTTTCCTTTCCAAATATGCCTCATCCTCAAACCACCAAATGAAGGTATTTCTGTAATTCTGCTGAAAACTGGCTCTGTTGATTAACTGTCTGTGATGTTATTCCCCCGAAAGCACCTTGGGAATGGCATTACACTACTGTAGTCTGTCACACCTGCGGCCACACATGATGAGTATTACAAATTGATTTTAATTGTAGTTTTAAGTGGTGGTGAATCAACATGCAGCAGACATACAAATTAAAACATTCTAGGTGTTAAGTACCATATAGGTTTAAAGAAGATCCAATTATGACCTCAGAAGAGTGGTTTAGTTGAGGGCTCTCAGCAACTCATATGCTTGAACCTCTAGGTGGGAAATTGATACAATAGCACTTTCTTTTTGTAGAGTATTAACATGGACATACAATTTACTAAAAGTCCATTCCTGACAGATGGTGGTAAACAATAACAAGTTCCATTGGCTTCAGCCAGAGTTGCAGGTAAACTTTAATTCTCAGAATCCGATGCCAATGTACTAAACTAATTTGCCTAAACAGTTGGTAGTCATCTCTGGTGGTGCATGATATGAGGGCCTTTCCCACCTTCCAAGTCAAGTAGACAGACAAATGGCACTATTAAATTTTTGATGTGTTCCTGTTCTTATTTCCTCAAGCCACCTTCTCTGAAAGAAGATATAGAGATTAGTGGTGAGTGTCTCTACAAATGAGGATTTGATTATGCTGCTCCCTTAGCTTGCTTGGTCTGGCTATCACATTAAATCTCGTTTAGCGGTGTAGCATCCTGTTTCCTAAACATCACACTTACCAGTTATAGAGAGCACACCCAGCCCTGCTTTGTTGAACTTAGGGCTCCCACCCAATGTCTGTTCTTTTCTGGCCAAATTTTCATAGGCCGAGTATAGTGCAGGTCTTTTTGTGCCTTCAGCACAAATATCACTGTAACCTGACCGCACCATTCCCTCCATACAAACAAGCATAGCTAGCTTAATGGAGAAGTACTTTTCACCTCCACCTCTGGCACTTCCACTCAACCCCTCACTGCTGGCAGTGGCTCAGTACAAATAATCCCATAGTATTTTGCTCCAGTGTTTTACAACATTTTTTTAGTGGAAACTGAGGGTACTCAGTAGGTGACAGGATCAGACCCATTTATTGTATGTTTCTAATAACTAGACAACTTTTACAATCATGCAAATAATTGTGAAGATAAAGTTGGCTATGTTACAGCTATTCTTTAAAAAGTTAGCCACTATGCTCTAAAACAGGGGTAGGCAACCTATGGCACGCGTGGCAAAGGTGGCATGCAAGCTGATTTTCGGTGGCACTCACACTGCCCGGGTTCTGGCCACTGGTCCAGGGGGCTCTGCATTTTAATTTAATTTTAAATGAAGCTTCTTAAACATTTTAAAAGCCTTATTTACTTTACATACAACAATAGTTTAGTTATATATTAGAGACTTATAGAAAGAGACCTTCTAAAAATGTTAAAATGTATTCCTGGTATGTGAAACCTTAAATCAGAGTGAATAAATGAAGACTCGGCACACCACTTCTGAAAGGTTGCTGACCCCTGCTCTAAAATGTTTGTCTTCTTAATTTGGAAATGCAGAAACATCTGTGCAGCTACAGACCAGGGTCCCAGTCCTGTGAAGACTTATGAATATGCTTAATGTTATACAGGAAAGTATTCCCATTGACTTCCATAGGACTAGTTGTAAGAATAATTAAAGCACATTCTGGATTGGTCCCAAATATGAAATTTCAGGTGGGAAGAGTGTGTGTGTGTGTGTGCACGGGTGTGTGTGTGTGTGTGTGTGAGAGAGAGAGAGAGAGAGAGGTGTGTGAGAAAGCATTATTATTTGGGGGAGAGTTTCAAAAGCATGTAAGTGACTTGAGAGTGCAAATCCCATTGACTTTCAATGGGATTTAAGTGCCTAAATCCCTTACTTCTAAAGTCACTTTTGTGTGCCATAATCAACAAGCAAAAAAAGTATCTTGGTAGGAACTAGTAAGGCAAAGCAGAATTAGTCAGTAATATTCGCTCAGATTCTACCATTCAGAAATCAACCGTGCATATTGTGTGGATGTTCTGTAATGTAACACATTGAGGCCTGATTTTTCAGAAGGGCAGAAGCCAAGAGTTATATATATATACACTCACATACCTAATTTATGGTGGCAAGGGATATGACTCTGAGCACAAATTAAATATGTGTTCATATGCATGTGAATACTGCATTTGTGCATGAAATTATAGTCATGGGATGCACAAATAAAGCATTTAATTGCACACATTTTTAAAAATTTGGTTCTGCGCTTCTGCCCTTTGGAAAGTCAGGCCCTGTAAGGCAACTACTTGAAATTTCAAGATTTTTGAAAAGTAAAGTATTTGTAATTTTTTAAATAAAATCCAATCCATTTGACCTTTTCTCCAAATAATCAGGGCTTTTTTTGGAGCTATGCTTATTTATGAAATTATCCTCATATTTAATCTAATAAAAATTAATATCCAAGTATTGAATATAAAGACAAAAGGAAGTTTATTCTCTACTTATATTTGAAATAATTGATTCTTTATCTGATGGCATCTTTCAATTCACCATACATTACTTGGTCATAAGAAAAATATTTTTTTATTGTAAATGTTTGTAGAGGAGGTCTTTGTCAAAAACTGGTGAGGATAACGTATTCTTAGTCCTGAATTTGAAAAGCAATATACTGAGTCCCATCAGATGAGTAACACTTACATAAAAAGAGCCCCTTCATGAAAGGTATTGTATTCCTGTAGTATCTGTAATAGCAATGCAACAATCTTGGAATATAATCCAGAGAAAGCAATGCTGGACAAGCTCACTTTGGCAGCTAAATCTGGACTGGTTCCAGAGCAGCTCATCTTTTATTCCAAGAAAATTTGAAAAGGGATTTGGCTTGGCATAGTGTCTCATTTGGAGAATAATGAAAGCAAAAAATAAATACAAATAAATACAACAATAAAGGCATGTCAAACAGCAAGCCACTCTTAAAAACGAAAATGGCATAAAATTGACAGAGAGAAAAGAATATGAAAAAAATAAATAGAATAAATGAAATAAAATCAAGTAGGAAATTAAATGTCAAGAAAAGAAGTACAATGGTAAGAAGAAATAGAGGAAATCTTATGGAAAGAACAAATAAAGCAGAACAATATTGAAAATTGAGTAAAGCTGAAAAAATACATGATTTGGTGTTTTTACTCCCTCAAAAGAATTTAATATATGGAATTATGAACAGTCTCAGATTTTACGTGAAAACATTATCTATTCTAACATAAGTAGCCTAGGCTTATTCAGCAATATATAGATTCTCTTTATCTAAGTAGTGAGGAAAAGATAAAGGTAACTCTGGCCTCTAATAACTCATTGCAGTTAAAAACTAAGATGATCAAAATATCTAGTGAATCACTGGCTAATTTCAGTAACGTTTGTGTCTTTGAAATCAAGGCAACTAAGCATTTACAAAAGAAATGTGTGGTTTTTTGCAGTCATCTAAGTGCAGTCCATTAGTTATTAAAATATTGTAAATGAGGTGTGAATTAACGAATGGACTAACAAATGAACAAAATCTGAAGATCTGTTTTAGCATTCCAAATGTAGGTGCTTTCAATCTGAATACCAAACTTTCACTCTCTGCCTTTCACCTTTTAAATGCTATTTGCAGTGCATCTCTCTCTCTTTCTCAACTATGTTAGACATTTAGGTCCTGATCAGGGCTGGCTCTAGCCATTTTGTGGCCCCAAGCACGGCGGCACACCACGGGGGGCGCTCTGCCACTCGCCGGTTCCGTGGCTCCGGTGGACCTCCTGCAGGTGTGCTTGCGGATGCTCCACCGGAGCTGCGGGACCAGCGGACCCTCTGAAGGCACGCCTGCGGGAGGTCCACCAGAGCCGCCTGCTGCCCTCCGGGCAACCAGCAGAACGCCCCCCTGCGGCATGCCACCCCAGGCACATGCTTGGCGTGCTGGGGCCTGGAGCTGGCCCTGGTCCTGTTACTGCAAAAACTTAACTATGTGTGTTAATCTTCTGATTAGTTCCATTGACTTAAGTGGGACCACTGACGTACTTCAAGTTAAGCATGCATAAAGTTTCTGCAGGCTTAAGGCCTTTGGATTTCTGTTCCAGCGTGCCCTGACTATAGGCTAGTGGGCAATATAGACCTTTAATACTAAGGATTGAAATAAACATTTATAAAAAGCTTTTTTGCCACATCTGTGTCCAAGACATGTCTGACCTTTGCCTTGCTGTCCCATAGTTTGTGTTCCTACCTCAGGGGAAACTTTTAACTGTCACTTCAGTGAGTGTAGGATCAAACCCTATAACAATGTTGCAATGTTATTTAGAATCCAGATATGGTTTTGGACACTGATTCCGCAAAGCCATGTTATGATTGGTCACTTTGTCCTTTTCCTTAGTGTCATAGCCATAGCTAACTTCCAGCAGTATGTGGTAAAGGCTTTCTGTTCCAAAAGAATAGGAAAATCTATATACTCGTTGCCTCATGTCATCCTCCTACACAAAACCCAAGTAGCTGGTATGGATGCAGATCAATCACATAGGGCGTGGAGAACAAGAGGAATCACTGAAGCCATAGAGCAGTAGTGAGAATTGCTCTGCAGCCGGCTCTGAAGCCCTGAATCTGCAGGAGCCCATACTACTCCATGTAGTAACTGGTAGTTGAGTAAATCATTCTTGGAGACATATCTTACTTTCACTCATAAGTTTTGCTGTTGTTAAATCCAGAGACTGATTTTTTTAAAATGTTGATCTAACACAGTTGATGTCCCAATAGTCTAGATGTTATCGGGTTGACTAAATAAACATGATTTTCCCATCCTGTGAAAATGTAGTTTTCACAAAGTTTTGCCATCCCAAATCAGGACAAAAAGTTGAAATCACAACATTTTTCATGAATTGAGAAGCCTCCAAAATTTTTGGTCTGAGTCAGTCAAAATGTTTCATTGTGATTTTGATCCTTTTATATTCATATATTTATTTGTACTAGAATTAGCTTAAATTTCAAAGTGAAATGTCATTTCAAACTGAAAAAAAATTGAATTTTTCAAATTAGAAAATGTTGAAATGAGACATGATGATTTTGAAATTATTTAAAAAAAAATAAACAGAGAAATTCATTGAAATTGATCCTTCCTGTGAACAGTTCCAGTTTAATGAATTGGCATTTTCCCAGAACAAAAGTCTTGTAAAAAAATCCCCAACCAGCTCTTGTACATGTCTCTGCCACTGGCAGCTGAATTCATGGAAGGAAAAAGAAAGTTTGAAAATAGCATCTCAGTTCAAGGTATTATAAAAAAAGAGAGAGAAGAATGGTATGTAATATATTTTTGCTATTATTTTCTCATATACCATAAGCTGTTTTCATAGTGGCAGAATATGTGTCTTCCTTGTTTTTGTTATCTCTTGGTAAATTGATTTGTAAACTATGTCTAGTGCTTTATAGCTAGATTATAGTAATTTGAACATTTTGTGTGAGTTTGTTTTCTTTTCAAAACTAGTACAGTGGGTAGGAGGTCCCTAGTTGTTTTGCTGGCCAATGAACAGAGAAAAAGTGGCCGCCCATCAGACCTCAAACATCCCCTCGATTAGCACAGTGGTATGGCACCCCCTGGAAGTTGGCGCATAGGGCGAATGCCCTGTTTGCCTGTGCCTAGAACCAGACCTTGACAGTAAGTTGTCTAAATTGACTGATATTGAATGCATACTGTGGTGTTGATGGCTTTGTCCCTCTCATTGCAGCATGTTAATTTTTCAGCACAGGCATGCTGTCTATAACTGCATAAACAATGAACAACCTCATTAATGATAGCATAAAAACAACAAGGAGTCCAGTGGTACCTTAAAGACTCACCAATTTATTTGGGCACAAGCTTTTGTCGGTAAAAAACCTCACTTCTTCAGATGCAGACTAACACGGCTACCCCCGATTAGTGATAGAGTGTATATTATTTCCATAACAGATGAATCTTCCCCATCCCCACGTCCTCCAACTATCAGTGGGAACTATGCGATGTGGTATTTGGTAAATCAACAGTCATTTAATATGTTGAGATTGAGGCTGCAGATTGATTTAAAGTGACATTTCACCTTAGCTATAATGTCAGTTGGCGTAACTCCCTCTTCCTCCCATTTCAGAAGGAGTCCATTATGCTGTGATGTAGAACATGAGTACAGTTCCCGTAATGAGATTGTTATTAAACCCTTTTACAGTTAAAATAGCCATCCTCTGTTGTATCGCTGTTGTTTACAAGGGAGCAAAAAAACTCATTGCTAGGGGAATTAGTGTAAAGTACATAGCTTCTTTGGAACGAGCATCGTTCCTCATCTCTTATGGAGCACCAGTGATCACCGATCGTGTATTATTAATCCTTATTTTTAGTTATATCACGATAGTGCTCTGAGACCCCAGTCAGGTATCCAAGACCCATGGTGCTAGGTGCTGAACATACACAATAAAATGAAAAGACGGTCCCTGCCAGTTTACAATTTGAATACAAAGTTACAATCTAAGGGAGTAAGTAACTCCCTTCTGCAGTCCTTACTGAGGCAAAATTCCCATTCAAAGTTCATCAGCTCCATTCTTTAACTGGGCACAGACATCCACAGTGAGCAATTACAGCGTCAGTTCAACTATAATGATTACATTGCACTGAACATATTTTTAAAAAAGAGAGGAAACCTCACTATTCCATGGGAAAGATACTGTATGAATGCTAGGTTTCAGAGTAGCAACCGTGTTAGTCTGTATCCGCAAAAAGAACAGGAGTACTTGATGCACCTTAGCGACTAACAAATTTATTTCAGCATGAGCTTTCGTGAGCTAGCAGCTCACTTTTTCGATGCATAGAATGAACACACAGACAGGAGATATTTATACATACAGAGAACATGAAAAAGTGGAAGTATGCGTACCAACAGGAAGAGTCTAATCAATTGAGATGAGCTATCATCAGCAGGAGAAAAAAAAACTTTGAAGTGATAATTAAGATGACCCATAGAAGGTGTGAGGAGAACTTAACATAGGGAAATAGGTTCATTAGTGTAATGACCCAACCATTCCAGTATCTGTTTAGGCCTGAAATAATTGTATCTGATTTGCATATTAATTTGAAGTTCAAGTCTCTCTTTGGAGTTGTTTTTGAAGTTTTTTGTTGCAAAAATTGCACCTTCAAGTCTGTCACTGAAGTGGTTAAGAGAGGTTGAACTGTTCTCCCACTGGTTTTTGAATGTCAATTCTGTTTTTCACTTCCAGCAGGTGGGTATTGTAGTTTTAAGAATGCTTGATAGAGATCTGTAGATGTTTATCTCTGTCTGGAGATGGACAATAAGGTTGTAGCTTAGAGCTTGGCTTGTAGACAATGGATCGTGTGGTGTGTCCTGGATGGAAGCTGGAGGCAATGTAGGTAGTAATAGAGGTCAGTGGGTTTCCAGTATAAGAGGTAGTGTTTATATGACCATCGCTTATTAGCACAGTAATGTCTAGGAAATGGACTGCTTGTGTGGATTGGTCTTGCAGAATCCTTTTATTATAGTGTTGTAGGAAGGAATCTGCGGGTTAGTATGTTGTTCAAGAGTGTGTTTGGAAGTATTCTTTAAGTTGGAGAACGGCAAAAAGTAGGATTCTGGGTCACCTCAGAAACTGTATCATGTTCATGCGGGTCTGGAAGGACAAAGAAGAGGCCCCGAGATAGGACAGATTCTTCCTGCTGGGTAAGAGAATAGCTGGGAAGAATTAACAATATTGTTGGGTGGTTAAGGGAGCTACTGTTGTGGCCCTTGTGCATGTAGTAGTTTAGACAGTTTAGTGTCCTTTTTCTTTTGTAGAGAAGCAAAGTTTGTGTGTAATGGCTTGTCTAGTTTTGTAAATCTATCCATGACTGACAGAACCAGAAGAGTACCCAGAAGCCACCTACTACAGGACAGGCCCAGCAAAGAAAATAACAGAACGCCACTAGCCATCACCTACAGCCCCCAACTAAAACTTCTCCAGCGCATCATCAAAGATCTACAACTTATCCTTAAAGATGATCTCACTCTCACAGATCTTGGAGACAGGCCAGTCCTTGCTTATAGACAGCCTCCCAACCTGAAGCAAATACTCAC
This sequence comes from Chelonoidis abingdonii, assembly GCF_003597395.2. NCBI lineage: Eukaryota > Metazoa > Chordata > Testudines > Testudinidae > Chelonoidis > Chelonoidis abingdonii. Next base: position 72,985,835 of record NC_133776.1, read on the forward strand.
CAGCAACCGCACACCATACAACATAAACACTAACCCAGGAACCATCCTTGCACAAAGCCCGATGCCAGCTCTGTCCACATATTATCAAGTGACACCATCATAGGACCTAATCACATCAGCCATGCCATCAGGGGCTCGTTCACCTGCACATCTACCAGCGTGATATATGCCATCATGTGCAGCAATGCCCCTCGCCACATACATTGGCCAAACCGGACAGTCTCTACGCAAAAGAATAAATGGACACAAATCTGACATCAGGAATCAAAAACATTAAAAACAGTGGGAGAACACTTCAGCCTCTCTAACCACTCAGTGACAGACTTGAAGGTGGCAACTTCAAAAACAAACTCCAAAGAGAGACTGCTGAACTTGAATTAATATGCAATTAGATACAATTAACTCAGGCCTAAGAGACTGGAATGGTGCATTACACTAAATGAATCTATTTCCCTATGTTAAGTTCTCCTTACACCTTCTATGGGTCATCTTAATTATCACTTCAAAAGTTTTTTTTCTCCTGCTGATGATAGCTCATCTCAATTGATTAGACTCTTCCTATTGGTATGCATACTTCCACTTTTTCATGTTCTCTGTATGTATAAATATCTCCTGTCTGTGTGTTCCATTCTATGCATCCGAAAAAGTGAGCTGTAGCTCACGAAAGCTCATGCTGAAATAAATTTGTTAGTCTCTAAGGTGCTGCAAGTACTCCTGTTCTTTGTATGAATGCTGTCAATCACTGTAGCAATTCCTGATGGCATCACATACACTGAAATATAAACAGCACAACTCTGGACTTCATTTATCACACAGCATATCAAAGGAGATCCCTGAAGGTGGTTCAGATAATTGCTTTCTGCCCCTGGGGCTCTCTCATGTGGGCCTTCACAAGGTTCCACAATGTATATATGGAGAAATTGAGAGATTTAGGAAGAAGGCTTGGATTAAAGTATTTTCAGTATGTTGGTGGCATTTAGCTCCCTCTCTCTCTTTCTCTTTTCTTTTCATCTGACCTAGAAGGACAATCGAGTGATTTTTTTCTCAGTATATGCTAATGAGTGGGATGTGAACGAAATCAAGCAACCTGGCTGAAGTTGAATCCAGAGAAGTCTGGGGTGATATTGGTAGGTTGTGGTGTTTCTTGTGCAGGCATCAGTACCAATTCCAGCACTGATCAATGTTTTTTTATCAATTGCCTACAGAAAAAAAATATAAAATAATTGTTGATAACTTTGCAGATGACCCAAAGGTCAGTGGGTCAGTAGTTACATGAACAGTTGTCTGGATTGAAAGAGATCTGGATCACTTGGGAAACTAGATGCAAACAACATACGTTTCAGCAGAGCCAAACACATGTTCATGTATTAAGGAAGAAAGGATATAGGTCACGCTTATAGGATGTGGAGCATTGATTCTAAAATGGACTTGGAAGCCTTTTGGATAACCAATGGATATGAACTCCCAGTATGATACGGTGTTGAAAAGAGTAGTTATGACCTTTCACTATATCAAGAGAAGGAATATTGGGTAAGAGTAAGCTGATATTACTTAAGAATAACTTTGCATTTAGTGAGACCACTGCTGGAATACTAGGTTAATTCATTGTCACCGTGCATAGTCATTTAAACCAATGTAATGTGAACGTGAAGTACATACAAAACATTGCCATTCTGATGTCCATCTTCATCTTGCTTTAACCAACTCTTCATTTTTGCATTCACATTTTTGTGTTAGCTACTGATACCACTGAGAAGTCTAAGAAGCTGGCCATTCCTATAAATCAGGTATTTAAATGGATAAATTACCCCCACTTGGGCACAAAGTTCCATCCAAAGTAATCTGTACTAGTAATTTGTGGGTGGAAAAGTGGAAGCCAGCCTCAGTACAGAAATGCACTCTTGTGTACTGTCTAGCTCTGCAATTTGGCTACTATGCAAAAACATAAAATGCAAATACCTTAAAATGCACAGTAAATAAGTATCATTAATAGAATGTTCAGGTTGCATTTATCTATACGAACAGATGCCTTGCACATTGTGCAGAGTAACAGATGCACTTTAGTCCAGCATTAATTAAACTGTGACATTAAGATAAAGACTAAAAATGAATTATTTCCTGACCATTGTATGAAAAAATTGCACTATATCAAAGCTGTTAAAGCTTCTAAGTCTGTTAATTTATAAAGTTAGGAGGTGGTTTCTATGAAAGGTTCTTTTTATGGCTTTATAACATATTGTGTGTAGCAATAGCCATAAATAGAAGGAAATGTTTGTTGGTGGAACGACATGTTAGTGCAAAGAATCAAAATCTGAGGCAGGATTAGAAATGAGATGCATTCCTCTTAAAAGATGGACATCATAACATACAAGTACAAGACCAGTTAGTGGGAATAACTTTTATATATATTCTTTTTTACAGTTAATTTTTAAGGGTGTATGAGGCAGACAGCCCTAAGCATTGAAATCTTCCCTGGCTAGCAAGGACTATGCCACTGACAATTTTTTTTGCACTGTCTAGTCAAATGTATCTGAGCTATGATCTAAAGGAGACCATTTCTAAGGAGGAGAAGGTCATTAGGTTTCCAGGGTTTCCAGATGTCAATTATGGCTTTTCTGATATAGCTACTTATTCCCTTGGAACTAGACTGAGTTTTTCCTACTTCACATAGGTCACTGAATTGCTACGAGAAGGTAATGACTTTCAATCACTACCATCCTTGGACAGATTTGTAATGGTGATCTACGAGAGAGAGACACTCACAGCTCTTGTCAATATCCCTATCCTTCCCTATCAATGGCAGCACCCTAAATAGAATTTAAATGTAAATTAAAATATTGACAGGAAATGTTTCTGTGTTCCCGGTATCAGTTTCCTATAAATTGTCAATTGTTACATTACTAGTGCCACCATCAATCTCTATCCTTGGGTTAGCCCTACAGAAATGCTAATTGATGTAATGCACTCTTCATTTTCACAAACTGCTACTTTCATTTGCTATTTTTATTTGTTTTGGGTGTAAATGAGCATGTTTGCCACCAGTAGTAACACTGGGTAATGAATTGGAGATATATTATAACACAGGAATACTTCAGTTTCAAGTGCATATCAACAAAATTGCATTGGTCTCTTGTAGCCATAATTCCTGTTACTAATCTCTTACATAATACATTGTGTTTTCTTGTTTATTTCCTGCTATCCATTGTTGGCCTACGTGTACTTCTCGACAGATCATTTGCATTATGAGATTGAATTACTGTGTGGAATAAGTAAATTATTATCTCACACACCCACACACAAATATAATACACAGACAAGTCACATATATTTTTCCTAGATATTATTTGGATCTGAATATATTCTACAGAGTTCTCTCTGTACGTCTGCTATGTATTAGTATTGTTTTTTCTCTGATTTTTCTATATACAAATATGATCATCTTAAAAATAGTTTAAATGATGCAATTTATTCTCTAATACTGATCATTATATGGCATAGAAATGTGTCTATTATAACATAAGATGTCCTTGGGCAGCTGTGTTTTTATTTTGGAAAGATCTTAATGTGTTTTGGGTTTCCAAGTAAAATCGTAACTATCCATTTCTAGTTTTGGATTTCAGTTCATCATAGTATATAGCAGTGGTTCTCAAACTTTTTTACTGGTGACCCCTTTCCCATAGCAAGCCTCTGAGTGTGCCCCCCGCCCCCCCTTATAAATTAAAAACACTTTTTAATATACTTAACACCATTATAAATGCTGGAGACAGAGTAGGGTTTGGGGTGGAGGTTGACAGCTTGCAACCCCCCTGTAACAACCTTGTGACCCCCTGAGGGGTCCTGATCCCCAGTTTAAGAACCCCTGGTCTATAGGAATATAGAGTATTTAACTTTTTCCCTATTTCCTTTGCTTACTTGCACCATGCTAAAACTAAATACTAAACTTATTTTACTTTTAAATCCATCTTATCTTCCACTATGGCTTTGAGTACACAAAATCCCAACCACAACAATTCCAAAATACACAAAAGAAATTTTATGATGGTCCCTAAGGGAATGGATCATTTAGCATACCCCACAACCCAGGAGGAAAATGATCCACCTCATTTCCCCTCCAAAGACATTGAAAGGTTGCGGTGCTGGGGTGTCCAGATTTGTAAAGGTTGGTGGGAAATGGAGCCTGGGAACCATCAGATGTGAATAGGCCTGTACAAGATGAAGGATTTGAATGAAGAGTGAAGGACTGAGAGATGTGGTGGCCCTGTGGCAGGGACAGGGGTGTGAGTAGATCCAAAGTTGTGCATAGAGGAGATGCAGTAAGAATAATGTTCTCACAGTACTTCCTCCTCACTGAAATCATAAGCAAAAATAATTCCTGCGTAGTTCTGTTTCTGCATTGGCCCCACCGTCATAGGAACTGGTATGGATCCATGTTCTCAAATACAACTCTTCCTCCAGCTCTGTGCTCCTCACCAAAATTAAAGTTTTGGAATTTTGTTTTCAAATGTGGGGTTTTGTCCCTGCCCTACCTGCTTGTAGCCTCATTCTGTGTTAATACTCTCAGGCGAGCACATAGTTAACTTAGGCTTGCTGAGCAATGTTTTGTAATTATATCACAGTTAATTAGCTGGGTGCTGCAGTTGCAGAATAGAAGTGAAATGCCATGTAGTTAACAAAGTGCCATGATTGTTTGTGACTTCTAAGTTAAAGTGTTATCATGAGATGTAAAAAAGGAAATGTCACTTGCATGGTAATTTGACTCTGAGTGAAATGTAAGCTCCAGGCATTTTTACCATATAATTGGCAGAGCAGAAATACTTAAGGGATTGTTATAGATTCTCTTCATGTCAGTCTTTGATTTGCAAGGTTTTGGCTATGGAGTCTTCACAGGGCTATGCTGATTTAGTTACTGCAGAGTCTAATCTTGGTTATATGTATCAAAACTTCTCTATATTTACCTGTAGGACGTAGGCTCAGTGCTTTGGTAACATTCCCCTGACGATTCCTGGGAAATGCTTCACTTTCCTACATGCCATGTGTATTCTGGCCCATCTGAAGACATGTACTTTATGTTAATTCCAGCTCGTGCAATGGAGAGAGGGATCCAACGTTGGACTTTTCTGACTCGAGGCAAAATTCAGTTTATCTTTCATGGTTGTTCAAGGGGCAGAAATAAACTAAGGGCATGTTATATATCAGAGTACCTCCGCGGACAGGAAGCTCGCCTGGATACTTAGCAAGGGAGTGGGCTGATGCACCCATCCATGGGCCATAGCCCTAAGGTACTTTTGGCTGTGATCCTTGCTGGCAGGCACTGTCGCGGGAGGGGGAGGGGAGGAGAAACAAGGAGAGGAAAGCACACACTTCCTTTCTGAATCAGGGCTATGGACCAATACTGAGTGCATTTCCTCCCAGCCCACTTGAAAGCAGAAGATACCCAGAATACCCAGCTGTGGGACCCTCCACTCATCTGCCACATCTCCAAGAGTGCCGTATTATTTTAAGGGCATTATGCTCATTGTTTAGTAGAAAGATGTTATGCCTTATGTGCACTCACTGAGGTTTTCGCTATGTTCCACACAATCAAGGTGTTTCTAAGGCAAAACAAATGAACAACAACACTCTTCTTTCTCTTTGCCCTTTGCTGCAGTACAAATAAATGTTTCACCCTGTGCAACATTTTGGGGCATATCTATAAAGAAAGTGTCGCATGCTGCCATTATGCCTTCCCATGCTATGTAAACTGTGATGTTCTACTGCCGGTGGCCTCGTCAACAGGCTACAACTGGTGTTTGTGACATGCTCTTCACTTTACTGAAGTAACTGTGACTAAATTTAGCAACTAGCGCTTTCAGAAAACAGAACTTCATCCCATGGGAAATACTGATATTTTGATATTTGTTTTCATCTAGAAATAGGACAAAATGTTGAAATACTTAATAGTCTGGAGGAATGAAAACTCCCAAAAATTTAAGTTACAGAATGTTAAAATATAGAAATTCAACATTTTCCATCAAAATGACATTTCATTTCAAAATGTTGACTTTTTTAAGTTGAAAAAGTTTGATATATCAGTTAAAAACTAATTTTTGTTTAACTTTCCCATCAAAAATTAAACATTTTCCAAAAAATCAATATTTTCCTGGGAAAAAAATCAAATTCGAGGAACTCCCATATTTCACCAGGAAAACTTTTCAGTTCAAAAATTAAAACCAGTTCTAGCACCAAACCGGAAAATAACATTAGGATTTGCAGTAAGACTGTACACACAGGCACAAGCTAATTGGAGAGGAATCAATGTCATGTTAGTATACAAGTTCAATTCACATATATGTATGGATCAGTTCACATGTCTGTCCTTACCAAGATAATACACACCTATACTCCTGCTGCATGCATGAGGCAAGGCATAATATGACTTTATTTTGTAGATACTCACAGAGCTCGCTATACATAGTTTCATAGACTCTAGAGCCTGAACTGTTCCTTGTTATGTCTTCTGACAAAGGCCTGGTCTACACTACACGTTTAAATCGATTTAAAGAGCGTTAAATCGATTTAATGCTGTACCCGTCCACACTACAATGCCCTTTATATCGATATAAAGGGCTCTTTAAATCGATTTCTGTACTCCTCCCCGACGAGAGGAGTAGCGCTAAATTTAAATTCGATATTAACATATCAGATTATGGTTCCCAGTGTGGACGGAAATCGACGTTATTGGCCTCCGGGCGTACCCACATGTGCAAACCAACTGGACCACTCGGACGCATCTGAACTCGATGCAAGCGGGCAGGTAAACAGGAAAAGCCCCGCGAACTTTGAATTACATTCGTGTTTGCCACAGCGTGGAGCTCTGATCAGCAACCGGGTGGCGTGCAGTCTCAAATCCAAAAAGAGCTCCAGCATGGACTAATGGGAAGATAATCTACGATCTGAATCGCATGTATGGAGACAAACTGGTCTATCAAAGCTCCGTATCAGAACACGAATGCAAAAAGCGAGTTTGAAAAAAATCTCCAGGATACACAGCGCTGACGTGACAAGCGAATGCGGAAGCCAGAGACCAAAAGTGGACACCAGATGGAGGGGGTACTGAGGACTCCAGCTATCCCACAGTCCAGCAGCACTCTGAAAAAGGATTTGCCATTCTTGCTGAACGCTCCCAATTGTCTTAAGGATTTCAAAACACAGTGTCTGCCGTGTTTCAGAAAGGCGCCTCAGTTTCTTCCTCCCGGCCACCACGTGAAAAAAACGGAAAGAAATCATTTCTACTTCTTTCAATGTCACCCTATCTGTATGAATGCTGGCCTGGTAGACGCGATGCGCAGCAGTGAAGAGGCCAGTAATCCGCTCCTCTTCCCCCTCTCTGTAGTAAGACGTACATATGACTGATATCCATCGTCGCCATCAGCCGTGAGTGCTCTTGGCTGCCTTAGTGTGAGGCGGCCGGGCCCCCACCGGGGCGCCTGGGTAAAATGGAATGACTCCAGTTATTCCCAGTAGATGGTACAAGAACGGCTGGTAACCGTCTTCGTCTCATACCAACTGGGGGCTAAGCTCATCAGCCCTCCTTTCTGTGTAAAGAAAAGATTCTATACTGCCTGGAACTGTCATAGCAGCAGCATAGCCTGTGCTCCTCTCTCCCACACAGCATAATCCTGCCTATGACATCATCGCGCCGGAGGCTGCCTCCCCTCATTTTATGTCACTAATCAGTGTTTCTTTATTCCTGCATTCGCACGTTAGCCTCGGACCATGGACGCACAACGCCGAATTACTGTGCCTAGTGTGGCCGCGTGAAATCAAATTTATAATATCAGTTTTATAAAACCGATTTTAGCTAATTCGATATTATCCTGTAGTGTAGATGTGGCCAAAATAGCCAAAGATCCATGTTTTGAGTTGATCAGTATTTGCAAAAGTTATGCTGTTGCCTCAAACATCTCTAAGGTATGACCCAATTCAAGACTTGCAAACACATAAACACTGGTAGACTGAAAAAGGAGAAGCCATGCTGATTGCAGCCTGGGAAGATATGGCCACATCATTTGTTTGGCACCGAAGGTGCTATCACTCCTGAGATCATGCCATTTCCTGATATCTGCTCTATCATTTTCAGACTATAAATTGGCGTATAGAAAGGAGAGATGAATTAAAAGGGAAAGCCTATGACTAAGGCTTTATGAATACGGTAGCTATTACATTCTTAACATGCAAAAAATAATAAAGTGAAGACTTTAATTACCTCTCTTTGGGGTATGCTTGACTTTAACCCTCTGCTGCAGCATGCTGTTGCTTGTTTATTAGGCAAGAGACTGCCCTCCCTCTGCTTTCAACAATGCAATTTCCAGTGAAACTGACTGAGAAGAACCAGTGTGTCTTTAAAATTAATGTCTTCTTATTTGCCTTTTCAGGTTCATTTATGTCAGATGCCACCAGAGCCAGAGTGCAATCTCTTTTTAATCATTTCTTCATTCCCTCTTGAATGGTCTCAGTATAGCCTGCTTGAAACTGAGATGAAAAATTCCACTTAATTTGGTTGCCTTTCATCAGCAACTTCACTTACTACGGAGTCACTCTATTAGACCACAGATGTGGAGGCAGCTCAAGACATTAGCTGTCAAAGTAACTCTCCCTAACCACCTGCTATTTACATGCAAAACATGCCTCCTTGTTGTGACTAAAACTGTAAACATTTTTTGGGGAGAAAACTGCTGGCTGAGGTTTTGAGGGAAACATTTTCTTTTGTTGCTTTCCTATAATTTGCAAATAATAATAATAATAATAATCCTCCCTGTCAAAATGAATGCAGCATTCCTCTTTTGGGGAGTAATCTTCCAGTTTAAGCACAGCCAGAAAATGACTTAGACTTTACTTTTACAAATACTTTAAATTGTTTGTCCATCTCCTTACTCCTCCCCAGCAACTGTTAATCACATGCAAATCACAAAGCTCATTTGGCTTCATGTCTTGCCCTGAGGAGAGAAGCAGTCACAATTTCTTCCCTAGTAGCACCCTTGCTTCAGGAAGGAATTAATTGGCTAGGCAGGGGTTCTCAAACTGGGAGTCATGACCCCTCAAGGGGTCACAAAAGGGTTACATGGAGGTCACGAACTGTCAACTCCATGGGGCTGATAGCCCCAAGCCCCCATTAAATTAAATTAAATTACCCCCCCCCCTTTAATCTATAAGTGGAGGGTCACGCTCAGAGGCTTGTTCTGTGAAAGGGATTACCAATACAAAAAGTTTGAGAACCACTGGGCTACTGCCTTTTACTAGCAGCAGATTCCTTCTACCTCTGTGCTAGGTCAGCTGTGCTGGATGGTGCTTGGAAATGGACCAAGCCTGTGGCAACTCCTCACCATTCTTCACCCAGCCATCAGGAGACTGGGCCCCAGAGCAGCAGTGCAGGTAAGGGTTGGTGTGCTAATTGGGCCTACAATTTTACTCTGCTTGTAAGCTCAGCTGCAAAAACTATATAAGGGTCATACCGTGTTACAATAACCTATAATGACAAATGTTAATAGAAAGTAAGTCAAGTTGCTTTCAATAATAAATGTTATAAACAGGTGCAAAAGAACCAGACAGAGAGACTAAATTAGTCCAAACCGAAAGGCCATGTTGATATAATTCAAGGACTATACTGAAATCATGCTTGGTAAAAACAGAAGATATGGAACCAGAATTAATGAAATTAATTAACCAAAAATGGTGTGTTGCATATTAGGCCCAACTGGTGAATGAAACAATGAGGGGATGGGCTATTCCACCCACCATTCCCCTTGTGGGTCTTTAAAAGAGATGCTTTGGAAAGAACAGAAGAAAGAACAGATGGAGGCTGCTGGAGTGAGTTTCACATCAAGGCTTCCACCCCCACCATCTTCTGGGACTCTAGGTCTTTGTCCTAATTCTGAGAAATGGCTTGGTCTCTATATATTTCTATTCATGGCATCTAAGAACTGGCAATTAGACATTCAGGAAAATGGCAGTAAGTTAAAACACATAGTGGTGCCCAAATGGAAAAATAAATGAGATAAGCATCAAAATATTGCGTCAACCTACAAAGTACTCATATTCGAAGTTAGCAGGGATGTCTAATTTTTTGTAACTTCATGTTATCTTGTATATCGTCTTTCCCAGTGCATATAAGAATGGATTGAGCAGAAAATGTGAGCTACTAAATCAAAATGAGGAAATAATATAAAAAGACAGTCAATAATTTAAAATCATTAATTTTGAAATTGGAATGTTGTGCATATATTTTGAAGATTTCTTCCCTGCTACCCACACCAACCTCATTACACAGAAACAAATGTTACATTTTGCTGTGAATTGCTCTGCGTTGTGCAAGGCCGACTGTAGTGAACTTGAAGATGCACAGACACTCATGTCCTTCTGCTGACAATCTGATATCGCCTGAGAGTGACTGTAACAGTAAAGTGTGAACATGGGGCTGCCCACCAGGAAATTAAATTAAAAAAAAAAAACAAAAAAACAACTCCTGCCCATGAAGACAGCAATGAAAACAGTATAGAGTAAGTGCTTTGAAATATCAAAAAGACCTACAATGGCTTAAATTCTTCCTTTAACTTCTTTGGTGCCTGCAACAACAACGGTATGGTCACACTTTATATTAAGTATCGGGGGTGCCATGTTAGCCTGTATTCACAAAAACAACAAGGAGTCCGGTGGCCATCTGAAGAAGTGTTTTCTCACCCACAAAAGCTTATGCCCAAATAAATCTGTCTTTAAGATGCCACCGGACTCCTTGTTGTCTTTATATTAAGGTTCTCTGTGTAAATAAAAGGCTACAAAGGGCTAATAAATGCTTAATAGATGTTTTAATAAATGGTTAATCTATTGCTATAGATTATTGTAGAGTCCAACAGGTGAATAAATTTCTTATAGCCATGATTTATAACCATCTATATAACACCTTTCATTTATGTGCTTATAACTATCTCTAACACATACTACTTAGGTGTGTAACATACTTAAAAACTTCTATTAACCATTCATTAACTGTTTATATATTATCTGAAAATGGAACCTCAAGTATAAGGTGTGGCCAAAGGAATATTAATCCAGTACTGTTTGGATTTGTAATTTTTGTTTAGTGTTAAATATACATCAACCAAAAAATTGGTTCAGATAATTTTTATGTAACTTGACATTCGGAGGCTCACCATAGGTGAGCCATGTATGTTGCCATTTCTGTCCCATTTCTTTTAAAGCACATTTGCTTGAAGATGTTACTAACCAATAATTAGTCCCATGCTTGTTATCTTTTCTCTCATTTACCTTTCTATTTCTTTGATGGTGCTTAGATTGCTGAAGAGGAATGATTTCTGCTGCTATCCTCCTCCTTGCACTACTGACATCCAAGACATTGTTAGCACATGAACTGGCAGCTTTCCCCCATCTTGAGACACTGTGGGTAGCAGATAAGGTTTTTTCAATTTTTGAAAATAGAAGTGTTAACCTAGAGCTCTTTGGATAAAATAAGGAAACTAATTATTCATCTATAAAGTATCTGATGAATGACAGATTTTGTTGTATAAATTATTCACAATAAATAATTCATTCAGTTCTACCACCTATATCCTTATTCTCTGTTTACATGAATCAATGTAAATCGGGATTATCCTCACTGAAGTCAATGGAGATGCATAGGTGAAAACTGATTTAAATGAGAGAATTACACCCTGTGGTGTGAAACATACATGGGCTGATCCTGCACCATTGAAATCCATGGGAGTTTTGTCATTGACGTCAATAGTAATAGGAATAGTCCTATTGGGAACACACAGCTTGGTATCCCATATGCATATGTATAAAAACTGCTATTGCAGCAATTGAACATTTTTGGATGGTCCATGAAACACAAACCCTACTGCTTTGCTCTTTTTTATTTTAGGAAAACAGTTTCATTTTCATCAGTCTCATAGCCAGTGGGACCAGATATGTACTTGAAGAAGGTAGAAGCCAAACTGCACTATGAATTTTACTTTGATGATTTCTCTGATTTGATTATGAAATTTGGATCTCTCTAGCTAATTTCCAGCTCTCATTCTAACCAATTTTGCAGTGACTTAAAATGTTGTTAGACGATGTGACTTTGAGCTCAGTTTTTTTAGCAATTCGCGTATACACTTAGGCATGATTTTCAAAGATATTTGGGTACCTAAAGATGCAGATAGTGGAACCTAATGGAATTTTCAAAAGTACATAAGGAGGCCAAGTACCTAGCCCCCATTGATTTCAGTGGTTGATAAGTGTCTAGCATAGTTTCCGAAGCACTAGTTCTAACCTAAGTATCAGGGGTTAACCGTGTTAGTCTGTATCCACAAAAACAACAAGGAGTCCGGTGACACCTTATAGACTAACAGATTTATTTGGGCATAAGCTTTCGTGGGTAAAAAAACTCACTTCTTCAGATGCATGGGAGTGAAAGTTACAGATGCAGGCATTATATAATGACAAGTATACCTCACAAGGGGAGAACCAGTGTTGACAAGGCTAATTCGATCAGGGTGGATGTAGTCCACTCCCAATAATAGATGAGGAGGTGTCAATTCCAGGAGAGGCAAAGCTGCTTTTGTAATGAGCCAGCCATCCCGTCCTATTCCAGCCCAAATTAATGGTTGTTTAAATTTGCAAATGATTTTTAGTTCTGCTGTTCCTTTTGAAGTCTGTTTCTGAAGTTTTTGTTCAATAATAGTTCTTTTAGTCTGTTATGATGTCAGGGGGTTGAAATATCTCCTTCTGGCTTTTGTGTGTTACCTTCCTGATGTCCGATTTGTGTCATTATTTTTTATGTAGGGATGTCGGTTGGTCATGTTACATGGCAGAGGGGATTCCTGGATGATGGCCTATTACTTTATTGCTTGCAGGTGAATGAGCCCTTGATGGTGTGGCTGATGTGGTTGGGTCCTCTGATGGTGTCACTAGAGTGGATATGGGGACAGAGTAGGCAACGAGGTTTGCTGCAGGGATTGGTTCCTGGGTTGGTGTTTCTGTGGTGTGGTGTGTAGTTTCTGGTGAGTATTTGCTTCAGGTTGGGGGGTTGTCTGTAAGTGAGGACTGGCCTGCCTCCCAAGGTCTGTGAGAGTGAGGGGATCATTTTCCAGGATAGGTTGTAGATCACTGATAATGTGCTGGAGAGGTTCTAGCTGGGGGGGCTGTACATGATGGCCAATGGGGTTCTGTTATTTTCCTTGTTGGGCCTATCCTGTAGTAGGTGACTTCTGGGTACCTGTCTTGCTCTGTCAGTCTGTTTCCTCACTTCCCCAGGTGGTCTGACCTAAGAGATTTTGAAAATACCAGTAGGTGCCTATTTGGATCTATAGATGTCTAAATACTATTGAAAAACTGGCCCTTGGAAGTCTAAGTGAGGGTGTTGCAGGTTTTCTCTTAAGGTCCATATTTAGGTTTTTACTCAAACCATACCTAAGCCAACACCCATTGAAATACACATCCAATTAAAAGCTAAGTAAGGATTGCAAGATTTAGCCCTTTATTTGCTGGCCTGAATACAGAAACCCATACTTAAATTTGCATGGAAACAATTATTTTGTTTGCAACCATATTCTTTTTTTAGAAAGCAAAAGCTGTGGGATGTATTTGTTGATTTACAAACGGAGAAAGGAAAAGCAAATACATGTGTTAGAGCTGACACTGGATGAGAGGCTTCCTTGAAACAACTCTTAGCAGGGGAGAATTTAAATGCAGTCAGTTTAATGTTAGAAATGCTGGAGATTGTGCTTAGGTGAAAATTTGAAGGCAGGAAAGGTGTTTCTTTGTGGAAAAGCCTTGTGAAGTATGACTGACTGTGGATATACTTGTAGGGTGAACAGACAGCAAGTGTGAAAAATCGGGATATGGGGTGAGGGGTAATAAGAGCCTATATAAGAAAAAGACCCAAAAATTGGGACTATCCCTATAAAATTGAGACATCTGGTCACTCTTTATACTTTTTGACTTCTAGTAAACTTGACTGTCTCTAGAACAACAGTAGTAATATGTGCCATACAACTGGAATACATGTGGAAATATGGGTCTGATTCATCTCTGTGTTACTACAGTTTTATGATGAAATCATTGATGTTCTGAAGTTACATTGCCGTAAAACTGGGAGGAATGAAGTGGACTCAGGCTCATAGTGTATAGCCCTTACATGTGAAAATAATGGAAGGTAATAGAGCAATGCAGATTTAAATATCTGAGGACCTAGTCCTCAAAGTCTTGACATTCCTCTTTAGCTCTCCAATTCAGCAAAGCATTTAGGCACATGCTTAATCCTACTGGAGTCCATCTTTTCTGAATGTGTATGGACTCTTGAATTGGGGCCTAGCTTAGAAGAAACTTTTATTAACCTTGATAGAGTCTTCTCTGGAATTTAAAAATTATAGTGTCTGTGCTGCACTGATTGGAACCAATTCTCTCACACTTATTTCATACTATCATAATGTATTTTACTGAGTTCAATAGATTTCCTCCTGATTTACACCATTTTGAGTAAGAAGAGAAAATAGGTCTATAATGTCTTACAATATGAAGTTGAAAAACACGGTTGGCTCAAAAACAATTTCTTCATCATTCAGTGTATTCTGTTTGAGTTAACATGTACATATAGGCTTATTTCTGCATGATTGACAGATAGGCAAATACACATAAAAGCAACACTACTCACATTCACGGCCCAAAGTGTGAGGACTGAATGTATTCTGTAAATTTGGAGACATGGAGTGTAGTGGCACTTGTGTGGCTTTGCTGAGCAGCCAGTTATGGAGTTGGAAAAAGGGGCATGGTGATGCAGAAAATAGGCAGATTCCGCAGAAAATCAGGAGGTTCCATTGGGCTGTGGCAAAAGTGGGAAATCAGGTGGAAGTGAAGAAGGTAATTGAAAAGTGCAATCAGACTTGCACTCTTTCTGAACTAGAGGATTCCTGCATGGCTATTAGGTGCATCTACATTTCACTGCCACCACTCAAACCTTAACTCTATTTGCAGAGAGACTGTGCTCCTCCCCATCTCGCTGAGAAGTCCAATAGGAGCCATACATCACATTGTTTAAAATAATTTTCTAAATATTGCTTTAAATGCAGGCGACATTTCCAGTGATGATAATCTCTTTAGCAAAGATCTTCCTTAAACTGTAATCCCTCCTGCCTAACATTGCTGGTGAATATCCAATTATTCATAGTGGCACACCACCTCTGTTGCAAGACTTGCAGGAGATGTCTTTTTTTCTTTTCTTTTTTTTTTTAAAGCCAGTTTCTAGAACCCTGCTGCTAAATAGGCTTTATTGTCAGTATAGCCAAAGGCAACTTCACCTCAGCACTGCAGCTACAGGGCTCCATCAAAACCTGAAACCAGACTTTGGTTTTGCCCCAAGACAATTTTGCCCCCATTTTAAAATTTTACTTTATTCTCTGTGTTTTACATTGTAAGTTTGGGGGTTGAGCATGACTGTGTCTGTGCTATTGAGAATTTGCTAACAGGGATGATCTTTTTTTATACTATTTTTGTTTGTGTCTTGATGTTAAAATTATGTAGTATTTGTCTAATATTCTTTGCTATTTAATTAAGCAAGGTATTTCCCTCTTTCTTACAGCAGTGTAAATCACAAAAGTGATCTCAATCTGCATAATTGTTTTACTGGTAATCTTTTTCTCCTAATTTGGATGACTGGTGTAATCCTAATATTCCAGTGTTTGTATTGCCCTATTTGTCTAATATTTTACTGACTCCCTCTGGCTTAATATTTTTTGTGTTTGCTGTGTCACTTTACAGTCGCACGTAGAGGCCACAAATCAAGACTGGGATAAAATTGTCAAAAAGCACGTAAGTGATTTAGCAGCCTGTCTCATTTTCAGAAATAACTTTGGCACTAAATTCAACCAGTGAGGCTTTGGCGCCAAAGTCAGTTTTGGAAATGGGACTTGTGACAGTTTGTAGCCTGTGCCATGATATAACTGACTGATCCAATAAAATTCAAATTTGTAACTAAAGAAACAAACTCAAGTAAGAGTGTGTGTGTGTGTGTGTAGTGTCACAGTCCTCACAGATTAAAGTACAGAGATCTTGCTGGGGAGTGGAGATGTAGAGAGGAGTTGAATTGCTGGATAACACTTCACCGGTTGCTTTGCTTGAGGAGTCCTATAGACAAAAAACAATGCTGCATGCATTTTGTAGATGATGACAGATTGTCAGGAGTGAACATTTCAAACATAACCTGACAGTGATCCAAGTGAGAACAGACACACCCGGAGCTTACGCCCTATTTCACGGATTGGCAACCTTTGGCAAGTGGCCCGCTAGGGTTAGCCCCCTGGAGGGCCGGGCCAGTTTGTTTTCCTGCCACATCCACAGGTTCAACCGATCGCGGATCCCACTGCCAGCAGTTCGCCACTCCAGGCCAATGGGGGATGCAGGAAGTGGTGTCCAGCACATCTCTTGAGCCGTGCTGCTTTCCGCAGCACCCGTTGGCCTGGAGTAGTGAACTGCGGCCAGTGGGAACCACGATCGGCCGAACCTGTGGATGTGGCAGGTAAACAAATAGGTCCCTGCCTTATTTCTTCCTTCATCACAGGCTGGGTTTAACACAAGAATGTGGGTAAAATTTTAGCCAACATGTTGAGGGGCATACATATATCAAAGGAATATGCGAAGGATAACTTAGTTTGGAATTGTGGAGGTATTCTGCTACTCAAACAGATTGTGATATATTGATCTTATACTGTATTTGAGATGAAACTGGTGATGTTTCTGTTTTGTTTATATAACCCCTTTGGGCTTCAGAGAGCATGGTCCCTTTAAAGCTTTTTCCTGAGGGGGAAAGTGCTGATTGTTCCTGAAGGAGGAGATGCTATAGAGGGAAGGGGGAGCAGAGAGAGGGGAGAGTGACAGGATGTGTGTCTGGAGCTCCAGACAGAAGGGCTGTTGCAAGCAAGCCCTCACAGAGTGAAGCAGCCAAGAACCTGCCTGAAGCCCGGGAGGGATGGAGTGGCCAGTCAGGAACATCCCAGGACAGGAGCCAGGAGGAGCACTGTGCCAGGGAGGAATCGCCTGAGAAGGACAGACTGGAGCTGGACCCAGTATCACTGTTGCCCAGAGCTGCTTGGGGCTGTGGCAGTGTTCCCTCTAATTTTTTCCCTCTAATTCATGTGCAGAATGAATTTTGTTATTTGCAGCAATATGGAGGTGATATGTGACACATCACCTCCATATTGGTGCATGTAATGAAATTCATGTGGTGGGGGTAGGACCGAGGGGTTCAGAATGTAGGAGGGGGCTCAGGGCTGGGGCAGAGGGTTGGGATGCAGGGGTATGCGGGCTTTGGCTGGGGTGCAGGGTCTGGGGTGGGGCTGTGAATGATGGGTTGCCCTGGGGCTACCGTGGGGAGAGAGGACTCCCCCCAGCTCTCTCTCCCTGCAGCAGCACCTGGACTGGGAGGATGAGGCACCTCCCCCGCTGTGGCAGCTCCGGGGCTGGGGCTGCAGGATAGATTCCTCTCCTCCGACCGTGGCAGGTCCAAGTCAGGCCTGCATGGGGGCCAGGGGAGGGGCACTTCTTCCCAGGACGTGGCACTTAATAGGCTGCTGCATGGCCATGCTGCTGCTGCGCAGCTTAGAGGGAACTTAGGCTGTGAGTACTGGGGCATGTGACTTTGCATTGGGAACAAGGAGGGAGGCTATTAGCTAGCTAATTGGGGAGGTGGTTGTTCTGCGTGGTTGTGCAGAGAGTGGCAGAAGAGGGGTTTGTTGAGGAAAATTTGCTGTTGCCGAAGATGGCCTGGAGCACTCAAGACTCACCAATGGACTGGAACTTTGCCCAGATCTCCTGAACTCTGTATGCAGACATATTGCTGGGTGTCTGTCCTTTCAGACTGTGGTACCACTGGGCCTCTGAGTCCTCGTGTTGAATGCAACCCTGTTTTACTGCTCCCCCTATATTTCCCTGTTTCTTTTCTCCTTTCATCCCTCTGTAAATAAATATTTCCCTGTCTATATTCATTGTACTCCTCTGATATGTGCATGGTCCCACTGGGATTTTTTAGAACAGGTGCCTCTGGGGTGGAAGGAACTTTCCCGGCTGCATTCTTGCGTGAGCTTTGTCTTGGCCAGAGCTGCCAGCAGAGCAGACTCCATCTTGGCCATAAAGGCTTATCTAGTTTTTATCTAGTAATTATCTAGTTAATTTACACTGCTAGATAATATTTAAGGGTCTAAAAATGTGGATGGGTATTTTGGAAAATACTCAGGAAAGATGAAACAGAAAAGATGGCTCAAGAGTAAATCTGACAATGTACCTGCATGTTTTGTACATTAGACTTGACATAGTAGTGAATCTCAATTCGTCTCTGGTATAATTCCATTGATTTTAGTGGAATAATTCACCAAAGGTGATTCAACAGAGTTAAATATAGCATGGAAACACAGACAGGCAACGTCAGTGCAAAAGTAAACATTGAAAAGTTAAAGTGGAGTGTCTGGCACCTACATACCATGAGCCAGAAGCTGTACATTGATCAACGGAGCTATGCCAATGATCACCAGTTGTGGATCGGGTCATTGTCGAGTTAATTTTGCCGGCAAACGGTAAACATCTGAGCTCTTATTCTCTGCTCACTTACACCATTGTAAATCTGGAATAGTCTAGTGAAGTCAATGGAACCACAGTATTGCAAAATGTAAGTCAGAGCAGAGGCAGACCCCAAGTTTTTAAGTTTTAATTCATCATCTACTATATTGACAATATTTCTAGCAATGGCAAGATTTTCTGTTGAATCATTTATTTAAATCTTTGTTGGCAAACCCATTAGCACTCATTGGTTACAAATTCTGCATTGTTATACCAAGATATTTCTAAACAAGAACTCAATAAGAACCTCTTAATAGCATCCTCATCACTTTATCTTAAAGCCTTCTTACACAGATGCCATGTAATTAACCATCCACTGGATTGTGTGATGATAATTTGCAAATAGAAAATGGACCTTGTTCTTGCGCTCTGCACCTCAGTGGATTTCATCCAAAAGCACTAAGCCTATGCAACTGACTGTTTTGGGGTGATGTTAAGATATAACCCCATGTAATGAGCTATGTCTGACAAAGTGACATTTTCAAAGGTGTGTGGTCCATATTGCTCAGGCATTTTTCCATGCTCCAAACTTGTGCATGTGCAAACCTCAACATGCAGACAAAATGAGATATGTGCATGAAAGCAACTGAATGTGAGTGCCCCTCAGTGCTTGTGCATGTGTGATGTTTGAATGTGCAGAAGTTAGGTGCACACAAAAATGCACATTTGAAAATGTGGCCCTAAATGCCCTTGTTTTGTTTTATTGTAGGGAAGGGACGAGTTCTTTTTTATTTTCTGATTTGACAGGTAGTAGATATTAGCTGTTTCCTTCAGATAGTAAATATGAATCTGGACAGCCAATGATGTTATGATCTTGTATTACCTACTAAACAGATCATTAGATGATTGACAGAGAGCATAAGATCTGCTGCCATGAGGCCACCAGACCACATCAGATAGTAGACAGAGATTTCACATGACTCCCGTTGGGATGTAATTCACTTATTCTTTATGAGCGTGGCCTCCATCAAACAACTCATTTTCCTTCTCTTCTAGTTTTGGATAGATACGTTACTTGCCCATTATGCCTATGCTGGAGAGTACGGAGACAGCTCACCCCTCTCTGACCTGCATCACAGGACAAAGTGTGGCAGAGAAAACAGCCTCTGCAGGGTCACTTATCCTCCTTCCTGCCTGTGCAGTTGCATGAGCATGTCCAGCACTTTGGCTCTGCCCTTTGGTGCATTAGCCAGCACAGCTGAGCAGTGGTGGTCAGGAAAGTAATCTACACAGGGCTGCACTTTTCTAGGAGTAGGTGAAGGAGGGACTTGTGAATCAGAGAGTCGCAGTTCCCTCTCTGGTCTGTCCTTCCCCCTATAATAAGGGGAGAACCAGGGAAGGAGTTATGAGTCTTTGAGTAAAAATTCCCTCCCCATCATCTCCTTGACCATCTCCTTGAAAGTGCAGCCCCTTGAGTGTAAAGATGCAATCTATCCCTGAGGTTTAAATGCTAAATGGGCATCAATTTAAGTGCTGCACCTTCAAAATCATATGGGAAATTGGGAGCCTGACCACAACTTTTACATTCCATTCTATGTGTGTCTTCTGAAGTCATTATAGTATTTCCAAATACTGTACATTTAAAATATACCATTTGGAATGCCATTCTTACTGACTGCTACTGCACCATCTTAAAATAGTTATTGTCTGCTGATAACATGCACCTTTGGTTTCTGAACTAGTTGGGAGCAATATTTATAACTAGAAGAGAATTCAGAAATAAATGTAGCTTTAAAACAGCCCACTTTGCACATCGATGATTTAACTGATGTTCATACAAGGAATGCAGTATAATGAATATATTTGGAGCCATAAGCCAGGTTTTGCTTCATGTACATGACATGACCCTGGCCCTTTAACTTTTAAAACACTTCCCTAATTAAGCTGTTCAGGGCCCAAAGGCTGTCCAAGCCACTGCAAATTGATTTCTCCCATGATGATATTTAGAGCTGCTCACCAAACCATATGAGGAAAAATAACAGCTTTTTCTTTAAATCTGGTTTTAATCTCTTTTGACTTTCTCTCCGTGTTTTAAAGGTAATCTAAAAAGTTGCATTTCCCTTTCCTATACACTCCTCCTCCCCCAATTGGTTGAAAATGTTTCTTTTTAAAGGCCATCTTATCCAAGGTTAATCCTTACAAATATCCCATGCAAGACCTGAGGTTAGGAGAAATCTAAAGCATAAACAAGAAGGCCTGACAAATTATGGGGAAATATAGTTAAGCTCTAGGAATGCAGCAATGTTAGCTGATAAGTTACTTATGTTCAGATAGTTGTACATTTCTGTAGCGTGGGTATTAGTAAGCAGGAGAGCTAGTAAAAGTAGTCATTATGGGAGAAATTGGCTACTACTCATATACACTACTTAAATCCTATTAACTGCAAATCCCATTTAGATTTAACTGATGCACAGACTGGCCCTCTGCAAAGGTATCATTTTCATTCTACAAATAATTTTTCTTATTAATTTAGTCCAGGTTTTGGGAGGGATCATTCTTGAGGTTTTTTTGTATGCATGTATTGTAAAGTACTTGCTAAATTATTTAGACAAATAATTTTCAATCTATTTGGAATTTGCTAAATGTTTGCTTTGACCATGGCTATCTGGTGTCCATTATTTGTGTGGCATAGATGGTCACTTAAATCACCTGGTTAGGTTTTAGTTCTCTCATTGTTTGACTAACATTTTTTTAAATAGTAGAATACAGCAATGATGGCAAATAAATAATAATGCACTTTCTGTATGGATATTTGGAGGAATAATCATTCATGCAAATGAAAGTATTCCTGAGCATTTTCCCAGTTAGGGTTATCTAAATAACTCTTAAATAAATAACATTTATCCAGATACCTATGAAATTAATAACATGACTTAATGCATTATAGTGAACTTTTATTGATTGAAATATTCACAAATCACAATTTTGTTTTAGGGTTGTTTTTTGTTTTTGTTTTTATACTGTTTGACCAGTGCTCGTACATAGTTTTCTCCTTATCTCTTAGGACTCTGATTCACAGAAATAATCCCATAAATGTAAATATATTCAACGAAATCCACTTACCATACAGAATGTTTCAAAATTAATTGCACTTGGACCTTCTTAGAAGAAGGCTTTAGCTGTGTTTGAGCACTGTTTTCTACCCCTCTACTCTTTTTTGAATACTAACCCTGATTCATCACAGCTTACAGCTTGACTTATGAGGCTGGGGAAGCAACTGTGTTTTTTCAAACATGTTGCAGTTCTGAGCATGGTTAGGCATAAGCATTTCTTCAGAGCAATGTAAATACAGGACCGACAGACATTTTGATTTTCCTGACTGGAAATCTCTTCAACAAAGATGTTTGGTGCTTTTAAAAAATCTTTTGGCTGCATACAATCAAGGCCATCTGTTTGGATGGTTTTCCTCCATTTCAAAATAGCCCATTTTCATTAGGATATGTGTAATAGTCTGTTTTAAGTAAGGATATGATCAGAATAATTCTGCACTGCATTTGAAAGACTTTTTGTGTCACATTCCTCCTTATGTTTCATTGCAGAAAGTGGCACATGCTGAATGGTAGAGGATGACAAAAGGTCTGTGGATATGTCTAGCTGCCCCAAAGCAGCTGTACTGAAGAGGTCCTAATGTGACACATGAAAACTTAGTGCTGGGGAGCTTCAGGACAAGTTCAAAATATCCTGAAGTCTTATGTGAGCAAAGAAGTGGGACAAAGTGTATTACATAGTTTTCATGTATGTGTTAGAAATATAAATAGTGCACATAAACCTGGAAAGATGGAGGAAGGAAGACTCACAAACAACAGCAGCTGACAAAATCTAGCGGGCTTTTCTGTGAACACAGCCATGTTTAAGCCCTGATTCAGGAGAGCACATAAGCATGGGCTTAAATCACAGTGGGATTCAAGGATATGCTTAAAGTTAAGCAATTGCTTATGCACCCTTCCTTGAATAAATCTGCTTTCCTGAACTGGGGTCTTAGTGAGTTATCATAAGAGAGACTGATGTTTTACATGACACATACAGATACATCCAAGGTGCAAATATAATTATACTGCTTCAGACAGAAAGAACAAATCCCATACTTCATAAATATGTAATCATGCAACAAAGTTTACAAGTATCTTATCCACACATAATCATTGCAACAATCTCTGTGAAAACTCCTGAATTCCTAATTTAAAAGCAAACCAGAATAAATGTTAGCGCAATTTATTCATTACAAAAAAGGCAAGAGACCCCAGCATAGCTACCTCAAATATCTCTAATTCCTGAATTATTTGCAATAGTTCATTTTTACCCGAAACATTGAATTTGTCAAGGCTTCTCCTTAAAATGTTTTTAAATCCCTTTTGTTTTTCTTAGCAAAATTTCAAATTCTACTGGTTTGGACAATATAACTCATTTTAGCCTTCCTTCAAATAGTGTCAGGACTACTGCCACAAAACTATGTAAATCTAGTGAGGTTCCATCCATTCATTTTCTTGTAGCAACATAGATCTGATTTGCTCTCCGGTATTCAAAAGGCATCTCACAATGGGCCAAATCTTCATTTATGCCAATTTACGCCAGCTGGGAAACTGTCCTATTGCGTCACTGAAGTGCAGTAGTTGCCATTCAAGCAATTACCATTTCTGGAAGAGCACATTTGCCCAGCTATCCTGCCACTATGT
Organism: Chelonoidis abingdonii; assembly: GCF_003597395.2. Taxonomy (NCBI): domain Eukaryota; kingdom Metazoa; phylum Chordata; order Testudines; family Testudinidae; genus Chelonoidis; species Chelonoidis abingdonii. The sequence continues at coordinate 73,009,153 of NC_133776.1, forward strand.
GTTTGTCTTGACAAATCATGCGGCAGCTGTGAATCCTTAAACTGAGAATCCATTCTTATGATAAGCATAGAAAGTGTAGCTCTGATTGTCCTATTTAGCTTGGCATCTGGTCCTGACTCTAAGTCCTCTGATTCCTCCATTAAAACTTTCCACTCATGTAATTCTGGGAAGCCTCCACCTTTCACTATCCGGGGTATTTGAAAGACTGTCTAACTTCCAAATCATAGTTTTATCCAGGTTCACGAGGCTGAAGTTAAATCAGCTGAGTTACATGATCACTACGCTTTTATTGAAGTACATTTAATTCAAATTTTGAAATTGGAGTGAACTAAACACTAGCCAAAAGGGTGACTAGATAACACAATGATTTATATCTGTTATCAGTAGCACCATTACTCTTTTTAAATAGTGCATGTTTCAATTTATCTCATTTAATTGTCAGCATTGAGCTGCCATTGGTTCGTTAAAAGCCTTGCCAACTGAAATAGCAACAACATAATGACTTGTAGAGGGACTTTGTTGTGCATGGTGGCCATGAATAAGAATATATTAGTCTTGGAATCTTTATCAGTTAGTATATTTTATCATAAAAGTTAGGTGGTTGAACAGACGCATGGTAGAACATGAGTTTCATCCTGGTTTCTAACCTCAGGGTTTCAGGATCAAACTAAGCAGAACAGAAACAAATGATCGCTATGACAGCCAGGGTTTAGACCTTCTCATAGGATGAACTGCACCTACTGCAAATGGCTGACACAAAGTACTATATACTACTTAAGCCCCATCTTGTTAACTGTATTTTCAAATGTGGGCTTTAATTTTGGGTGCCTTTGTTTCCCAGTGACCAACTTTAGACTCTCTGGGCCTGAAAGGTGCTAAGCTTTGGAATTTTGGGGCCTGATCTCTTTTGAAAACCAGACTCAAGATGTCTCCAGGTGGATACTCAGAAATTGAGGCACCCAAAATTAGAGTCCACTTTGGGCATTAAACCCAAGGAATAAACTAGTTCATCTGCTTCTGTAACTTCACTTTCTCAGCAGATCTTCACTTTCCTAGTGCCTGGAAGGAAAAGTTGCCTGTGAGGTTGAAGTTACAGCTATAACTACAAATATACATGATGGAGAAATAATAATAATAAAAAGACAATTTAGAATAGAATACTTAGAGAAACTAATCTCTTAAATAATGCCAGAGACCATCAGAACATTTTACAAAAGGAAAGAACCCTCCCATACATGTTTCAGATAACATCAGTTAGAATCTCTGCCTTAAAACACCTGCCTGTGGCCAAACATCAGAAATGAATGGCATCAATTAAAATGAGTTTCAAAAGCTCATTTGGCCAGAATTTCAAGGATAGCTTTCTCCAGAAGCCATTTCTCTTAAGCCTGCAAACAGCGGCCAATATATTGACTGACACTCTGTGATACACCAAGTGTCTTGGCCCCACTCCAGTAAGTGAGGGGCAAGGACAGTGGGCATAGCACAGAATAGCAGTAAGCACCTTAGCTGCTGTTTGTCCATGTGTAACTTTTAATAAATCAGTCCAGCACAATGTCAGCTGGCACATTGGCTGCTGTGAACGCTCTGCTGTTCTGGGGTCCCTACAAAACAATTTTTTCTATTAATAAAGGTGTTTGGAGAAATCACATTTAAACATCTAGAAGCCAGTTATTAAACTCAGTTGCTGTTTTTCTAAGAGCTGAAATAAAACTGCGTATGCTGGAGATACTGTCATTGGTTTCCACTGAATGTCACACCTAAGCCACCCAAGTGGTACATCAATTGACAAAAACTCAAATGAGTTGAAATTGATACATCAGTTATTTGTACTTGCACCCACACAGCCTCCCATTAGAGTCAGTTCATTCAAATATTTCTAACAACATTTGCTTTTGAAAAATGTCTTTTTTTCACCCTCCAAAACTTAAGTTTTGGGCCTAAACTACTTGATTGGGTCCCATTGAGAGTGATCGCTCTGGGAGGAAGTGAGAGTGAAAAAGACAAGGGAGGTAGAGTTCCTTTCCTTTTGGATCAGAGACTGAAATTATCATGCTGGAAAGTAGGTATCTCAATGATACATTTTGCTGGGCCTAATGGGTAATGTGTTTGGAAGACTATGATAGCTATGCTGATGATTTATTAATTTATTATTTTCTATGATGATTAGTGCAGTGTTGCCAATTACACATTACTCATATAAACAATATTGACACTGCATCACTAGGATACTAATCAACGTGGGAAATGTTAAATATTTACATTTGGATACTACTCTAAGAAAGCAGGTGGCCAATAAAATAAGGTTTCTGGCCATCAGTCTGTGGCCAGCTGGACTGTAGAGCTTTTGGGCTGCATTTGTATTTACACTAAGATCTGTTTATATGACTCTGGCAGTGTAAAGTGACCTGGAAGTGGGAGGATGTTATCACTTTATTGTATAAGGGGCCTATGTGGAAAAAAATTCTGACCATTTAAAAAAAACAAAACATTATAAGTCAGGTTATCCCAGTACTGAGCCTAAGCAAGTTGACAAATGTGTGGGGAAGAAAGGGAATTACCTGCTATATGGTACTGATTGGCTTTGCAGCTGCTTTGCAGACTATTGTACCCTTTATGCATTCCTGTCAGGGTGGAGAACCAAAAGACCTGCATAGTGAGGGTAGCTGCACACTATCTCGTATGGACTCTTGAGAAGTCAGCTAAATGCCACAGATTAATGTGCTCCTGCTTCTCACTCAGCAGTTCAGTGGGACCTAAAGAACCACCTACAGAGTAAAAGAGTTCAGTTCCTTGGGGGTTGGCATGAGGAGGATGGCAGGGACAGCTCTAGCTTTTTTGCCATCCCAAGCACGGCAGGCAGGCTGCCTTCGGCGGCTTGCCTGTGGGAGGTCCGCCAGTTCTGTGGCTTTGGCATACCCACTGCTGAATCCACGGGACCAGCGGACCTTCTGCAAGCAAGCCACCGAATCTGACTGCCGCTTTTGCGGGGACTGGCAGGGGGTCCTCCGCGGCTTGCCACCCCAGGCATGCGCTTGGCAGGGCCAGCTCCAGGGGTTGTGCTGCCCCAAGCAGCCCCCACTCCCAAAAAAGTCGTGATCACAACGCGGTTTGTGGCAATTCAGCGGGAGGTCCTTCGCTCCTAGCGGGAGTGAGGGACTCCCCGCCGAATTGCCGCGGAATACCTGGATTTGCCACCCCTCTCCGGAGTGGCCACCCCAAGCACCTGCTTGCTAAGTTGGTGCTTGGAGCCGGCCCTGGCACTTGGAGCACCGGTGCCTGGATCCGCTGCTGGGGGAGGGTGGGCAAGTAGAGGCTGCCAATATGGAAAGTAAGAAGCAATGTTGTACAGCTGAGTCTTCCTACCCATCCCATGATTCTAGGGGAGATAAATATTAAATCCTCTTCCATCCCAGAAGCTGGAAGAAGCTGGAGAGGAAGGAAGGAGGTGTGAGGAAAAGCCATTCAGCTAACATCCCATGCCAGCAATCAGTAGGCAGCACAGTCCCTATCCCCCTTCCCCCATCCCATAATGCAGTAGGGAGTTCTTTCATGGGAGCCTTACTGGGGAGGAGTGTGAGTAGCTGAGAAGTGCTGCAGTGTGCCCTTTGTGTCTTTTTTTTTCTTTTTTACTGAGAGGTGGCAGGGTCATGTGTGAATTTCTGTTCTACTGGAACCTGCCATATGAAGGAAGCTATGACTATACACTATTGTGCTCCCCAGTACTTACAACATTGTCTGAAACCTCTGGAATCCTTGAGCGGTAGCATTTCTCCTCTTTCATTATTTTGCAGTGTACAACATTCAAAACCTTCTAATTGGTACAGTAAAAAGAAACGTGTCTTGTATCTATGTAATTTTAAAGGGTTAAAGAAAGCGGCAATTTTATTGTTTTATCCTACTTGAAACTCTCTGTATGTCTATAGCAGGCATTTTACATAACACATTATTAAGTGGAAAGCAGAACATAACTAGGCTTCAAACCAGTTTCATTGTGTGCAGGATCCTTAAGACACAAGGGTGAGTCAAAATCATGAATTTGCCTTAGAAGGATTTATAGTCTATAAGGCTGCAGCTGTACTTTTCAGGTCCAGTGCAAGGTAGGATTCAGCTACACAATATTCAAACCTGGTGAAAATTGGTATCCATTGTTATTGGTGTTGATAAGACATGATTGTTAGGCTATCCTTGCTACCTGGCAATTTAAGGGAATGCAAAATGAAACATACAACCTGGTGTCATTTGGAGAAAATATAAACAACAGAAAATGCACAAAGAAAATGGTGCCTGTTAGGAATGGCACACTCAGATTGCAGAGGTTCATTTTTGTTACTTTTGTGACACTGTATCAAAAAGGAAATTGACCATCTACATTAGTATTATCGCCACTGTTACACAGTTGCACTAAATCTTGTACAAAATATACCATGTAAGACATCAACAGAAAAGTTGTGATCTGTTGAAAAATGCTATCTTGTTGAAATGTGTATATCATCACTGGGTATGAAATTTTGAAATATTTACTATATGTTTGTTACTAAGCATGAGTTCCTGGGTAACACCCAAAATACAGATTTATATTAAGCTAGCCAGCCTTGTGTTGATGCCCCATTAAGGAGAATTAACTCTTCCAGTGAGCCCCTCTCAAAGACACTTCAAAGAGCACAGGCACAGTGGATACTGATGACTTAGTAAGGCACGCAAGATGTGAACCATGACTCCATGTTTGAGCCAGTGTTTTTCCATACACATGGACTGGGGATATAAAATAGGAGACAGTGATATCACCTCCTTGACTCATTCCTGTCCCACATCTCTGGACTGATTTCTAACACAAAGGAGTTTTGAATAATGGACTGAGGACCCCAGTATTTGGGATGAGCCAGAGAGCCTTACTGCAAGCTAGCAGATTTAACATCACTGCTATTACTCTGATCTACAAACTCTGAAATCAACTGTAATGTATATGATTCATTTTAGCCTTTTAAGAACTCTCTTCTTTCTTTATATATTAATAAATATGTAGTTAGTTTAGTTAAGGATTGGCTACCAGCATGGTTTGTGGTTGATATTCTGAAGTATATTTTGACTTGGGTTAAATGGCTGGCTCTTTGGAGCTGGCAGAACCTAATATATGTGATTTCTGGTTTTAATAATCATTTATTACAGAAATTTGTTTTGTAGGGGTGGTGCATGTGGGGCTAGAGGGCCTGAAGAGGGCTTCATAATATATGGCTTCCTAATATTTTGGAAGCACACATCTGTTACTGGCTTGGTAAAATCTTATGATAGAGTATAACATCAGCTAGGGTATATGCCCTGTATTCTGGCAGTCTGACCTGAGATTGACACTCTTAGCTGTGTTCCATACCAGGCAGCATGACAACTTTCTTATCGTTCTTGAAATGCAATAAAGTATAAGCCATCATGGCAGAGATTAGGATATCAGGAAGCCATGCAGTAATTTCCTCACGTTTGTTTAAAACAATTATGGAAAATGGTTTCTCATTAGCAAAAAGTAAAAATGCAACTTTACAACTTGGGAATTCCATAACTTATTTGCTTTCACTGTGGGATTGGGTTCTAACCTGGAATGTATGGTAAGTGGTCCTATATAGATTTTCCAGAGCAAAACTAGTGTAAAGATGAGGCAACAGGTTTCTGAAAGACACACATGGTCTCCATTTTCAGAGTTTTGCTTAGCACTCGTAGCTCCCATCAAAGTCAAGGGGAATTGCACTTCTCAACAGCTCCCCCAAAATGATGAATAGTTTATTTAAAAAGTATTTTATCAATTAATAAAGCAGTTATTAAAAAGTAGAGTGATTTTTAAAAGGCTTGATCCAAAGGTATATGGTATTAGATTGTAGTCTGGAATGTATGGCACATGGTTCTAGGTAGATGGGACATTTTGGTGAATGTGGTCCTTGTGAAAGACACCAAAAAGACGACCCTGGAGAATGAAAGCTTCTGGTTATCCATCAGTCACTTACAACGTGGTCAGTGCTAATGTAAGGTTGCACACTGTGCCCTTGTCTGCTTCCATGCTGTCTTGATGGCTTTGTCTCAGGGGGTTGAAAGCGAGGCAAAAGAATTGATCACTTTCCTCACCATGCCTATTCAGACCTTGCACCACCACTGAAACTGCCAAACAAGACAGCCATTGAGTGCTACAGGTGATGTTGGCATTTGTCAAGCAGAAGCTAGACTGAAACGACTGACTCATTTCATATAGTCTAGTGAGCAGATATAAGATGGCAATAGTAAGATGGAAAACTGTAAATCAAATTACCACTCACCTAAACTGTTTTCTTTATTTGTTTCTCGTGTCACAGGTTTTGATTAGAATCTGGCCCAATTCACTTTCTGTGTAGATATGTTACTGTTTTATTTATTTATTTTCCCCCAACACTCCAACAATGCACCACATACTTTAAATTTTCAAGTAGAACTTTACCACTTTCTCTTTTCTCGAGAGCTTTTTTCATTTTGGAAACGCCTTCCAGACATCTGTCCTGCTGCCTCTGCTCTTGTCAGAATGTTTAGACAAATTGTAACATACTTTCTCAGGCTATTGACATGTAGGCAATAAATAAATGAATAGCTATCAGCCGGTATCCTGGCACTGCAATGACAATTATCTGAAAGTGAGATTGTAATTAAATGACAAGAGCCCTTACAAATAATGAGCGGACGATCTCTCATTCTCCAGCAACATGGTTGGATGCTTTTCAGAACAACGATTTGTTTCCTGTTTTTCAGCCTTTCTCCAAAACAAAAATAAAACCACTGTTATATGCTAGGGTTTATTTATGTCTAATTTGTGTGTTTCTTTCAGGACACCTCCTGGGCTGGTTATGCTGTCTGCCCTATGGACTTCATTTCAAAAAGCAATGTCAGACACATGAACTTTCTATCTAGGTTCTTACATGGCTCTCATCACTGTAGCATGTGAGCACCTCACAGTCATCATCAATGGATTTTTGAGATAGGGAACCTTTACCTTCATTTTGCAGATCAGGAATTGATGTTCAGGGCACGTTAAATGCCTTAGATCATGCAGGAATCATGAATAAGCTGGTAATTTAACCCAGGCTTTGTGACTCGTAGACCAGTGTCTTACCCACTAGACCAGCCTTGCTGCGCTCTCTTAAATACCAATGGTGGAAGGGCATAAAGTTTAAGAAAAATTTAGGAAAAAAGAATGAAAAAAATTGGAATGGACTTGAGTGACTCTAAATGCCAAGATACAGTGTGTACATTTGATTGTCTGTTCAATTTTAACTAGGTTGGGCTGTATCAACCAAAGGTCAATCTGCCTGGTCAATGTCAAATATCAACTTGTCAAATGCCAAAGACAAGTTCCCCATCTGAATCATTCAGAAATATTCTAGGTTTTTTTGTACTACATCCATCATACTCGTTTCACAGACTTAAAAGTTGCTTCTCCCTGCTTAGATTTAAAAAGATGCTTTTTTCAAAGTTTTCATCTCAAATGCTGTCAAAGGAAATGCACTCTTGAATTTCTAGTTACAAACAATTTTTAAAAGCAATAGATATTGCTTTCCTAAAAGTTTTACCAGGTATGCTACATAATGTATCTTCTTTCTTATCCTTCAGCCCTCATTCCCCTAAATAAGCTGATCACAAGTACAGCTTAGAGAAATGGGTCTACCTATTTCACTCAAGAAATATCAAACACCCTAAGCTGTTTTCTTTCTGAGTCTTGCTGATGCCTAGTAAATAATTACTCACTCATGATTAGTGATAAATATAAAGCCTTATCCTCAGCTAAAAACTTGTTCTGGTGAAAAAGAGAATACAATTTTAATCAAGATAAGAGTATGGATGAAACATTTTTGGGAAAACAAAATATTACATTTCCTAAAAAAACTTCAGGACAGCTTGAAATGATGCGACTCCCTGCTATTGTTTTGATTGTTATAGCTATTTTGAGATTAATACATGTTTAATGCCCTTTTTTTTAATTCACACATACCAGCAATCCTAGCTTTCATGTAGAATCAAATGAGATAGAGAGTTCTTGAAGTATCTCTGTTTCTAAAGCAAGCTGGAAGCACCACAGGTCTCACAAGAAGAGCTGTTTTACAAATGCAAGGGGTGACATTTAAGTGCTTTTCCAAACCAAACCAAAGCTTCTGAGGGTTCCCTCATTTCAAATTTAAGTCTGGAAATTCCTGTAACCTGACATCCATGCTGAAAATGGGCCAGAACCAATCTTCTAGGGTGAAATCTAAATAACGTCTAGATCCAAATTTCATAGATAAGATGGTGAAAAAGATGGGGGTCTATTATTTGAGAACAGATTGGTACTAGATTTGTAAGGGTGGCATGGTATTACAAATTAATGCAATATGTATCTAATCCCAAATAATAGTCTGTAACAGTCTCACAGAACCGATACTGTAGTGTTGGGACCCTCACTAATGTTTGTTCCTTTTTATAAGGATATTCAGTACATTTTTAACATAAATAGCAACACAGACTACAAAGTTTAGTTAAAACAATAAACATTTCTATGCAGAATCAGAAAATGGTGTCTTCTTTCCTGGCAGTTTGTGAGTACTCCTTTTCCTTTACAAAGATAGGTTTGGTCTGACAGTCTGAAGTGCCTAATGTGCTTGGCTACACATACTAATGCTGAACTACTTGTGGGTTATTATATAATGTGCCCCATGTGTTATGTGAAAAACTGCAGGTCGGGGGTTCAATACTCCAGCTAATTTATCTGGGAGGAAGACAAGAGATCAGCTGTGCGGGGAGCTGATTTACAAAGGAAAGGCTGGAGAGTGCAACATTTACGTTGGGGAGGACAATAAGAGGCAAAGGTCCTTTTCATATGGCATTTGCAAGAAACTGCAAGCCAAAACTCCCACTGAAACCACATTCTCTTTGCCCTGTTTCTCTGAACTCCTCCTGCAACTTTTTTCACACACTGTTCTGAAGCCTCTCCTCTGTGAGAGAGATTTGGGGATGGTGACAGGCAGAATTGTCAGGTGTCTCTTCAGAGACCTGTCCTAACCAAACTACAGTATTGCCAACTCTTGTGTGAGTATTGTGATATTTGGTGTTCTTATTAAAGCCCCAGCCCCTGGTGGTGTGATTATGTCAGAAAATCAGCTTTCATTAAAAAAAAGAGAAAAAAAAGTATGTTTCTAATCCTTGGTTTGTTGTGAAGAAAAGCTTTAAAATGTGACCAGACTGTACACTACATGCTTAAAAAGCAGAAGACAAGCAAAAAGAATCCAAAATGTTTATTTACTTAAAAATCTCATGGATTTTTAAGTCCGTCTCAGAAATTTTGGGGGGGCGGGGGAGGGAGCGGGGACACATCAAACCTCTGATTTTTGAATGGTTCAGATTGATAGTACTAAAACTGAGATTATTTTTAACCATGCTTTCATGGAGGGGTAAGGAACATTTCCCCCGCCCCTTCACTAATCACAGGAGGAAGCTGTCCCTTTTCTCCACTTCCATCATGCCCTTACCAGAGGAGGCTGACGCCATGGTTATGCTAGGGGGAAGTGTACCAGCATAGCCTTGGCACCATAGCTATGCCAGCACAACCCCATGTTATAGGTGCAGCTTTCTGTGATGGAAAAGGCTTTTCCATCACTGTAGGAACACCACCTCCCTGAGTGACTGTAGCTAGTTTCATGGAAGCATTCTTCCATTGACCGAGCTGTGTCTACACTGGGGGCTAGGTTAGCATAGCTACAGCGCTAAAGAGTGTGGATTTTTCCCACCCCTGAGCAATATAGTTTTGTTAACCTGTGTTTTTAGTGTAAACCCAGACCTGAGTGCTGTTGCTCTTAAGCCAACACCAGAAGCCCATGAGGGTTAATCACCTGAGCTGCTAAAGGTATGACAAGGAAGGCATCTGAATCCTGTGGAGGAGACTGGAGTGTCAGAGTGCTGCATCCATGTAAGATGGGACAGGGAGAGGATCCAATAGGAGAGCGAATGCTCTGTTTGGGGAAGGGGAGAGGGAAGCACAGGGAAGTGGCATTGATGTAAATCACAAAATATATTTTAGGTGATGTTTTAAAAGTGCTGTGCAGTAAAGACAGGTTTAAAATAGTATGTTGTTGCCACCCGAAGGCTAAATCCTACACTATGGGAAATCTGTCAATGTAGGTTAGGTTTAAGGCCTAACAACCTTGATAATATCCCTTTAGATGATTATAATTAAATGAGATACAACATTCTGAAAGCAGCTTTAGGGCCTAATTGTGTGTGTGTGTGTGTGCAGGGTTCTCAGGTCAATGAGATTGACAGATTTAACAATGTTTGCTTAAAGGCAAATATAACCGGAATTAACCCGTAATTTCAGTAGACTGTTTTTCTTTTGGATGAGAAAGCAGGAAATTATGATTTTACTGTCTCAAACTGTAGTAAGCCATCATTGATTTTTTTTAAATTAAAGAATATGTTAATCTTCTGGGAAAGTAGAAGCATTTCTTGTGGGATCTCAAACCCTAAACCATATGGGAATACTTGTTCCTCACAAAGTTTTACTGTACTCAACATGGCAGTGCATTACACATAAGATATGCTCTAATTCTTACTAGAAACCCCAACAAAAAACTATGGCTGGCTGTTATGCTGCAAAAATCACACAAGACAGGTGTTTGCTTAGACAATGAACCTTCTGAAGGGTTGGAATAGATGTTCTGCAGCCTGCCTATTTTTTCAGTAGAATGAAGAGGCAGTTGAAATGCAGTGTTGTTGTTTTCTGTTTCCCCACTTAGGAACTTGAGATGATTAAAAAAACATAAAGTGAGATGCTTGTATTTTGTTGGCAATATCAATGTACAGCAAAATTTTCTGATAATGCAGTCCCATTAATGTGTCCCAACATGCTTAACTGTGCTCTGGCCAAGGCAATAATGACTTGTGGTTATGTGACACAGTCCCAGATTTTCTGAGGGATGCACAATGCTAATGTGTCTCTTTTCTACTGTTCCCTGGGCAAAATATGTTCATTGATCTATTTTTCAAAAGATCGCTTTATTTCAAAAAGTGAACTTTGGTAACCAATACTAATTGAATACTGCAGTGTAATCAACATAACAGCCCAGTATCTATACAATGGAATCTCTGGAAATGTCAGTGCCAAGTCATTCGTTGTTCATTCACTTAAGAACATAAGAGTGGCCATACTGGGTCAAACCAAAGGTCCATCAAGCCCAGTATCCTGTCCTCTGACAGTGGCTGATGGCAGGTGCCCCAAAGGAAATGAACAGACAGGTTGTCATCAAGTGATCCATGCCCTGTCACCCAATCTCAGCTTCTGGCAAACAGAGGCTAGGGACATCATTCCTGCCCATCCTGGCTAATAATCATTGATGGACCTAATCTATCTAGCTCCCTTTTGAACCCCGTTATAGTATTGGCCTTCACAACACCTTCTGTCAAGGAGTTTCAGAGGTTGAAAGTGCGTTGCATGAAAAAATACTTTCTTGTGTTTGTTTTAAACCTGCTACCTATTAATTTAATTTGGTAGCCCCTTGTTCTTGTATTATGAGAGGAGTAAATAACACTTCCTTACTTACTTTCTCTATAACCACTCATGATTTTATAGACCTCTATCGTATCCCCCCTTAGTCGCCTCTTTTCCAAGCTGAAGAGTCCCAGTCTTATTAATATCTCCTCATATGGAAGCTGTTCTATACCCTTAATACTTTTTGTTGCCCTTTTTCTGAACCTTTTCCAAATCCAATATCTCTTTTTTGAGATGGGCAACCACATCTGCACGTAGTATTCAAGGTGTGGACATACCATGGATTTATACAGAGGCAATATGATATTTTCTGTCTTATTATCTATCCCTTTCTTGATGATTTCCAACATTCTGTTCACTTTTTTGATTGCCGCTGCACATTGAGTGGATGACTTCAGAGAACTATCCACGATGACTCCAAGATCTCTTTCTTGAGTGGTAACAGCTAATTTAGACCCCATCATTGTGTATGTATAGTTAAGATTATGTTTTCTTAAAGTATATTCTTGTGCTATAAATGTTCTGTACTATTTTTTCTTTTGATTTATTATAAAAACATGGTCTCCTTTATATTATAATCATATTCCTATTGACTTTCGCTATTGTTTTGTAGTAAACATCTGAGTTCAGTTATAACATAATTCCAGTTAACTGTATGTGTACATCATAATGATGTTCTAATTTACCTTGATTGTCATCTCACAAACATTGGGATCAAACAATCCCTGTAGTTTTTCATTGATTTTTCTAATGAAATTAGGATCTTTCACTTTACACAGAATTTTCCAGTATGTTAATTTTCTTGATGAACATAATAGTCTCACTTAATCATGGAGGGATTTATGCATGTGCTTAGCTCTGTGTGCATATGTAATTTAACTGATGTCAATGGGGCTACTAAGGTTCACAAAGTGTGACACATGCTTTGCAAGGCCAAAGACTGGAACTTAATCCCACAAGTCTCCCCTAATGGAAAAATCCTTTAGAATATAATAGGGTTCTACAGAAATTAAGTAGGATCCTATAAAACTTACTCTAAAAACTTTTGTGTCAGGAATGAGGGCCTATATCTGGGTCTGCCATCAGCTAGCTAACTACAACTGAAATCCCTAATTGTCCAGATCCCCTAATTGGCTGAGCAGCATTGTCAGGAATGGTCTGAAGCCCAGCGGTAGCATTTGCCCAGTGGCTGTTCAATGTTTCACCTGTAGTTGCAATTGCTCCTGTGCCTGTCTCATTCCCTACCTTGTTCCCAGCCTTGCTCCTACCCTGCTTGGTTCCTGACTCTGACTATTAGGCCTGACCACCTCTGCTTCAACTACTAGGGCTGACTGCCCACGCCCCAGTCCATGATGCTGTGGAACTTATTAGAGAATTATATTCCTCCTCTAGAATTCTTTAGGCTGCTTTAGAAATTCTGTAGAAAAATTAGAATTCTTCAATAGATTCTATAGGATTCTTCCATAGAGGAGAAATTTTGTGTTAATACTGTAAGTCAAAAACTAAAATAACTTCCCTAACTTTGCACTTACATAGAGGAACTGAGCAGTTGTCTTCAGTAGTGAAGAACACACACAAAAAATGGCTGTCTCACAGATGGGCCCTTATGGATTAGTCTATACATAGAATTTAATATGATTAAAGTCAGTCTTCCCAAGAATATTACTTCGGGTGAGTTTGTTCTGAGGAGAGGCTTACGTTGTATGTCTCTAGCTGATTCCCTAGATTCTGGTGAGGCAGTTTATTACCTCATTTATAGGATGCACCTGTGGGATGCAGATGCTTCTCCCTGCCTAGAAAAGGGTCAGACTAGAAAAGGAGTCATAATCGTCATGCTGAATATTCAAGAGAGCAAGCATGCCCATAAGCAAGCTCTATCAAAAGAGAGTAAGTGCACTATATAGAAGCTCTCCGTTGCTATCATGGTACCTCAGAATGCTGAAAAGGGAAAGCTCCACACAGAGAGAACTAGCAGTGAAACCTATTACAAGCTCTTAATCCACTTAACTGTATGCTAGGTTCTTGGGGGATAGAGAGAGAGACATACACATCTCTCAGAAATCTTGTTTGCTCTTGAGAGCCCCAAAATATCTGCTCATAGCCTTCTTCAAAGACTACTCTTGCTAAGCTTATTTATTAAGGTTTGGATGATGTTTCTGTATGATTTTTTTCCCTGTTGGGGATAGTAAAGTTAACTTTGTGCTGTAGGCTCTGTGGTTGGCAAGAGTTATAGAGAGAATTTGGACTGAGACGCTGCAGACTTCACTACTGTGCAATATATAGTATAGTCTGCTACAAAATCTCACAATTAAATTTGCTCAGATGAGTACACAAGGCAGAGGCTGTAGACAGCTGATAGAAACAACCTTACTTGTTGAATTGTGACCCAGATCTAAAAGCTGACATGGAAGCCAAGTTCCTGGTTAGCTCATCTTCCTAAAGGGATCATGCCAATAACTAGAAACCAGATTAGAACAGATAAGGGACTATACTATACAGCTGGGATGTGCTGTGCAAAGTGCAGGGCACCAGCTGAGTAGTTGTACCCCATTGATTTGTGTAGGGCACTCAGGTGCATCAGCACTGATGGTTGTACAGATGCTCAGAAGACAGAATAGATGGATAAAATTGGCATTTTCATTCCACTCTTATTTTAAGTAAATCATTTTGGTAACTGTAGAGCAGGTGGGATTCTCCACTGGCAGGTGTTGTGTGCAAAGGGAGAAAAGCATATGGGGTGGGTCAGCTTGTTTTCCCAACACAATCCTTTCAAAAACTGCCTGTGACATTGATACTGCACCTAAAAGGAATTGTCAAAAAACATCTTCATAATAGGGCTGGCAGACATTTAAAACAAACAGCAGTGTATCAGTGGAAACTGGTGAGACATGCAAGGGGGAAGGTAAAACAGACAAAGGTGTGCATTTACAGCAGCATGTACCTGATGTAGGGTAGTATAGACACTGCTTACCCTTGAAACCCACCATAGGCTTCAGTGACTCTTATTTGGTCTTTGATTGTGCAAACTTGGGTCTTCCTGGTCTGCAAACCTTCCACGAGTAGATGCCTTGAAGTGCAGAGTTTGAAGGTCAGAGTGAAAAGGCACTTTCAAGATGAGATTTTCCAAGTTTCACAAGCTCTGTTACACAATAAAATACTTTTTTGTTCTTCAGTAAAGGTTTTTTGATATATACAGTAATACACAATGGGGAAACCAACACACTGAGAATGCTGAGAAATTAAAGTTTAAACCTGGTCTCTTGAGTGCCATAGGCTCTGCATGACAGCTAAGCCCCTTAGCAAGTTGATCTATTGCTCTAACTTATTCATTAAAACATCCCCTCTCGTGACTCCACCCATTCTAATTAAAGTGTGCCTATGGCTGCCTTCATTCAGGACTGTTAATAAATTCTGCTTTCCTTTTTCTCCTTCACTGTTCTGATTTCTAGTGGAGAAAACCAGGACTCCACGGGCCAATTAATATTAAGTACAAGCATAATGGTAATTATCAAGTGCATTTAATTACATCTGTTTTAGTGAATCTCATGATCTTCAAAACAGCAATTTGCACATAATTGCTGACTCTGCTCCTACAAAACACGATGACAATTAATTCATCAGAGGAGTCACAATGAGCCTTGTGTAACTTTTTCATACACATCAGCTTTGTATATATAGTGTTAATTAGCCTACTTGACAAAGTAACAAATTAAAATAAAGCACTGATAATAAAATACATTGTAACATTTGCACCAGAATGTGTTGAGATGCCCCTTCTCATTTCATTGTAGCTACAAGGAAAAAATGCCATCAGTAGGGAATGTCATCCGGTGTGACTGCAGAATGGTTTGCATTAGCTTTAGATTAATAGGTTAAAAATAGATTAAAAATGGAAACCTGCAGCATTGTCTGCTCCAGTTTGTTAGAGCAGTTCTTGCACTTCTAGAGCACATGTACAGTATGTGTGAGGAACTGCCGTATTAGGTAAAACCCTCTGGTTCAGGGTTGGGGCACAGAACTGGTATTCCAGCCTGTTGGCTGTAGCGTTGGTTGCATCTCCTGTGTAATGTATTGAGAATGGTGGGTTGAAGTAAATGCAGAATAATGTCCTTCTGCTATTTTGCTCCCACTGCAGCTTTCCAGTCTGTTCTAAGGCGTGGCAGAGACTGCCTCCCCATCCAGGACCTGCTGAGACAGTAACACTCTTCTGGGACAATACAGTCAGTGAAGCTTATGGCAAAGGCATGAGAATTGGGCCATTCAGAGAATCATTTGTGCAAGGTATAGGTGTGCCGAGACACTCATGAAAGACAGACCATGAGCAAAGCAGCCAATGAAACTCAGATTTTAAATGACACATAGGTCCATGGATAGTCCCTTTACACCACTGGTGAATTTAAACCCTCAGTGAGTGATGTATGGGGCACTATCACTGAAATATACTCTAGTACTCATATGGAGAGTGAAAATGACATTTGGTTCAAATTAATTTGATACTGATCATCGGATAACCGAGTTACAAAGGGTTCTCACACAACTGGGTTACTCAACAAGAAGACGGCAAATGAAATTCAGAACTGATAAATGCAAAGTAATGCACCCTTGAAACCTCAATTATACATACAAAATAATGGGGTCTAAATTAGCTGTTATCACTCAAGAAAGAGAACTTGGAGTCATCGTGGATAGTTCTCTGAAAACATCTGCTCAATGTGCAGTGGCAGTCAAAAATGTTAACAGTAACCATTAGGAAAGAGATAGATAATAAGATAGAAAATATCATAATGCCACTACATAAATCCATGGTATGCCTGTACCTTGAATAATGAGTGCAGTTCTGGTCACCATGTCTCAAGAAAGATATTTTAGAATTGGAAAAAGTACAGAGAAGGGCAACAAAAATAATTAAGAGTATGGAACATCTTCCATATAAAGAGAGACTAAAAAGACTGGGACTGTTCACTTTAGAAAAGAGACAACTAAGGCCTTGTCTACACTACCTGATTAAATCGAATTAGTTTAAATCGATTTTATAAAACCGATTTTATAAAATCAATTTAGTGCGCCCACACTAGGATTCTAAAATCGATTTTGTGCGTCCATGGCCCACGTCTAGCGTCGATTTCAGGAGCAGTGCACTGTGGATAGCTGTGGAACATAGTTCCCACTTCCTGTTTGAGAGCCCAGTGCCTGCTGGGACCAAAAACATTGTCCCAGGTGGTGCTGGGTACAGCCTCACCCCTCCCTTTGTGAAAGCAGCAGCCAACCATTTCGCACCTTTTTTCCTGAGTGAAGAGAGCAAACGCCATAGCACAGCAAGCATGGACCCTGCTGAGACCATGGACCCTGCTGCGACCAGTAACGCAATCGTGCAAGTTGTAAACAGCACGCGCACTCTCGTGCTGTCTATGCTGAGCCATGAACTGCAAATTCAGGAGGAGAGGGGT